>NW_008336953.1:5114739-5123995 GCF_000622305.1 Nannospalax galili | reverse complement strand
CCCTTACCCCATATCTCTGCATACTTTTGAAATTATTGTGTGTGTTTGAATTAACCAATAACTGCTCTTCTGCTTCTGTACCCTGCTTCTGCTCTATAAAAACTGCCAAACTCCAACCTGGGGCGCGCAAGTCCTCCGAGGAGACTCTGTGCCCACAGGTACCTGTGCATCAAATAAACCTCTTGCTGTTGCAACCCGAAAGGCTGACTTGTCCTCAGTGGTTTCACTCTTACACTGGGAATTTTCAGGCTATTCTAGGTCCATCCAACAAGCATTCCTGGGCCATTTGGTGGCTGCATAGCAATCTCGTTCCTATTGTGTAAGTCCTGCCTCCAGGGAGAGAGGTGCACAGGCTTTTACTGGAGTTTGCTTGGGTCTTAGGGAGACATCAGAAACATCAAATATGTGGTTGCTATTGTAACATTAAAGGGACTTGGCTTGCTACAACTCATACAGCAAAGTTCTAATAACAACAGCAACAATGACAAAATTGGATGAATGAGAACTGATTTTTATTTCATTTCTTCAGCGCCCGAGAATTGAATTTTAAAAAATAGAATATAGGGGGCTGGAGAAATGGCTCAGCTTTTAAGAGCACTGGCTACTCTTGCAGAGGACCCAGGTTTGATTCCCAGCACCCACATGGCGACTAACAACCATCCATAACTCCAGTTCCAGGGGATCGTCTGCTCAATTCTGACCTCCATGGCCACTGCACAACACGGGTGCACCAACCTTCACACAGGCAAGACATTCATACACATAAAATCAATAAAAAAGTAAAAAAAAATAGAATATAGAATTTTTGCCATAAAAGGATAAAAAATGCACTATATCCTCCAGTATTGTTATTTTATAGATGATGTTAAGGCAGTGTGATAGTTAATGACAATGTGTCTGCTGGGGGGTGGTGGTGATGGTGCAGATACTTAGCCAAACATTCTTGTGGGTATTTCTGCCAAGGTTCTTTTTGGGTGAATTTTACTTTAATGGAATTTAAGTAAAGCAGATCATGTTTCCACAATGTGGATGGGCCTTATTCAATCAGTTAAAGGTGTTTAGAATAAAGACTGACTTCCTTGGAAAGAAGGAACCCTGCTGGCAACTGGCCTTTGCATGTAGACTACAAGGGTTCCCCAGGATTTCCACCAAAAATTCTGGGTTTGTCAAGCCTCCTCCATTTCGAGAGCCAATTCCTTAAAATGAATTTTGTCAGGTTACAGACCCTTCACCTAGCTTTAAAGAGGATCAGATGCTATGGCCTTGGTGAAATCAGACCAAGGCCTCCAGCAGCTTTCTCTGGACAGTTAATAAGCAACTCTGCTGAGGCCTGGAAGCCTAGTTCAGTGGATACCAGACCTAAGCAGAACTTTCTCCTAGTGTGCTGCTGCCTTCCTGGCTCCTGGCACATAGTCTAGGTCAAATGGTGTGGAACCTTGTCCCTTCACTAGAAAATTCAAAAAGCAAGAAACTCCCTTTGTGTCTCATACCTGATGACTTACTACCTCCCCTTGGGGACCTATCACCTGTCTATGGTCTGAGGTTAATAACAATCCTAATGAAGAGAAAACTGATCAAGAGAATAAAACCTCTAGCCTGGATGAATACTCAACTTTCCAGTTTTCCCGGGTCAATCACCTGGTCACAGGGTCACCCCTAGGAAGGCAGGTTCACCTTTAGTCATGCTAAAGAGAGGGGAAGAAAACCTAGTGCTTTAATGAATGGTGAGTTGTTCCTGCTGCCATCCCCATCCCCTAGTGCAGTACTTATGCACAGGGCCACAGACCTGTGGCTTTCCATGTCTGCCTGCTTTTCTGAATCCTTCAGAAAAGAATAACTTCTTCTTTTCTTCTTTTTGTCTCTTTTCTAAGCATGCTTTCCTGTATGCTCTGGGATGCTCCAGCATTCTGGGTTTCTTTATTCTTTTCTCTAAAGCTCCCTGCCCCCCTCCCTGCCATGGGCCTGTAGTTGCCCATATGCTTTGACCTCCATGATGCCCCTACATCATCATGGCTGTCTGGCTATTTTCCTTCTCCCCTCCATTCTCCTGCTAAGGGCAGCTGCTGCGACTTACGACTTCCTGCTCTAAGAATTTTTCCTTAAATTTAAATAAAATATCCTCAAGCCTCTCTTTGAGTCCATTCTTAAATTCTTTTATGAATGAGACTAAGAATCCTAAAAGGGGACCCAATTTTCCTGTTTTCTGTATTGTGAAGTTCTCATTTGAAAGTAATTCAACTCAGTCTCCCTTCTACCAAACCTATAACATTTTTTACCTATAACATCTTTATCGAACAAATTTCTCTTTCTACATACACATAGGCATACACGTATTCACACACATGCAAACATATCCTGTTGGTTCTGCTTATCTGGGGAGCCCTAATCTGGATGGTTCTCTATTTTTGTATGATAAGAACTCTAGGGGTCATTCTCTCAAAACTGCACTGGGCTGAATTTGTTCACTGTCTGATCAGACATGTCAGACATGCTTACTTCACTAGGCATTATAGTGGCAGCAACTTCTAGGACTCTGTGGCCAGTGCTCTTTCTTTTCCTTTTCTGTTTTATTCCTTGTTTGAGAGGCAGAAAATAAAAGCCGAGGATATTCAAAAGCAACCAGGGGGCTGAGAGAAAACTCAGAGTGACTCTGTCATGCACAAGATTCTAGGTTTGATTCCCAGCACTGAAAACAAGTAAAATTAAAAACAAAGACCATGACTGATAGAATATGCAAACCTCAGAAAAACCATGAGAAAAGCCATAAAGGCATAAAACCATCAGAGTGGCCAAAAGGCTCTAAATTGTGAACTACAAAGTTTCCCCAGTGACCTAACAGCTGTAGACTAAAGACCTGGCTCTGCTCATCCCTTATCAGCTGGTCACTCCCAAGCCTGAGAGGAAAAGTTTGTGGAGCCCACCTGTCTCCTCTAAGGCCAGAGATAACATTCCTGCCAGTTCCTGGGGAAATAATCTTGAGAAGGAGGACTTTAAGCCTGGGCACTAACTCGACTCCCCACTAAGTGCAGTTGTGTCCGGCAACCCTGGTATAAAAACCCCCTGGTTTCTTTGTCTAGTTGTAGATGCCTGGTTCCTGCAGACAACCTCTTCCTCTCACTGTATCTTCTTTGAATAAAGGAAGATATATTCCTTGCCTGTTGCAGGTCTGGCTCTGGTTTCTTCTCTCCTACTCCTCTTTACATTTATTTTTCAAAAATATAACATTTGGTGGTCTCGGTCCCTCTCCAAAGGCCTCTGGGCATCTCTGGCCTGGGTGATCACTGAGTGTCCGGCAGCCTTTCACTTGGAGGCCCCAGCCCTCTTCAGACCCTTTCCAAAGGCCTCTGGGAATCTCTGGCCTGGATGATCACTGAGTGTCCAGCAGCCTTTCACTTGGAGGCTTGCCTTGGCTCCCTTCCTCCTAATTCTCCTCCTCTCCCGCTGATACTCTTTGCTCTTTCCTTTTTTCTGTATCTAGCCAGACCTCTGGATAGGGAAGCCACCTTTCATTTGTTTCACCCTCGGATCCACCACTTCCGGAGACAAGGTAATCCGGGCCTGACTCAGGGGTGCCAGGGGCTCCGGGAGCTCCTGCTGTTTGGGGGCCCTGGGAGTCCCCCTTCCGCCCAGGGTCTTAAGACTGAGGTAGCTCAAAAGCTCTGGGAGTTTTCCACTGGGAACTCGGCTTCTGACTCCATCCCTGGTGTTTATGAGAATTGGGGACGCCCACTCCTAGATACCAGGCCTCATTTTGGTGGATCTGAACCCAGGGGGATGCCTCTGCAGGGCTGGATCTCACCACCTGCTTTGTCTCCCCCACCCACTAGGAGTTCCAAATTTTTTGGCTTCTGGGAGGTCTACCCACAGGAGCTCTAGTAAAGCTCCGGGAGCTTGCTAGGAGAACCAGTGAGACTCTGGAAGCCTGCCCACCATGGGCTCCAAACTATCTGTTCCAAAAGATACATCTTTGGCTTGCCTTAAAACAAACCTAAAAAACTCCAATTAGTAAGACTCGAACCAGCTGAACTTACTTAGATATGGGTCCAAATCTGGCTTTACTATTCCTTAGGCAGCAGTCAGCCACCGCTGGCCCAAAATTGGCACCTTTAATCATAATACTTTAACAGATTTTAAATTTGCATAAAGCAAAAATGGAAAACGGCGTGAGATACCCTATCTTCAATGTTTCCTCGCTCTACCGCCGGTCCCTCTCTCTGTAGTTCATGTACTACCCATCAGATTCTTTTATGTCCTTAAAGCCTAAAACCCAAACCCAAAAGATTTAGCTGCCCTCTAACCTTGAAATTTGACCCCACCGACAAACCCCCACCCTACAATCCTCCACAAGGGTCTGGAGTCTGATTAACCCTGAGCCCAGATACCTAATCTCCCTCTTCTCCCTCCCTCCCTTTCTTCAGCTCCCCCATGCCTCCATTCTTCCAAGGTTCACTTCCACCTCCCACCTCCATCTCTTCCCCCACAGAGTGCGTCTCTACGCTCACCTCCATGTGCCTCCTCCCTCACCCACACCCCTCGCTCTGCCTTGCTTTCATTGACACACACAGTCACACTAACAAGCTGTAAAAAATTAGAGACAGGCCACTCTGTCCCCAGTTGGCCTTCTCGTATTTCTTTTACCTGCAGCTTCAGAGTTTCTAAGCTGCTGCTTATTGGGAGCAGTGGCCACAGCAGCAAGGGCAGCATTGTGCCCTGACCTCAGAAGTACAAAATTCTGTTCGCCAAAAACAAAGGCTCTGTTTATCTAACTCACCCCCACTGTGACTCTTTTGTCACCTATAAGCTCCTGCTACAGATCCCGCCTCCCCTGCAGCTCCTGCCTAAGAAATGGCTTAATGGTTAAGAACACTGTTTGCTCTCACAAAGGACCCAGGTTCAATTCCTAACACCTAAACTTTATGAGTTTTTTTCTGTCCTTTTCAATTCAATTCCTCTCTCTTACTTTTATTTCATTCAGTTGTTTATTGACTTTTAAAAGAAACTGTTTTAAGTTTTCCACTAAGTACAAATGTATTTCTAGGCTTTCTGTCTCTTGAGAAACCGCCATCCTCCAAGATTTAACTCCCATTCTGTTTACAAGTTATATTAATTAATTACCTTATCTTTTATTTTTAACTCAGATTCCATGTTATTTTAGTAAAATAGTACTACATGGCATTCTCTTCTAAAGCCAATCTTTGTGACTCCTGCTATGCCTACTTACAAAAGATCTTCATAATCAAATTTATTAAGTGACACGTTTTAGGTACACCTAGTTTTGTGTAATTGTGCCATATATGTCTAGCAATTATTTTTATGTTGTTTAAAATTATGTCACATGTTTCTATATGTTGAGATCTCATGTAATTATGTCATATGAGTCTATGATAATGGTCCTCATATATCATTTATGTCACGACAACTTTAAATGTCTAGTTTTCAATAGCAAAACCCAGCAAATTTGAAAGTATACAAAAGCTATAGGAAATTATGGCCTATTGAAAGGAAAAAAAACCAAAAAACCAAAACAAAAATCTCCAGAAAGACCACAAAAGGTAGACTTGCTAGACAAAGACTTAAGATGACTGTCAAAGATGCTCAAAGAATATTTACTAAACTTAGGAAACGGTGTGTAAATGAAATTGAAGATGAAAAATTTCCTAAGAAACTCTGTGATAGTTACTTGTGAATGTCAAATGACTGAAATAAGAAACCCCTAAGGCATCAATGAGATGAGCCCTTAGGTATGTCTATGCAAGTGTTTCCAGAGAGGTTTAAGTGGGAAGGGAAGACCCGCCTGGAAGGTAGGTGGCAACACACCATGGACTGCAGCCCCAAGCTGAGGATAAAGAGAAGATGGAGAAAGCAAGCCAAGAGCCTGTGCTCCTTGCTCTCTTCCTGGTCCCCCCCAGATGTGAGGAGTCCCGGCTCCATAGTTCTGCTCTCAGGAACTCCACTGTGCCTTCCCCACCATGAAGGATCAGACCCTCTTAAAATGGAGCCTGCATCTGTCAGGTGTTTGGTCACAGCAATGAGAGAAAAGTAGCTAACATATTCTAAATGGAAAGTATAGTTTGTTAAATGAAAACTTCAGTAGAGTGATTCAGAAACATATTTGAGCAGGTGGAAGAAAGATTTGGTGAATGAATCTTTCATTCATTTGGTGAACTGAAATGATCAATTGTGTGAACAGAATAGATTGAAGAAAAGTGAATGGAACCTTGGAATTTATGAGACACCAGCAAGTAAGACAAAAATCTTCAACAAAAATGTCAGGAGACCTGAAGATGGATGAATGACTGGAATCCAAGAAAGGGAAAATAATAAAGATGAGCATAAAGAGAAATGAGAGAGGAGAAAGAGAAGAGAAGAGAGAGAGAGAGAGAGAGAGAGAGAGAGAGATGAACCTGGAGTTGCTTTTTTAAAAACCAGCATACTTGAAAACTGGCTAGACTGACTAAGAAGAAGAAGGTACAGATTATTAAGATAAAAATGAAGTGGGGATGATGCCATGAAAAGAATCATTCAAGAGTCTTGAGAACAGCCGGATAGCAACAAAAGGGGCTAGCCTAGAGGAAACAGACACATTCCAGTAATGCACAACTTGCCGAGCCTGAATTGTGAAGTAGAAAATCTGGATAGACCTATAATTAGTGAGGAAGCAAACGTCTCTCCCAAAGGAACATTTCTAGATTGATGGCTACTAAAAGAAGAATTAATATTTAAGCATTTAACAGCAGAGGAAACATTTCCTAAGTGCAGTATCTGTATTCTATCAAAGCTAGGCAAAGACATAACGAAAACCAGAACAAAACCCAATATAGACCAACTAACACAAAACAAACTTCAGCAAAATATGAAGAAACCAAATTCAGAGAGATCTTAAAAGGGTTATACACCATGACCAGGTAAGGTCTGTTCCTGAAACGTGAAGATGATTCAACATATGAAAACCAGCCACAGTAACACAACACAGTGATGGGATGAAGAGAAAACCACCGTATTAACCGAACATAAAGCACTCCACCAAATCACTGTCCTATTATGCTTAAAAGATGAAAATGAAAAGCAGTTAGGAATATAAGGGTGCTACTTCAACACAACAAAATCTACAAATGAAAATTTCCCGGATCCTTCACACTCAGTGGTGAATGGTAACGATTTTTTCCAAGGTCAGGAGCAAGCAGAAAATATTCATTTCTACCACGTCTATTCAACACAGTACTAGGAATCTTAGCCAGAGAAATCAAGCAAGAAAAAAGATATGAGACATCTGAATTGGAAGGAAGAAGTGAAATTATCTCTGGCCACAAATAATATACTATATATTTAAAAAACCATATTGAATACTGCAAAACATTACTGAAAGAAATAAAAGAATACACAAATAAATGGAAAGCCATTTGTGTTCAAGAATTGGAAAGCATAATATTATTGTCAATATCACCTAAAGGAATACAAAAATTTGATGCAAACCATATCAAACCCATTGGGAGAGCTACTATCAAAACCCAGAAACTACCAACTGTTCACAAGGAATGGGTAAAATAGAACCCCTGTGCACTATTTGTGGGAATGTAGGTGGTACAGTCCTTGGGAAAGACAATTTGGTGATTCCTCAGAATATTAAAAATAGATTTTCTATAGGGTTCAACAATTCTAATTTGGGAATATTCTCAAAACAATTGAATTGATGGATACAGTGAGACATCTGGATACTCATGTTTTTAGCAGTATTATTCATAGTAGCCTTGGCATTTTTAAACATTTCAGGCCAGTTTGTTTACAGACTACTCCCCCATTTTGAATTGGTGGCTATTCCCCCATGATTTTAGCTTTGGCAGGAGCACCATGGATGTGGTACAAGGCTCTGTCAGGTGAACTGGTTTTCATGCTTCCCTCTACTAGTCATGGTCACTCTGATCATTTGATTGACTCTTGCCTCTAGACTTCTGTATTGTGTGGACAGGCAATTTGAGTCTATGAGACTATCCTATTTCAAATAAAAATTTAGTCCACTAGTATTGGCATCTATTGGATGAGCTAATTATTACTATGATGACTACCAAGTGATCACTATTGCATTATTCCCTGGCGTTCTTCTATGATAAAGACTTGACTTTTCTCATTTATTCATGTTCCTTTGTATGCATTCCTATTTCATTCAATGAATTCTCATGATGACCATTATTAATATCATTTTAATGCTCAAATGTTTGCAGATGCAGCGAGTGGGCATTGCTCCAACTTGACATCTGTGTCCCTTTGTCAGTTTTCCTCATTCTTTGAGAATTTTATTTTTATATTTCAGACAAAGTAGGTTCCAGGCTATCTTATACAGACCTAAAATCATTATTTCTCCAAAAATCTTTGTTTCCTCTTGATTGGGGATTGCATTTTAAAACAAAGAGCCACATACATGGTGTGTTCTTTCTTTGTAGAGATGGTGGGGTAGTACACACATATTTCACAATACACGTACTGTGTTATTATACTTATTTTTATACCTACATATACATGCCACCCTTTTCATATTTGTAATTCTTCTACCAGTCAGAAGCCTGGCTTCCACTGCCCCACTTTGTTTCCTGAGGCTATCAAGCCAGCGGTCTGTAGACTGCACCCTCACCCCCATGTAGAGCAGATTTTACTTCATTTTGGAGCTGAGAACCCACCAGGGGTCATCACCATCACCTCAGAGGCCCTTCTTGCTCCACTTTGGGACCCAATACCCCATCTCATGCTACCATGACCTACACCCTCTCAGTGTGGACAGCATCCTCACCTCTGTCAGGATCTAAACTGAGCTCAGCTGCATCCCTTTCTCCTGCTTCCTGGTCCCATAAAATACTAGTTTCTTTTTCTGAATTCTTCAGGAAGGAAGGAAGGGAGGGAGGAAGGGAGGAAGGAAGGGTACTTCCAAAGTTTCAAGTTCAAGTGTACCTGCCTCACTTGATACTAACAAGGGGGCTATTAGTGAATAAATCACAACTTCCCAGTGACCCACATTAAGCATTGGGGATTGGTATAAAATGGGGCATGTGGGCCGGAGTGATGGCTCATCAATTAAGAGCATTGGCTGCTCTTGCAGAGGACCTGGATTTGATTCCCAGCACCCACATGATGGCTAACAACCATCTGTAACTCCAGTTCCAGAGAATCTGATGCCCTCTTTTGACCTCTGCGGACATTGCCCAACACGGGTGCTTCCTACATACATACACTCAGACACATAAAAAAAAGGTAGAAATAATTTTTT
>NW_008336953.1:5102100-5112184 GCF_000622305.1 Nannospalax galili | reverse complement strand
AAAAATGGGGCATATAGGTAATAAGAGATTTAAAGTCAAAATATTCTGTCATAAGAATGATGTCTAAGTAAATGACAAAATGCACATTTTGTTCTCCTGTTCTGAAACGTTAACTATGTAGAAATGGGTTTCCCAGAGCAAAATCCATAGAAAGGAAAGCTGGAGATGCCCTTTAAATTTAGTCTCTCATTTTCTGTTCAAAACAAGGACTGCTCTTTCCAATGTTAGCTGACTTGCTTAAAGGAGTTTATTTCTTGGGAGCTCATATTATTTATTGACTGACCATATACCCATTGATGGCTGCTACACTTCATTAAAATGTTTACCAGTTCCCTTGTCTGTGTGCTCTAAGGTGTCTGTGGTTTTTTGTAATACTGTATCTTACTTAGCATCAAAAAAAAGCTTTTCCTAAAGACTATGTTTATGACTAGTTTTATCAAACTAAGTCTTACTTTTTGTGTAATTTTCTTGGTATTTAAAGTAATATTGAATTTTCTGTAACAAAGGGCTATTCTTGAAACATAGACACTGGGGAATTCAGATTTTTATAATTTAACAACTAAGTATCAAGTACTTGCTATACATATAGCCTTGATTAGGAGATGAGATGCAAATATTATTTTATGGCAGTGGTGGTAACTTAGGTTTTCAGAGTTGCCATGTGGTAGTAATTATGCTAAGTGCCTCTGTTATCCCATTTCCTCTTTGTAAAGGCCAACTTTCTGAGGTAGAAACTGTTTTTTTCATTCTGTTGATAAGCAGATTGATGTGCTTGGATTTAAAAAAAAAATTAATCCAGGGGCTGGAGAGATGGCTCAGCAGTTACGAGCACTGACTGCTCTTGCAGAGGACCTAGGTTCAATTCCCAGCACTCACATGGCAGCTACGAACTGTCCTTAATTCCAGTTCCAGGGGAATCCGAAGCCTTCTTCTGATCTTCTGACAGATGCACTCACATACATGCAGGCAATACACTCATACATACAAAATAAAAATAAGTAAAATATTAAAAAATCTAATCCAATAAGTGTGTGTGTGTGTGTGTGTGTGTGTGTGTGTGTGTTTATATGTATGTGTGTACAAGTGCATGTGCCTGTGGAGGCCAGAGGAAGATCTTGAGAACCCTCCTCTATTACTCTTTGTTTTATTCCCCTGAAGCAACGCCTTGTACTGAACCTGATGCTCAGTGTTTGGGCTAGGCTGGCTAACTGGCCAGCTCCTGGAATCCATTTGTTTTAGTTTTCCAATGCTGGGGTTACAGGTGCATCAGTCCATGCCTACAATTTTGCATCATGCTGGGGGTTTGAACCCAGGTCCTCATGCTTGCACAGCAAGGGCTCTTACTCATGGAGCAACCTCCCAAGGCCTCACGGTGTATTTTAAAGGGAACTTAGTATGACCACATGGGTGTATAGAAATCTCTCTCTCACTCACTCATGCATTGAACAGTGCTTATTGGGCACTTTCAATGTGCCAGTACCATGCTACATCCTAGGGACAAAGTGACAGACTCAGGTAGTCACCATGCAGCTTAAACCTGCAGAGCAGCCAAATGAATCACAGGATGAAAACACAGCCTAGCAACTCATTGGTTAAATAAAATACTGAGTGTTGGAGAGGAACTCCGGCAAATGGAGGTTAGTGAGGAATGGGGTGAGGGAATTTTCTATGCAGACATACAGCATGCTTGTAATTTGTCAAAAATCTAGTATTTACTCTTGGGCTCTTCATTTTGCCTACAATGATTATGCCTCTCCTTATGCTCCTCACCCTGTTTTGGAAGTCAGATCTAATAAATCTCAAAGTCCTTTTAGATGGAATTCAGTCTCTCCTGTATAAAGCATTCCCTCCATCCCTCAGAGAACATGCTTTATTTTTCTTATGAGATCTGTAGCAGGGAGAAAGAGAGTCCTCAGGCATGCTGGTCTCTGGGGCCACACTTATGTGCCTGCCTGCTGGCCTTCCATGCTGACAAAGGCTTTGAGTAGGTTGTGGGCTGTTTATGCAGACAGGGCTTCCTGAGTTTCCTTTTAGCAGATGAACACTCAGGTTGGCTTTAGTAGGTGTGCTGAGGTCTGACTATGCCTTCCATCCCGACCTGGCCCAGGTACTTAACTATTACTTACTAACTAGTCCCCTTATCTTCTGAGAAGGCCTCTATAGGAACTCTCTAGTCAGACTCTCAGTTATTTGGGGTTTCTGGAAGGAAGGTTTAGGGAGGCTACCCTTGAGTCTTTCTTCTACCTAATCACAGCACAACAAGAGCAAGGCACTCAGGAGGGCAGCTGGCCAGGAAGCTGGTCTTTTCTGCAACACAGATGCAAGGTCAGGCATTTCCTCCTGCCCTGCCATCTCCACTGGTCCGAAGCTCTTCTTGCTGTCTTCTATCCTTCTCTGCTTCTGCTTTCCAGAGCTACCCTACGACAGCAAAGATCTCCCTCTCCTATCAGTCCTATCTTCCATGAGACTCTACGGTGTTGCCCTGGAAATTCTCCTTCTATATGCTAGAGTGATTATAAAGCAATTTGAATAGACTTTCCTCAGCAGACAGCCTAGGTCTTGCTGCAATTTCCTATATTTGAAGACTGAAAGTTGAATAGCACTTCAGTCATTTTTTGCATGCCTTCTGGAATAATAAATCTTAGTCTCTCCCCAGAAATGCCTTGGGCATACTGGGGCAAAGTTATGCTCCTTGCTAGACAAAAGATAGAAAAGTGTGTGTGTGTGTGTGTGTGTGTGTGTGTGTGTGTGTGTGAGTGTATGGTTCCTTTTGCAGCACTGGGATGAACCCCAGGGCCTTATTAGACAATCACTTTAACCACTGAGCTCTACCCCCAACCCAAGAAATTTCCAAGTACCTCTCCAGAAACCTGTGTGAGAGAAAAAGTGTGGTGCATTTAAGGTAATGAAAGAAGCTGGCCTGTTAAAAGATAAGAGGGCGAGGGGAGTCTAGTGAGCATCAAAATATATAAAGAAGCTACTTCTTAAAACATATTTGAAGGTTGGGGATGTCATTCTGTGGTTAAGAGTGCTTGCTGTATACATCTGAGGACTTGAGTTCTAATCCCCAGCATCCACACATAAACAACAACATCAACAACAGGCATGGCTGCAAGTACCTGTAACCCAGCACAGTGGGCCAGGAACAGGTGGGTCCTTGGAGCTTGTGTCCCAGCCATTCTTACCCAAATGAGCTTCAGGTTCAGTGAGAACTCACTCAAGAGAATAAGACAGAGAGCAACACTCTCTTTGGGCCTCTGCATAAGCACGCATGGCTGCATAAACTCACATACACATGTGCACACACACATCACACATCACATACACACAAATCCTGACTGGAAAAAAAAATTTACTTTGAAGAATCAAGTGAGTAATAAATTTATAAAAAAAATACTCTTCATAGTCATCAGAGAAATCCAGGTCAAAACCCCAGTAAAATAACATATCATCCCTGTGAAAATAGTTAACAGAAAGTCAAAGAATGATAAGTACTGGTGAGCATGTGGAAAACAGAAAAGAAAACACACAGCTGGGGGAAGCATAGATTTGTGCGGTCATTATGAACAGTATGAAGTGCACAAAAATTCAAAATATATGTTAACAATAAAAAACCTGAACAAATGTGTATGATCCAGGTGTCCCTCTTCTACATATGCATTGAAAAGAAATATCAGCATCTCATTAACACCTGCAGGGTCCCATGTCTCACTATTCACAATAGCAAATATATGCAATGAATCTACTGTCTATCACTAGAAAAGAAATATTGTATACTCGTAAAATGGAATATTAGTCAGTCATAAGATACCTTTTCATTTGTAGCAAAATAAAGGAGCCAGAGGTAATTATCTGAAATAAGTCAGAGTCAGACAGACAATGCCATATATTTTCATGGTCAATCAGAATACCCAATAGAGATTACTAGACAATGAGGAGGGTTGGAGAGGGAGGGGCAGAAGGAGGTTGAATAACAGGTATCAAAACAGAGACTGAAGTAACAAATCCTAGCACAGCACAGCACACGGGTGACTGTTCACACTGAGGTTCATAATTCTATGAACACATGAAAGAGAAGAACTTGAAATCACCAAACAGCATCATGGTAAGAGGTGGAAATGTTAACTACCCTTGCTTTATTAATGCATACATGGACTGAATTGTAGTGCGTCTGATGAATTTGCACAACTAAAAATTACAAAACATTAAAAATAAAAAAATAATGAGAAGCTCATTTTATGCTGTTACAGGAAGTTATTAAGTGGAATAGTTAACAAGAAAATGGCAGGAATAGATGAGTTTCTTAGAAGGATCTTTCTGCTTGCAGTCTGGACTCTAAAAGGAATGAGATTAGATGCCCACTATTCAGGAAAAGTCACTGCAGGAGGCCAGGCAGGGATGGTCAGGAAGAAGCAGGAAGGCTGGATCTGAGGACATCTAACAGAGATAAGTTCTGTGAGTAGTTGTATATGTGGGGGGTGAGGACAAGGGACCAGTTGGGGCTGGATCACTGGGTAAGTACAGACGACTCTAGACAGGAAACCTCTGACACACAATAATTTCTGAGTGAGGTAATGAAGTTCCATTGTGGAAAACCTGGGTCCGTGGTGCCTACCACTCACCTACCATCTTCAGCAGCCCTGTAATGAGCTCAGGGTGTATTTTAGGATGTAAGAAATTCAAGTAAAATTTACTCTAAAACTTTTTGTTCCAAGAAGCAGCCATCTCTGAAAATTTGATTTACATATAAAACGAGGATATTGATTTTGGGTTGTTGCTCCTGCTTGCAAAGAGCTCTGCTCTATATTTGCACATACTGATCACCCTCGACTTTAATTAATGTAAAAACCTACTGATCATTTTAGCAAACTGAATCCATATGTGCTCACCATGGAGAACAGAAATATAAACATTATCTTAGGTGCAAATAATATGATTTTGGTAGTACAACTAAGAATGCATTTAATAGACAACTTGTCTTATTTCCTAATGATTGTCATAAGGCTAGAAACAAACTAATCTAAAATCAAAGTTCTCATTTTGTTAGCCAATGTGTAACAATTTATAAAGCTGTCATATAAAAGGTCACCTTGGGCTGGAGACATAGTGGAGTACAGTGCTTGCCTAGTATATGCTAAGCAAAACAAAATAATCATCTTGTTGGCTATCTACAAATATTTTTAGGGGCTGGAGAGATGGCTCAGCGGTTAAGAGCACTTACTGCTCTTGCAGAGGACCCGGGTTCGATTCCCAGCACCCACATGGTGGCTACGAACAGTCCTTAACTACAGTTCCAGGGGACTCTGAAGCCCTCTTCTGACCTCTGCAGCATTGCATGACATGGGTGCACTAACATACATGCAGGCAATACACTCGTGCACATAAAATAAAAATAATAAAAAAACTGTTAAAAAATTTAAAATAGATTTTTTTGGAAAATATTTCAGTACCTAAAAGTATATTTCTCAAGGCCACTGGTTTATTAGAATTTTATTTAATGGCTGGAAAAAATGATTACTTGTCATTAAGCATTGTCCAACCTAGTCTACATTACTATGTTTTGTAGAATGTGGGAATTATAAGATCTCAAGTCCAGTGTCAAGTTCTCCAAGTTCTATCAAGTCTTAGAATGGAGGCAGAATTATTTTCTAGGGAGAACAGTGGCCCTGCCTGTGGGTCAGTGAAGCAAAATGTTTGATTATTCTTGCTATTTTGAATTTCAAACCAAAGTCTGTATTAGTCCCTTAGCCTCCGTGATCACTGAATCACATGACTCTGAACTCAACCAGCAAACAGAGACTGGCTCCACCTGATTTACAAATCAGTTATTTTCTGACAAACTCATTGTTGTTGAGCAGTATGCAAAAGTTCAGGTGGTTGATAGTGAACATGTAAAATCCTACGTGGAGCTCTGTGGCTTCGGAATGTCCATTCTAACTGTAAGAAGTTCATCCAGATATGTTGAGTTTGGGACTGGACAAGAGTGTGTTTGAGTGACTACGTTAATGTAGCTGCACTAGCTTATATTTCATTACAATAAAGTTATTTTTATAAAAATAAATAAAAAGTAAGATAAAACCCAAATAGTTTAAACAATTAAAAAAAGTTCAGGTGAGAAAAACAGCATAAAATACAAAACATATTTCAAGGGTCTGCTGTTTATCTACACCTTTCTACATGACCTGAATATCATGCACAGGCTAACTGAAAACAGTGGATGGGGGAGGGAAGTCAGAAGGGAGGGGATTGGTGGGAGGTTGGTATCATTGGGGGAAGATGGGGATAATGGGGGTGCTGGGACTGGGGGCAGGAGGGAGGCCGGATGGGAGGAAGAAGAGTAGAGATGAATAACTCTTGAGGGGCCTAGGAAACCCAGGGGAAATATGATGCCCCTGAAACCCCATGGGAAATGCACATAGAGTGTCTAAACATTTTTGCATATGTATGCCTGGGATCTGCTTGGGAAGGAACACAGTGCCCTACAGAAGAGCCCTCCCTTTGAGTGGTTGGTGAGAATGGTCCAGGAGACTCCCAAAGTAACACAGGCTATTGCCAAACCTCTAGGTTATCTCCCAGAACTAGTAGATAAGATCCTACTGCTGGACACAGGGCATGCTTTGGATACAGGACTTGGAGCAAAGGAGCAGAAACTGACCTGGAAGCCTTCTATCTGAAGTTTAGCTATCATAATGCTAGATGATGATATGCAAACTGCCAAGGGAAGAAAACAACCAATAGTCCAACCCATTCCTAAAGCCTAATAATAGCCATAATGACTGGCATGGCAAACCACCTCTATTGGTGCAGTAGTGGCACTCTCACCTGGGGGCAATCATCAGCTATCTAATTGTACTTAAAACCCTCTCTATGGGAGTGAACGCATGAGTGGCACTGTACACTCAGTCAAATACACATGGCAGGAGAGGACATAGATCCTAGAGAAAACCTTATCTTTTTTATCTCTAGACAAATGAAATTTCTTACCATATGCTAAATATAGATCCTTATATTTACAGACAAGCATACCATGTACCACTCATCAAAGAAGCTCCATTTTGCAACAGATGGAGGCTACGGCAGAATTCCACAACTGGTCAGACACAGAGAATATATGTCTGAGCAATGCCCAGTACTAGGTGACACATCTACAGTTGAACCTCTACACCTAAGGTTCATGGAACATAGAAGAGCAAGGGGTAGAAAGAAAACGAATGCATCCCTTAACTCACACTGGTAAAGCTTCCTTATACAACACAGTGCAATGCACAGAGATGGCCACCACTGGCCAAGTTTTAAATAAGAGACTGCAGAATGTGTTTCCTTGGACAGGACTCCTATATTGAACCTCATTCACCCACGACTCAGGGACCATTGTGGAAAAGGGGATGGAAAGATCGTAAGAGCCAGGGCTGGTTCATGAACACAAGGAAGCAGAGGTTTTCAGGTTACTGGAAGCTAGTATATGTGAACTTGTGACAATGGTGGCCTGAAGCATAGGACCCATGCCAACTCAATTAAACAAGGGCCCAAAGGGGAGGAGAGAAATGGGTGGCGGGCAACCCTAGACTGAGAACTATTGGAGACTGACTGATGCTGGATGAGGGAGAGTATGACATACATACGGTCTCTAGGTGGGCTGACTAGACTCCAGTAGACAAATTTACACTGAAGGACATCTGGGTACAAATGCTTGACTGGACAGGACTTAGATGGAATACATGAGGTCCCATGGGGGTTTGGGAGGCATAGATGGGGGGAAGGTTGTATGAAATTATAAAACTCAATTTTTTAAAAAAAAAAAAAAACCAGGGCATTATGGACTTGGATTTTATAGAAATTTCTAAAATTAATCAGCTCACTTTGTTGAGTTTCAGTTTCTAAAATGAAAGAAACTTTGAATTGTTATACTCAAAGTACTAGGTCTGAAAAGTAAACTGAGGCACAGTCTTCGTTTTCAAAGACACAGCTTGTCTATTGATATTTCTAAATATCTCCATTCACCTATAAAGACCAAATAATTCTATGAGATAAAAATATAGCAAAACACAGGGTCTAGAAGCACAGGCAAGCACCTTACCCAGCTGCAGTGCTGGAGGAGGAAAGGGAGACAGTGCTAAGGCCATTGAGGTGCACTGCTCTCACAGGACTAGTGGATTAGTAGGTCAAACAAGACGATGCACAGGAGCACCTTCAAAGTGAAAAACTCCTGCCCAGAAGAGACATGAACTTTGGTATCTTTGGCTACCACATGAAAATCCCAAATTGGTTTTGTAAATATGGAAATTTGCTATGTTACATAACAGGAAAAAGTAGGCATGAAAGTAATTGACTTGGTTCAATCATGCTGTCCAGGATGCCCATTCCTTCCTCATTCAGTACTGCCTTCTTCAGTAATAAGACCTTGGTCCCATGGAAAACACCGACATTTCAGGCATTGTGATCAGATCATCTTTCCCTTGTTTCCTTAGGAGAGAGGAAATATTCCAGGCTGACACTTGAATGTTTTCCCTCCCATCTTAAAATCCTAGACTTGGACATGTGTCTGTTTATAGAGATCACTGGTAGAGGCCAGGGGATTCCCCATGATAGACTTAGAGAATCATTTGGGATGCTGCCTGCTTTGGAGGGTAAAATACACAAAATGCCTACACCAGCATTGTATGGGGCTAAGCTGAGTCACTCTAAGGCTGGAAATCCCATTTCATCTCAAGGAGATGCTGATGTTTCCCTACTTTCACTTCAGAGAAAAGGAAGCACGCTGGAAACGAGAAAGTCATGAGCTCATTCTGCTGCTCAAATCAGTTTTTTTCCACAAAACTTACCGAAGTCTACTAGCTTCACTCCACCTTCAGTAGTCAACAGGATGTTATTTCCCTTCACATCACGGTGGATGGTTTTGTTGTTATGCAAGTGCTGAAGTCCCTGGAAGACAGAAAGTGTATAAGGATTCTTTAAGCATTAAAAAAAAGCAGTTTTAAAATGATGCATTTATATAGACTCAGTACCAAACACATGTCAGAATCAAGGCTCAGGTATTCCTTCGTATTCCCCACTGAGTTAGTCAAATCCAAGTGTATCACTTCCAGTTTGAATTATATAAAAATTCACACAGAAAACCCTTAACATTTACAAAAATCTTTAAAAATTTAAAATTACTTTATCTATTTGTGTGTATATGTATGTGTGTGTATGTGTGCATGTTTCTGTGTGTGTTTCTATGTATGTGAATGCATGTGGAGGTTAGAGGATAACTTGTGGGAGTTCTTGCTCTCCTTCCACCCTGTGGGTCCTAGGGGACTGAAGTCAGGCCATAGGATATGGTGACAAGTACTTCTAACCTCTGAGCCATCTCTCTGAACCTCCAAAGTCTTTAGAAATATGTTGATCCCAATAAAAGAAAGCATTCTACATGTTACTTATTGAAGATAGTGGCAAATAAAAAAAACTTAAACACTAGTAAAAATTCATTTTCTATCTTTCCCTATCAAAATGAAGAAAATGCTTAGAAGGTCTGAAATCAAGATGCTATTGAGGAGAGAAATAAGACTTCTAATGGTGAACACACATCGACCATGCTGATCATCCAGGCTGCACAGCTCTTGTACTGATAAATATTAATTGGTGCAATTAATTACAAGATAGCTTATATTTTTCTAAAAATAGAATCCACATTTTACTTAGAATTTCCTCCTAATTAATGCACAAAGAATTCAAATTGGCTTACCATGAGTGCCTCGTGTAAGATATAGGCAATTATAGGCTCGCTCATTCTTTCACCCCTCTTCAGAAACCCTTTCACAAGATCAGTCACAGATCCTCCATTGCAAAGCTGAAAATGAATATGTCACGATGGACATTAAAGTGGACATGGCATTTTAAATTCTACTGTAAAAGGTTTCCTTTAAATGTTTCAAAAATTGTTGGAGTTTTCTGTTTTAAAGGATCTCATCAATGACTGTCATCATCATGACCATATAAACCATGGTCTCACTCAAGACCATATAAACCATACTTACACATGACTGATTCTTGAATCAGTGTTTACTTAATTTTTAGAAGAGAATCTGGAAGAACATTAAGCTTG
>NW_008336953.1:5061471-5100608 GCF_000622305.1 Nannospalax galili | reverse complement strand
CCTCTGCCTCCTGAGTGCTGGAACTAAAGGCATGGGCCATGAGTCCCAGCTTTGCTGCACACTATTTTGAATAGCCAGTAATTTAAAAAGAAACAAACTTTTGCTTGTGTACCAAAATTGCAGAGTTCACTGAAGTAAAAATGATAGTAATAAAATATGATATTCATATATATATGTAATCTGCCTGCCTCTGCCTCCTGAGTGCTGGAACTAAAGGCATGGGCCATGAGTCCCAGCTTTGCTGCACACTATTTTGAATAGCCAGTAATTTAAAAAGAAACAAACTTTTGCTTGTGTACCAAAATTGCAGAGTTCACTGAAGTAAAAATGATAGTAATAAAATATGATATTCAAAGGCCCCATCAATATTTCACAAAGACCATGTGGACAAAGTGAAAGTGACTCAGCAAGGCAGCATCTATTTTTGCAAAAGGATTAGTTGTGTCATTCAGGGCTGGAGAGATGGCTTAGCAGTTAAGAACAGTGGGTGTTCTTACAGAAGACTTGGGTTTGAATCCCAGCACCCACATGGCAGCTAACAACTGTCCGTAACTCCAATCCAGGGGATCTGACAGCCTCTTGTGTCTACTGTATGCACTGCAAGACATGGGTATACTTACCTACATTCAGGCAATGCATACATATGCATAAAATAAAAATAATAAATAAAATATGAAAAAAGAATTAAAAAAAAAAGGATTCGTTGTGTCATTCAAATTGAACAAGCACATATAACTTGGAAGATTGATAGGTTTTGTTTATCCCTGACAGAAGGGAGTTGTGTCTTTTCCCCATAAGAGATCTCACAGTCTCTCATGGTTGGTTAGTTTTTAAACTGGCATAGACCAGCCCCATTTGTTCAGGGCTCATATCTACTCTGCTTAGCTGTTAGAAACAGCCCACCTGTGCCCATTGGCCCTCTTGAGCCTAGGCCCCTTCCCAGTGCTGCTGCCAGGGGGCCCCCAATGAAGCTGGGAGCAGGCAGATTCTTGGGCTTAGGCCGCTTCATCCTGGTAGAGAGCTCCTGACTAGGTAGCCTGAAATTATTTGATCCCTCCAATTAAAAATCAAGAGGGGGCCTGAAGCACAGATCAACTAACTATTCATACCTGATCAAAAGCAATCAAGTTACATCAACAATAAAAACAGGATCAAACTTCAACTGAAAAAAGGCAGGCTAGAATTTTATATCAGACACACAATCACCTGAAGAAATCCACATGCCCAGGTCACAATGCAAAACCACAAATAACATGAAAAACCTAGATAATATGTCTCCACAAAATCCTTCTAGTCCTATAGAAATATTCAACAGTGAGAATCACCCAGAGAAACCCCAGGACACAGAACTTAAAAGAACAACTACAAACATGATGAAACAATTCAATGACTACAAAGAACACACACGAAACAACTCAAATAACTCAAGGAGGAGAAGAATAAACTCCTGATTGAAGCTCAAGTAATACAAATATATAGATGAATGAAATGACAAAGACAATTCAGGACTTGAAAAGTGAATTCATGAAAGAGATAGAACTATTGAAGAAAACTCAAGATAAATGAAGAGGGAATTGAAAAACTCAATGAACCAATTTGAAATGACAGAGGAAAGCCTCACCAGCAGAATTAATGAAATGGAAAACAGAATATCAAGACCAGATGACAAAGTTAGAGAATTGGACTATTCAAACAAAGAATACGAAAAAATTAAGACACACAGGAATGGAATATGTAGGGAATGTGGGACATCATGAAAAGACCAAATCTACACATTATAGGCATAGAAGAAGGATAAGAATCCCAGGTCAATGGCATTGACTAGATCTTCTACAGGATCACAGATGAAAACATCCCTAAATTAAGGAAAGATATATCCATATAGATACAAGAAGCACACAGAATACCAATTAGACAGGACCAGAAGAGAAAGTCCCCATGGCATATCATAGTAAAAACATTAAATGTACAGAACAAAGGGAGGGTATTGAAATCTGCAAGAGAAAAACAAGTTGCATATAAAGAAAAACCCATCAGAATTACAGATGATTTTTCATTGCAAACTATAAAAGCCAGAAGAACCTGGAGCAAAGTATTTCAAGTTCTAAATGATCATAGATTGCAGCCCAGCATATTTGACCCAGCAGAACTGTCTATCATAGTTGAAAGGGAAAGAAACCATCCATCCATGATATGAACAGGCTGAAAGAATTTATGTCCCCCATACACTCTACAGAGAACACTCAAAGCAATGGAAAAGGCTGAAGAAAAGAATGACCAAACTCAAGAAGTTACAGAAAGAAAGCAAATGGAGGGGTGATCACAGGAACCTAAATTCAGACTAAGAACACAAACAGAAAATAAAATGGCAGTAACTTATACACACCTTTCAATAATAACTCTAAATATCAATACTCTCAACTCCCAATTCAAAAGATACAGGCTAGATGAATGGATGGAGAAAGAGAATCCATATTTTCATTGTCTACAAGAAGCTCGTCTCACCTTCAAGTATAGGAACCACCTTAGGGTGAAAGGATGGGAGAAAAAAATATTCTAAGCAAATGAAACTAAAAAGCAAGTAGGCATTGCAATTCTAATATTTAAGAAAATAGGCTTCAAATTAATATTAATCAGGGATAAAGAGATAAAGAAAGTAGCTTCATTCTGTTCAAAAGAGTAATTGACCAAGAAGACATTTCAGTCATGAACACATATGCACCAATCTCTAATGCACCCAGTTTCAAAAAAAAGTACTAGTGGATTTCAAGACACAGACTAGTCCCAACTCAGTAATACCACAGTCTCTATAATAGATAGGTCAACTGGATAAAGAATAAACAGAGAGTCGTTGGAATTAAATGGTATCATACCTCAAATGGACCTAACAGTCATTTACAGAATATTCCACCCAAGTACCAAAGAATACACATTTTACTCAGCAGTCAATGGAAGTTTCTCTAAAATAGATCACATAATGGGGCACAAAACAAACGTTAATATATACAAAAAAATTGATGTATTCTATCGGACCATAAAGCAATAAAACTGAAATTCAACAGCAAAGGAAGCCCTAGTAGCTACATGAACTGATGGAGATTAAACACCTGAATGATGAATGGGTCAAAGAAGAAATCAAGAAATAAATAAAAGTATTCCTGGAACTAAATAAAAATGATAATACTACAAAATAAAACCTCTGAGACACCTTAAAAGCAGTCCTAATAGGGAAATTTATTTCTCTAAATACCTATATTAAAAAAATAAGGAAGAACACAAATGATTTAGTGGTACAATGTAAGAATCTAAAAAAGCAATAACAAACTAAACTCAAACCCAGCAGATGAGAAGAAATAATAAAAATGAGAGCATAAAGACATGAAATAGAAACAGAGAACAATACAAAGAACTATAGAATCTAGGAGCTGGTTCTTTGAAAAGATAAACAAGATAGTCCTCCAGCCCAGCTAACTAAAAGAAAGAAAGAGCAAATGCAAATGGATGGGGTCAGATACAAAAGGGGAGACATCACAAGAGACACCAAAATGACCCAGAGCATTATAAGGGGACACTTTGAAACACTTATACTCTATTAAATTAGAGAATGTAAAAGAAATGGATGAATTTCTAAATTCAATGGAACCACCATTAGGAAGACCTAAGGAGATGGAAAGACCTCCCACTCTCATGGGTTGGTAGAATTAATGTTGTGAAAACGACCATTCTACAAAAAGCAGTGTAGATTCAATGCAATCCCAATCAAAATTCCCATGACATACTTCACAGAAATGGGAAAAAAATCATCCTTAACTTCATATGGAATCACAAAAGACCCCACATAGCCTAAGCACTGCTGAGCACAAAGAGCAATGCTGGGGGCATTGCCATACCAGATCTTGAACTATATAGAGTGATAGTCACAAAAAAAGCATGGTACTTGCACGAAAAGAGACATTAAATCGATGGAACTAAGTAGAAGACTTGAACATGAGTGCACAGAATTTCAGTCACCTGGTATTTGACAAAGGTGCCAAGACTACACTCTGGGAGGAAAGACAGCATCTTCAACAAATGGTGCTAGGAAACCTGGAGCTCCACGTGTAGAAGAATGAAATTAAACCCATATCTATGACCCTACACAAAAGCCAACCCCAGATGAAAACAAGACCTTCAATGTGAAACTGGAAATGCTAAACCTAATAAACGAAACATAGGCAGTTCCCTTGAAAATATACGTGCAGGAAAGGACTTTCTCAATCTAATATCAGTTCCTCCCTCAGGAATTAAGGTCAACAACTGACAAATAGGATCTCATTAAACTAAAAATCTCCTGTACAACAAAGAAAAAAACCAACCGAGTGATAAGAAAGCCCATAGAGTAGGAGAAAATCTTCATCAGCTACACATCTGACAGAGGATTAATATTCAGAATATACAAAGAACTCAAAAAATAATCAAGAAAATACATTGAAAATGGGCTTCTCTTTGCAACAGATGGAAACTATTATAGAGTTCTATACCTGGTCAAATGCACAGTGTCTATGAGATGCCCAATCCTACATAATGCATCTATGATGCAACTTCTATACCCAAGACTCACAAAACAGTGGAACAGGAAACTGAAAGAATATTAATGCATCTCTCAACTCTCACCAGTGTAGCTTCCTCATGCAACAGGTGCTGATTAACTCAGAAAGTCATAACTTGCCAAAGTGCAGAGAATATGAGACTATAGAGTTCTTGTCCCAGGCTAGGACACCTATATCAAACCTCTACCACCCGGGGCTCAGGGACCATTGCGACGAGGGGAATGAAGGATTGTAAAAGCCAGGGGCGGTGTATGACCATAATGAAAGAGTTCTTCAGGCTTCTGGGAAGTTGTTCATATGAACTTACAGCAATGGTAACAGCATGCATGAGACTCCTGTAAGCTCAACCCCCCACAAAAAAGCATCATAGAAGTGGGGAAATGGGTTAGAAGCCCCAACCTTAGCTGAAAAACTAGTGGAAACTGATTACTGATGGGTGTGAGAGAGTTGGTTTTCTTTAAGGGGGTGATGCTGGATAAATTAAGTAGGCTTCAGTAGATGGACTCACACCACACTGAGGAACATCTGGGGACATAAACTTGTCTTGATAGGCCTCGATCTCACAGAGATCCACCTGCGTCAGCCTCCTGAATATTAACTAAAACTGTGAGCCATCAAGCCTGGGTCTGCACATTCCTTTTTTTTTTTTTTAACAAATATTTATTTTATGTGTATGAGTGTGTTGCCTGTATGTGTGTAAGTGCACTGTGTTGTACAGTGCCTTCAGAGGTCAGAAGAAGATATTGGATTTCCCTGAACCGGAGTTAGGGATCCTTAGCTGCCATGTGGGTGCTGAGAATTGCTGGAAGAGTAGTCAGCGCTCTTAACTGCTGAACCATCTCTCTAGCCTTTGCACATTCCTTTTAAAAATGCTGTTTTAATGCTGATTCTTCTTTTTAAAATGTTGATTATTTCTTTGGATGGAAGGCCACTATTTACTCTGTAAATGAAGGATATCTGAGTTGCTTCCAGTTTGGGGAAATTGTTAGTAGTAACTTGGTGAGCACCCCTGTTTAAGAGTTGATGAGAGTTACAATTTTCATTTACATTAGCCAAATTCCTGGGAGGGAACTGCTGAATCCTGTCTGTAAAATACAAAGACAGAGCCTAATGTAAAGTGCGGACTTCAGTTAAAAGCAATATATCATTATTGACTGGTAAATGACAGCAAACGTGCCCAAGTAATGCAAGATGTCAGTAATAGAAGAAATGGGGGTGAAAGGGTTTTTTGGGCCTCTATGTGTTTTCGGTTTAATCTTTCTGAAAACCTGCAGCTGCTCAAAAACGAAGACATAGTCATTAAACAAGCAATCAATCAAACAAAAAGTCAGTTGCTAACACTAATAATTAAAAGAAGACCTGCACAATGAAGTGCCCGACATAACACATGCTCAATAAAAATGAAGCGTTTTCTAGTGTCTCCTCAAAAATGAAACTTTACTCTTGAACTTTTAAAAACTCATTTATTTTCATTCTTTGGCAGTTTTGTAGGTGAATATAATGAATTTTAGTCATTTTTGCCCCCAATACCTTCTTTCATGTCCCATCCCTCTCTTGTTGGAACTCCGCTTCTTCCCAACAAGTCGCCCTTCTACTTTTGTATCTTTAAGTTAGTTTATCTGGGCCAACTGTAGGGTCTTAAACACCCAAAAGGAGAGTATAACTAAAGATTAAAGTGATCAGTATAATTCTTTAAGAATCCATGTGTACAGCTAAAGGCTACATAACAAGAAACAACACAAGACAGGAGCTACCTTCCTTTGAGTTGTTGGCTAGGGTAGCCCAAGAGACTCCCAGACAGTAACCCAGCATAGAACTAGGAAAATGAACAGCAGACCCCAATCTCATCTAAAGGAATGTTGGCAATTGATTGCTGCTAGATGAGGAAGAGCTGACCTTCCTAAAACAAGGACCTCTAGATAGGCTGACTAGACTCAGCAGATGGACTAGCACTGGGTAACAGCTGGGGGCACTGACAACACAGTGGACAGTAACAGGGATGACAGAATATATGGGCTCCAGTGTTGGTGGGGAGATTATGGGAGGGTGCCATTTAGGATGCAGGTATAAAGATGGATAAGATTGTTTGGGATGTTCTGTATGAAATACACACAAAAAATTAATCAATAAAAATGAGCTATATTTGAGGAAGAAGCATAAAAATTTGCTTCATGCTAATTAGTAGATATGTAAAACATTACCCTTGAAATTTACCTGATGAATTTATGCTCAGGTGCCAAGGATCTCAGAAAGTAACTGACTGTGACTAGTAATAATCAGATATATAGCGATTAGAGATGCATGTGCAGACATCTAAGTGTTAGTTGCATTAAGAATTAGTTTTTCTGTATGAAACACTATATTTTAAAATGAAATGAGGATCTTTTTTAAAGGTTAAAGCTTCATTCAATTTTATGTCTTATAGGCTTTATACCGAGTACAATAATGTATAACTGTATGTTGCTCTGGAAACTGTTATTGACTATGTCAATGTTGTTGTAATGAAATGCTTCTACTAATTATGTGGTTATTAAATAAATTTTTAAAAATAAAAATTATTTTATTTATTATTTTTTATTTTATGTGTACGAGTATATTGCCTACATGTTTGCAAGTGTACCCGTGTCACGCAATGCCTGTGAAGGTCATGAAGAGGGCGTCGGGTCTCTGGAACTGGAGTTATAGATGGTTGTTAGCTGCCATGTGGGTCTTGGGACTCAAAACCAAGTCTTCTGCAAGAGAAGCCAGTGCTCTTATCTAGCCCCTTGTATCTTCTTTTTGTGTGTGCCACTGAGTTTAATTAGATTTGCTAGTATGAGCAAGGGGGAGATTATTTATTAAAGCACGGACAACCTATCAGTGGCTGCATCACTTAAGAAAATGACACCCCATCTCCCAGCAACCATTAACTGCCAGTAGACCTTCAGAAATAAATTGTATGTCCAATACGTTTTACAGAAGTGAGGTACTGACCCAGGAAATATTCTTGACATGATATACACATATAATTCTCACAATACTAATTACATTTAAAATGAATTTTTTTTTTTTTTTTTTTTTTTTTTTTTTGAGACAGGGTCTCCCTGTAGCCCCAGCTGTCCTGGAACTCACTATGTAGACTAGGCTGGCCTTCAACTCACAGAGCTCTGCCTGTCTCTGCCTCCTAAGTGCTGGGATTAAAGGCATGCGCCACCACGCCTGGCAAGAACCACAGTGTATTCCTTAATATTTACAAATGTTCATTGGGTGATGAGTACATACAAAGAACTGAGGCGGGTGTTAAGGTGTGTCAAAGTGACAGAGGCAGCTGCTTGAGGGCCTGAAGGTACAGTCAGAACTGTGGTTTCTGGAGGAGAGTCTGCTCTTGGATCTCCTTACAAGGCTTACAGATTCTTTTTATCATCAGGGCAAGGAAGCTGCTACTGGCACCTACAGGTTAGAGATGCTGCCAACCATTCAAAAACTCAGAGACCACCCCTCCATGACAGGGAAACATATAGGCCAAAATGTCAGCGGCACCAAAATCTAATGAGAGGGATTAAAAACCAATTTCTTGATCTACATGTTAGGTATTGACTATAGGCATGTGGGTAAGAGACGCACGTGAAAAACACTGCATCATCTCAGAGGCTGGAGAACTTCGGGGAGTGTTTTCATGGGCTCACAATGGCTTCCTTTTGGTGATCTTGGCATATTTCCTTTTGTTGTGGTATCCTGTGAATTACAGAACTGTGCTTTGGGGGTGGGGGGATGGCAATTTAGTCTGCATGAAGCCACGAAAGCAGAAGCCTGATCTCAAATGCCTACTCTGGCACCCTTGGCTCATTCTGTACGAGTGCTGTCAGCATCAATGCTGGAGTCTTTCGTAGACAGGCGTCGATGGCAAGGCATGCATGGCCTTGCTGCACATTTGCAGTGACTGCACCATGGCATGGCACACACGGAGTGTAAGAGTGCAGTCTGCTCCACAGCCTCACTGGTGCCTGGCATTATTGGCCTTTTAAAGTCAGCCATTTTAGTAGGTATCAAATAGTAGTTCATTATTTGTTAATTTAAATTTACCAAAAGCCTAAAGGGGTTAAACATATACATTTTAAAATTTTTAAATATTTTATTATTTTTATTTAATTTTACTCCTAATTAAAAAATTTTAAATGATTTTTATTTTATGGCCTGCATGTGAGTGCACCTATGTAGTGCAATGCCCACAGAGGTCAGAAGAGAGCATCACATTTCCCTGGAACTGGAGTTATGGATGGTTGTTAGCTGCCACGTGGGTTCTGGGAATTGAACCAGGGTCCTCTGTAAGAGCAGTCAGTACTCTAACTGCTGAGTCATCTATCCAGTCCCTATTATTTTTATTTTTATGTGTATGCATGTATTGCCTGCGTGTATATAAGTCCAACTGAATCGTGCAATGCCCATGGATATCAGAAGAAGGCATAGGATTTCCTGGAACTGGAGTTATAGACAGTTGTGATCCACCATGTGGGTGTTGGGAATTGAACCTGGGTCCTCTGCAAGAACAGCTAGTGCTCTTAACTGCTGAGCATCACTCCAGTCCCTGGTTAAACATATTTTATTTAAATGCTTTTGAAAATGCTCACCTATTTTTAAGTCGGTTGAGTGGATTTTGTTAGGTGAAATTTCTGATTCCTCCTATGCTGAGAATGTTCTTATAGCATGCGGTGTTGAATATTGGCACAAATTTTCATGTTTTTTTTCACTTTGAGTCTATTAAATGCAATTCTGGTATGGAAATATTCTTTTCCAGCAAACTTGATTTAATGTTTTAATAACTAGTATTTTTCTGGAATAAATCTCATTCAGTCAACATGAACTAGCAGTTTATATATTTCTGGTTTAATTTGTCAGTATTCTGTGGAGCGATTTTTACAATATGCACCCGTGTGGAATGAGACTGCTTCCTTGTAACTTTGTGCTCTTTTTGTCAGTGGAACGCTGGCCCCTAAAGAGTCAACAAGTCTAATTCTCTTTAAAATATTTCACAAGATTCTTGTTTCAAAAATGGTGGTGAGAAGAATCCATTAATCCCATCCCTGGTAAACCAAACAAGATCAGTGAGAATCAGGACCCCTTCCTCCCCTAAGCACCTGTTCACAGGATGGAGGCTAATGCTGGTGCAGCAGACCAACACTGGCTTTCACCCAGGCTCGCTCATTAGGTATTGGCTACAGTGCTGGAAGGGACAATTTGAAGAGTACAGGGATCCTTCGCCCGGTCCAGAGTTCTGCTCATGAAGCAGGGTGTCCCTACAAAAGATGTGGCCCCTGTTCCTGCTGCTGGCTATGGACAGTGGCTCCGAGATTTTGCTCTTTCACCATGGTCCTGACATCATTTGGAAATGAGTGACTCAAGCTAAGAAGACCTTGAAAACTGGAGATGTTGGTAACTATGAGGAGGTATGAAGCTCTACAGAGCACAGGCTGACTGTAGACCATCCAGTTTAGAAGACAGAGTCAAAGAATCAGCTGAGAGCACTGCTGAGGCTCCCAAAGACCGCTCACAGGAAGTGTACCTGAATTTGATTGGATCAGACTGTGAAACAATTTTCAGCCCCAGGACATTGCTGAAATCTACAGAGGAATCAACAGACGTTGATGGAGTTTAATAGCTGGGTGTGATACCAGAGGAAGACTGGTTTAACCGAAAAACCAACGAAAGATATTGTCAGGGCTGGAGAGACAGCCCAGTAGGGAAAGTGTTCACCTTTGCAAGCATGAGGATGTGAGTTTGATCCCCAGAACCGATGGTTTACAAGCCTGGGCAAGGTGGCACCCAACATGTAATCCCAGAACTGGGGAGGTGGAGACAGGCAGATCCGTGGGGCTTCCTGGCCTTGGTCTACTTAGTGATTCCCAGGCTGCTGAGAGACCTTGTCTCCACAACAACAAAAAAGGTAGACAGGACCTGAGGAACAACACCTGAGCCTGCTCTGTCTTCCACAGGGACACACAATGCACTTCGACACACATGCACATGCATATACATGCACACCCCCTCCCCCCTCACACAAAAGATACAAGAAAGGCTGTTAAAAACACTATTTTTGTAAGGTAACTGTGAATATACCCAAAATTGCACTCTCTAAAGAGCAACATCAAAGGCTTCATAACGTAGGGGAAATAAATTCTATTAAAACAGTGTAGTCAAGTCACTGAACATACAAATAAGATCTTCAGGGGGACTAATATCTAGAATTCCTACAGCAGGATTACCTCAAATACCCAGTTTTCAACTGAAAAATGAGACATGGAGAAAACAAGAAAATGCTAGTTTTACACACAAGAAATAAAGAAAAGAGGTAGCAGAAACCGTATGTGAAAAGGCACCAATGATGTGTTTAGCAGACAAAAGCTGCAGAGCAGGAATGACGGCACATGTGTTTAGAGCACTACGGGGAAACGGCCCTGAAAGCGGTGAAGGTGTGAATGTCAGAGACTATCGACAGACAGAATTAAAAAAAATACAACCAAATGAAAAGTTACAGAGTTGAAAAGTACAACAGAAAATTTAAAAAACCACTAGGGGGGCTCAGCAAGGTTCTGAACTGTCGGGAGAAACAAAAGTAATTAGCAAATCTGCAGCTAGAAGAGCTGAGGATACCGCAGCAGAGAGCTGTAGCTGGCTTAGCCGGCCGTCCTGCCCCTGTTTTCTGGGACTCGTTTCCTTTCTTTCATTCTATCTCCTACTTCAGTTTGATTTAAATAATTTCAGCATCCCATTTTGACTCAGCATATCAGCTGTGCTTCATTTTACTTTTCATCAGTTGCTTTAAGGCTTAGCTTTTTAACTTACCACAATCTACCTTAAAGTAACAGTCACCACGCAAACTCTGCACTTCTAACTTTTCTCCTGTTCCTTCCATAGTACAGCCATGCGTTTTTATTTTCATAGGTTGATAATCTCACACTATACATGTATAACTGTGGCTTTAAAGAGTAATTTTTCTGTCACTATAACATAAAATCAATAATTTCACATTTACCTTATATTTTCCTACCAATGATGGTATTCTTTACTTATTTTTTAAAAAAATGTTTTATTTATTATTTTTATTTTTATGTGTATGAGTGTATTGCCTGCATGTATGTGAGTGTACCCGTGTTGTGCAATGCCGTGGGAGTCAGAAGAGGGCTTCAGATTCTCCTGGAACTGGAGTCAAGGACGGTTCGTAGCTGCCATGTGGGTGCTGAGAATTGAACCAGGGTCCTCTGCAAGAGCACTCAGTGCTCTTAACCGCTGAGCATCTCTCCATCCCCTCTTCTTTTTTAAGGCCAAAAATTTTACTTGGAATCATTTTCTTTCAGCCTGAAATTTTTTTTTCACATTTAAAAAGTGTTTTATTACATTTATTTATTTGTGGTGGGGGTTAGGGGATGCATGTGTGTCACCTGTGTGTCAGCCTGTGTGTGTGTCTGTGTGTGTGTGTGTGTGTCTGTGTGTGTGTAGGTCAGAGGTAACTGGAAAGAGTTGTTTTTCTCTGTCCTCTATGTGGATCTCAGGAACTGAACTCAGGTCATCAGGATTGGCAGCAGGCATCTTTATCCACTGAGCCTTCTCCCTAAGTCTAGTTTTTGACATTTTTTAGAAAGAATCTTTGTCTTTTTTCACGTTCACTTGTGAACATTTTTCTATATTTTATTAACATTTGTGCATTTCATACAATAAGTCTTAATTATATTTAGACCCCCCTCATCCCCTAACTGCACCACTCACAGCCCAGCCACTGAATTTCATGCATTCTGTCTTATGTTAAGGTCTATTGAGTCAAGTTTGTGTCCCCAGATGTCCCTTGATGTGAGTTCATCCACCGGAGCCTGGTCAGCCTGTCTAACCTCATTCCCTTAAAGAATATCAACTCTCCTTTACCCAGCAGTGATCAGCTGCCGATAGTTCCTTGCCAAGGTTGGGTCCTCCTACCCATTTCCCCAGTTCTATGCTGGGTTTTTGTCTGAGTTTGCATGGGTCTTGTGTATGCTGTCACCATTGCTATAAGTTCATATGAGCAACTTCCCAGTAGCCTGGAAAATTCTTGTGGTCATCTGCCATCCCTGGCTCTTACAATCTTTCTGCTCCCTCTTTTGCAATGGTCCCTGGGCCCTGGCTGAGTGAGGCTTAATATAGGAGTCCTATCCAGGGACTAGTACTCTACAAGTCTCTTATTCTCAACACTTTGGCCAGTTGTGGTGATCTGTTCTAATTGCCCTCTGTTGCATGAGGAAGCTTCGCTGTAAGAGTTGAGAGATGCATTAGTATTCTCTCTACCCCCTGTTCCACTATGTTCCGTGAGCCTTAGATGTAGAGGTTCCATTGTAGATGTGAATAATATTTTCACAGAACCCTAAGCTGATGTCGTCCTGCCTCACAGTTCTTACTCCTTGGCATCTTGTGAGAACACGGCAGCCACTTTGACCCTAGGTGGGGTGGACTTCCACAGCTTTGCTCATCATTCTCTCCACTATTAATTGATGGCATTTTGATTATAATGCAGCCTAGTATAATCTTTATTTTATTTGGAGAATTTTTTCACCTTAGGTCTGCAGCATAATTGTAGCCATAGTTTATTTAAATATTGGCTCTTCCACCTCCAACCCCTAGCATTCTCAGACTTCAATAAATGTACATTAGAGTACTGGGAAAATCTCACAGGTCACAGAGGCTTTATCTCCCCCACCTCTTTTAAAAAATCTGTTTGGTATATAAACACCATTCTAGGCACTTGTACCACATAACCCACCTTAAATTGTTTGCATCTAAATTTCAAACACAAATATTAAGATTGACTTCTATTCACTTTATATGTACAACCATGCTTGCTATGAATATGTTGCTACAGATCACCTAGCCTTATAGAACCTTTCACTATACTTTGAAAGTATCACTAACGTAGGGCTAGAAAAACCATTCACTCTTCTTAAAAAATTTTTATTGAACTTTTGTACATTTCATACAACAGTTCTTGATCAAATTCAGACCCCCTCCCTCCAACCATGCCCCCCCATGCTGTTAATCATAATAATTTTAATAGAGGTTAATGTCTAGTTAAAGACTATTGTGACAATGACAATGATAATAATCTTGGCTACTCAGATAACAATAGATAAAATTTACAGTAATGATAAGCTGAATGTTTATGCCAATCAATTTGTTGGAAAAATATGTTGCATTAAATAATTAATGGAAATGCGAATGGGTAAGAATTAAAAAGGAATGCCTTCTAATGTTACCTGTTGAAAAATTGCTTTGTAGTTGTCAAATGACACAAAGGGACCTTGACAAAACTAAAATCCTGCTGGAATGAATTGTTTCAAAGTCAGTTCATATGCACAAGGTCCTAGGAGCCCGTGGGTCCAATCTTAGTGGAAGGACTCTTGGCAGCTGATAACTGCTGGGTGAGGAATAGCTGAGCTTCTTAAAGGGAGGGACTCTAGGTAGTCTGACTAGACCTCAGTGGATGAACTTGCACTGAGGGACATCTGGGGACACTAACGTGACTCGATAGGCCTTAACACAAATGATAGAATGCATGAATTCCATTGCGGGGGGCTATGGGAGGGTGCCAGTCGGGAAAGAGGTATAAAGATGATTAAGATGTTCTGCATGAACTATAGATTCAATAAAAATTTACAAAGAATTCTGTTTCCATGCAAACAACTTGATATTCTTATCTTTATGTCCACTCTTTTGTTTTATTTAATATTTATTATGCCCTCCATTGTAATATGAAGCTAGCCTCTATTACCATGGTTTCTTTGTTTTCACAGATACTCCTTTTTTTGTTCTAAAAGTTCCACTTAGTTTTTCTTTATAGTTTCCATTTCTTTCAACATTGTGAATTTTCCTTTACATTTTTACATTTATAACAGCAGTAAAGCTCTAACTTGCTAATTCCAATATTTGTTTCTATTGATCAACTTTTCTTCTGATGCTGGTTCACATTTTCTTGCCTCTTCATATACATAGTGACTTAATACTGGAACTGGACATTGTTAATGTCATAGTATTGAATGCCTAGGTATTTCTGTCTTACTTGAATGAACATTGAATTTCCTTCTGGAAGGTGCTAATTAACTTACAGATCAATTTGAAACTTTCAGGGAGCCTTATTTTGGGAGATAGTTTAACCCTTCCTCTAATGTACAGCCATTTTGGGGTTCCTAATAAATGCCCCAGGTATGGTCAGAACTCAAGCACCTCTAACTCTGCAACAAATTCCTGTGGTTATACAGACTGCAGCTTTACAGTAATTCTTCCTCTGTTACTTGCCCAAGCCTGAAATTTTGTTACATACATATCCAGCTTGGTTTTCAGACACCTTCGTGTATTTGTTTAATTGTGTAGATAATCTTTCTGTAGCTTTCTGGATCCTTTTTTTCTTCACAGCTTTCTCTTTTGCTCAATCACCAACCAACTATGCCCTTCCAGTCTTTTCATTTAGGCAGAATTACTTTGATCTCTATATTCGCTATTTTCTCATCCCTGTGATCAAATGCAGAAGCACTCCGGGGAGGGAGTCTTTACTTGGTTCAGGGTTCAGAGGGTTATGTCTGTACTGGAGAGGAAGGCACCGTGGCTGGCATGGCTTCTCACGGGGTACCACAGAAAGCTGAACATTTGGGGAAGTGGGGTTGGAGGATAACGGTGAAGCTCCCCTATCCCCTACCTCCACTGACTTATGGCCTATGTCTGCAGTGAAGTCCTATATGCAAAGGTCCCACAATTTCCCGCACCAGCACCACCAGCTGGGGAGCAGTGTCCAAGCACATGAACCTGTGGAGGCATTTCATGTCCAAACCACACCCATTTCCTTGGTGATGCCTTTCTTGGATGTAGAAACTGCCTCTAAGACTAAAGACGAGATGATTGTAGTGTTTTCTCGGTGTTTGACAAATGCTTTATTTTTTCCAGTTTTCTGACTATTCATGGGACTATTGCACGCTGATACCAGCACTATCATGCAGAAATAACACATTATTCCTATGCAGGCTAAAATTTGAGAACCTGGGACAGTGTTTTCTGAACATTGCTTTAATAAGAATCACCTTAGCATTGTTTTAAATTTTCCAAATCTCCCTTGCAGAGCTTTTGCTTCTTTGGTGCAAGTCCACAGTGTATCATCAGAGGGGTATGAAGGGCACCACAAAAAAAAAGGTCCTGCAACTATTACTCCCTTTTCAATAGATAAAAACGATAGGCCTTTCCAATCACTCTGTATAGAAGGTATACTCTTTTATTCCTTATTAACATATCCATATTCTTTTAAAAATATTTTATTTATTATTTTTATGTGTATGTGTATGTGTGTATTGACTGCATGTAGGTAAGTGCACCCATGTCATGCAATGCCCATGGAGGACAGATGAGGCTGTCGGATCCCCTGGAACTGGAGTTGTGGACAGTTGTTAGCTGCCATGTGGGTGCTGGGATTCGAACCTGGGTCTTCTGAAAGAACTACTAGTGTTCTTAACTGCTGAGCAATCTCTACAGCCCCCTAACATATCTATATTCTTTAAATCACTAGGAACAATTAATTTAGATTTAAATCTCTTTCCCACCACTATAGCATAGAATCTCTAATGAAAGAGCTCATCTTGCTCTGTACTAAGCATTCAGAATCTACCAGAACGGCTAGCCCAAAGTAAGAGACTACAATTTAGGGAATAAATAATTACTGAACTTAAGTTCTATAAATATGTACATACATACACAGAGTGATAGGTTATCTTTTCGTATGGTATAGAAGATGTCTCTTCAAAGTGTGACATGTTCTAATAAAATATATCAATGTACCAAATTCTGAATGCCAAAAACTGACAAAGTGTGTATTAAAACTGTCACTACTGCCTAATAGAAATTTCTTAATGAGTACTGAAGTGATGCATAGAGTTTCACAAGACTTAATGGGATTATCGACATTTACTATATCTGACCCATTTTGTTTGTATTTTGGCAACTGGAACTACTAAATCAAAATACGGAACAGTTCTCTCCATAAAATGTTTTAAAATTCTTGGGCAAACGTCACCATACATTGTTATTCTTGTCAACAAGAAATCTATAAGAAAAATGCAATAATTTATCAGAAGAAATTCTTTATGTGACTCTTGGTAGGTTAAGCAGACTCTAGTGGATGGACTCACGCTGAAGGATATTTGGGGACACAAATTAGACTTGATAAGCCTTATTTTATATATATGTATATATGAAATAGAGTATATTAAATTGGGCTGGTGGTTGTAAGAAGAGGCCTAATAGGGGAGGGGCTCTAAATACAATTAAAATATATTGTATAAAAGTTGCAAAAATTTTATAAAATTTTGAAAAAAGAAACCCTTTAATGCTTATAAAGAAAATGTCCTAATTTATCAAACAACAAAACAGCCTCTGCAGCGATAGTATAAACTGGCACTTCTGTTCAAGGTAGCAGCTGGTTGGGCAAGTACTGATGTACTACAGGGAAGAGGGAGATACAAGACTTTCATGTCTTTACATTTCCTAGGCTAAACAGCATAAAGAAGGACATTTAGACTGTTTTCCCATCTTACTCTTTAAACAAAACCTAAAATGAAATGGCTGTAGGTAATTGCTGTCTATTCTGTTGCAAACCCAGGAAATAACCTTTAGATGAGAGCTAGGAATGGTTCCTCCAGCCTGCCAGTGTGAAAGGAATCATGCTGTCAGTGGGCTTCTCCACTGAAATCCTGAGCTGCCGCAGGAAAGAAGGAGCGATTCTGGGCTAATGCAAAGGCAGAAGCCAGCTTCAGCTTGGGCTCTGCTACCTCTGACCCTTAACACATGCAGAGACTGCCCTAGCTTGATGCCCCTTCTAGGTACAGAATATGACTGTGTTAATAGCTGAACAAATAGAAAAATCCTCATTCACTCTAACTCGTGCTTTTCCTATCACCATGTTTTCTCTCCTCACGATGGACCTTACATCACTTTTGAAATGTAAGTATAATATAAAATAAAACAAAAACAAAACCAGAATAACCAATAAAGCCAGGCACATGGAAGTAGTATTTGTCTATAAAAACCACTTCAATGATCTACAATGTGCTGTGGAGAGGCCTTGTAACAATTGGCTTTTGTGTTTCCAAATGCCACCTGTAATTGCCAGTCTTTGATCTCCTGAAAGGGATATAATTTCAAAGAGAAAAATTGCTATAATTGGAAAGCAGTGAGGGAAAGCAATGTCACTATTAAGAACGAACAAATCAGGGCCCATTCAGATGAAGAACAGAGAGCATTCTGCAGTGGCACCATGAGGGGGCAATTAGCACAGAGATGCATTAGGAGAGAAAGGGTATTTGAACAGAAAGATGTCCAAGTCTGAATTTTGGCTCCATTATGGCTGACGGCACACTCAGCAAATGGCTCCTAAGAGAGAAGTCTGGATTTCCTTCCATGGTTAAAATGCGGCTGTTCATTCAGCCAAGAAAGGGAAATTACAGCTAAATCTCTGGTCTTTGCTTATGTTCAGCAGCAGCAAAGGATGGGTGAGAATGATTTAAGTCAATTTGACTTTGCTTTCGGTCTCCTTTATCATCTTCAGGTGATAGGCATACGCACGAACCTAATCCAACATTCACCTTCCCAGCCGCACTCCATCCCATCCTTTAATCCTTTATACCGACCTCAGCAGTAGACAACTAGGGGTCTGAGGAAGTTCAAAGTTGAAAGTGGTACTTACAGCTTACTAAACAGACCAGTGAAGAGGCTGTAGACAAAAATGAATCTAAGTACAATAATGCACGATGAGGCATAGTAAAACAAATAAACAAAGCAATAAAAAATTGCTCTGCTTTCCCATATCAGTATAAAAACATAAAATGTTATGTGACAATAAAGTTTCCATAGATATTCTGTAAACAAAAGACAAAGCCATAGCCACAGCCTAAAACGTGGCCACCCCTTCTTTTATTGGTGATTACATTCCAGTGCGCCACTAAACCTGGGCAAACTATAGACTCAAACATACCTAGAAGTCATGGAAAAAAAATCCTAAATGGAATCTTGTACAATGTTTGCCCTCAAACATCTATGGAATAATAAAATGAAGGAAAATAGAAGAGAAAATTTGTAACAAAAGTTGAAAAACATAACTTTAAAAACCACAATGAAAAATAGACTGGCCTAGCAAGATATGGGAAATATTATTCTTAACAATCTCAATTCTGGACTGAAATTTAAGTGAAATGAGTTTTCATGGTGAGAAATGGCTGCAGGCATCAGTTAGTCTGGCACAGTCTTCCTCAAATGGCAGGCTGATGGACGGAAAGCTATCATTAACAGCTGAGATCCAACCTTTCTACTACACACCTTATTTACAGAGACTCACACTAGAAGCCTAGTGTGCTAGTTACTTCTCTGGGTAGCATCGCCTGCTCTTTGTCCACTCTTTGGATACATTCATACGAAATAATTTATTTGGGCTTTATTATGATAAAAGGCATAATTAGCAGTCATTTTGTTGCATAAAGTACTGAAGCCACAAGCCAATTTTCTAAAAGTGCTTCTAATGCTGCACCTGCAGCATTTGTGTTTATAAATCAGGTAATTGTTCTTCAAGCTACTTCTGTATATGTGTAATTACTCCAATTTACATATTCAAATTATACTAATCATATACAGTTTGCTAACTTCTCACATTATGCTCCCCCATCAACTTTGTCAGTTCAGCTAGGTCAGATTTTGGAAATTTTTATTAGTTATCATTTTTTTCATTATTGTGACAAAATACTCAACAAAAAGTAACTTAAGAGAGGAGAGGTTTATTTTTGGCTCACAGGTTGTGGGCACAGGCTATGAGAGTGAGGGGAACATGGCACAGGGGCATGAGGGAGTTGCTCACACTGTATCCTCACCAGGAATGGGAGAGAGGAATGCGGGTGTTCTCCTGGACTCCTGCTTCTTTTATTCATTCTGGAACCCCAGGCTGTGGATAGAGCCACCCACTGAGGACAGGTCTCTCTTAGTTGATCTCCTTTGGAAGCACCCTCACAGATATGGCCAGAGGCATGTCTACCAGGAGACTCTAAGTAGAGTCCAGTTGAAAATAAAGTCAACTATTATTTCACTAAATTACATTACTTTCTCTCAAGCCATTTAGGAAAATGTTCAATATTTCCATCTGATAATAAAACATATGGACAAAGTTCAAAGAATCTGTTAAGTTCCCATTGATCCATTAGGTCTGGCTAGCACACTATTTTACCATTTTAATCTATTAAAACCATTTTAGTCAAACTTTTTGATCTTCATTATAAAAGCACATTTAACCATCACAGGAGTCTTGAATTTTTACCAATTCCAAGGATTAATACTAAGAAATGCCAATATAAGTGGAAGGGGGGTGGGGTGGTATGTGACAGGCCAAAAGACAAGGCCTGATCTGACTTAATGTTTTTCAAGTTTCAAACAAAACTTCATATCTTGATTTTTTGCCCATACAGATCTATACTATCCAGAGAACACAAATCTCTATTGAAGTACTATTCTGTTCCTTACATGGAAAAAAAACTAAATATGCATTACTGAAAACATTTTAAAGGTTATGCAAAATTTTAGTCAAGGCTTAAGGATCACCCAGTATTCTATCTCAAACACACAAAAACTCAGTAAAGACTAAAATTTTATGTCAATATACAGCAAAAATAGTTTAGGGTAATAATTTGCATTCTATTACTTAGATAATTAAATTTTGATAAATAAAGTCTAGCTTTGTTTAGCACAAAATTTAAATAAAAGTATAAAGCTAGGGGCTGGAGAGATGGTTCAGTGGTTAAGAGCACTTGTTAGACCCCAGCACTCACAGATGGTTCTTAGCCACCATGTGGGTTTTGGGAACTGAACCTGGGTCCCTGCAATTGCTGAGGTTCTTTGGAGCTCACCAGAGCAGATTAAGCACACAGTTAATGGCCTAGAAGTAAGAGGCAAAAACCAAAAGATCACCTGGAAGTGTCCAATCAAAAGACTGGACACTCTCTCATCTCACACACAGAATATCAACACCCAGGGGGTGTGCCTCACCCGCATCCACGTAATCATCCACATCCAACTCTTGTTCCCTAAAAAACGTCTGGAAGGACCCGAGGAGTAGGGACATGTGTAAAGTGTGTAATAGGAGCAAAGCACAGACTATTTAATGATGTGCAAAGCTGGGAGGTAAACTTCAAAAGAGAAGGCTGTGATGGCTAATCTTGGCTGTCAACTTGACTGAATCTGAAATCAAGTAACATGCAAGCCCTGGGCACTTGTGTGAGGGACTTTCTTGACCAGATTATTTGAAGCAGGAAGACCGACCCTAAATGAGGGCGGTGCCTTCTGGTGGCAGCCCAGATGAAAGAATGGAGAAGGAAAGTTTTACTTCTTGCCTGTTTTCCTTCACTTTCTGGCAAGTTCATCTATGCCGTGGCTGTGGAATTTCTTCACTAATATTAGAATCAGCTCCTTTGAGCTTCCAACGTAGATGGAAGACTAGCAGCTCTCTAAGAACCCTCCAGAACTTTAGCACCAAATCAGGACTGCTGAGAAGCCAGCTCTGTGGACTGGACAACTACTGGATTTGCTGTCTCTCCAGTATGAGACAGCCCTTGTTGGAAGGCATCCTAGTGAATATATCCATATATTCGTTCTATCAGCTCTGCTCCTATAGAGAACCCTTACTAATACAAAGACCAAGAATCAAGGACACAGTGGGCTCCACCAGGCAAGCAGCAGAGAGCACTCTAAGAGCTCAGAGGCAGGCAGACCTCCAGACTTATGCAGGAGCACACAAGGTCTCCAAAGTTCAACTGGGAATCTGGTCAAAATCAAGAACCTGATTATTGAGACAGTAGAGAGACTCAGCCATATTTTTCCAGGTTCTACATCACCAAACAAAAGAGCAGGTCCATGCACAGGAGGGGGAGCCAGTCAGCTGTGTCTGCCCTTACCACCTCCATTCTAAGTTCCTTTGTCCTCGCTTCGTTTTCATTGGTTTTTGTTTCAGTTTTTGTTTTCACAATAGAGTCTCACTCACTATGTGGCACTAACTTTCTTCTTTATAAATTACCCAATCTGTGATATTATTTTTTCAGCAGACAATGCTACTTCGGGAAAACAATGACTACTCACAAGAGAAATGAAACAGCCAAATGCTAATAAAATAATAATGAACACAACAAATATCACACTACTACTTACTCAAATAAAGGGTGCTGCTGAACTTCACAACCATAACATGAAAAAGCTTTTATTGCATGTGTTTATGAGTGGGGTGTGTGTGTGTGTGTGTGTGTCGCACGTGCATGTGAATATGTGGAGGTCAGAGGACAACTTGTGAGAATAGGTTCTCTCCTTCCACTGTGTATTTACATCATCAGGATTTGAGACAAGCATTCTTACCCACTGAACCACCTTGCTGGTCCAATTGCAACTTTTAAAATTTCTAACAGCTTCTGTTAAAATTAGTGACTATTTGCAAAATGAAATATTGAATTCTAGTACTGGCAGTCACCTTAAGAAGGGAAGATCATGGTATCTCACTTTAGATCCAGTTCTTCAATACAAAAAAATCTACTCTGGAGATTTGTCAGGCAGACTGCTGCCCTCCAGCAACTTATTCAGTGTAAACACCATTTAGGGCAAGTTTTGTTCCCCACTAATGTAAATGCCTGGTTCTGTTGTTTAAGTCATTAGCTTTCGATAAAGACAAAAAGAAAATCATAACCATTTCTGTCTAAGGAGGCTTCACTTAACATTAATTGCTCTTATAGTATGACCCTGGTACAGGGGTTTGGTCATGTATTAATTGAATAAAGAATAAAGGCATATTGTAATGAAATTTCCTTTGAATATATCTTCCTGTAAGAAAAATAATTTTAGCTTCTTTAGTCTCTTCTGGTGCTCTCTTTTCCTTTCAGTCTTTGGTGGTCTTTGTAGACTTTTAATTTCCTGATGTATCTAAGACAGCAAGGCCCAAACTGGGCACAACATTCTACTGAGGACAGGCAGTCAGTGATACATTACATACAAGTGTTGCATGGTGCAGATGGGACACAAGCAAGAAGTCATTGCAGGGCCATGACCAACTCTCCACCTCATATGACCAACTCTCCACCCCACATGCAGTGCTGGGCACTTACCTCCAGAACCAGCCATAGCTTGTCTCCACTTATTTTGTCCTTCTTAAAGTAAATCCCATAGAATTTGACCACATTGGGATGGTCAGAAAGTGTTTTTAAGATGCTATACTCAGCTTCAATCTCTTCATCAATATCCTAGATTTTAAAAGATCATAAAAAGAGAACCATGAAAAAAATATGGATAATGTTAATAAAGGAATATTAGACTACAAGGCAAAGAGCCTAACTTAATAAAGCAAAATCATAATCATTTGTACTGTGCTCTGTACTATAGATAGAAATTTATCATTACAATATGGAGAAAGCATTGCTTTTGTGCTAATCAAATGCATCAAGCTATACTGATTTAGTTGAATTGTAAGAAAAAAATAATAGGCGATTTGTAAAATTTTACGTATATGAGTGCTTTGCCTGTGTGCATGTAATACACACAGAGTCCAGAAGAGGGCATTGGATCCCCTGGAACTAGAGTTAGGGTTTGTGTTAACCACCACGTGGGTGCTGGGAACCAAACCCAGGTCCTCTGGAAGAGCAGCCAGTGCTCTTAACTGCTGAGCCATCTCTTCAGCCCCAGAAAAATGAAAGAAGTAATAAAAAATATTATTGTATGCAATTGGAGGATAATTCCAGATGAGTTTGCTGTCACTGTATTCATTATTTACTTGCAATGACAAATACACTAACTTCAAATAAAAACTTTTAGGACTAGGACATTAATTCTGTTTATTTGGAATACAGCATATTTGGAAGTCATAAAAAAACCTGTCTCTATCAATGCAGAGTGGCACTTTTATTGTGGGGGTAATCAATAGCTATCAAATTGGACTTAAATCAATGGAACTCATGTATGGTACTGTAAATATAACCAAATACACATGGCTGGAGAGGTCATAGATGCTAGAGAAAAACCTATGTCTGTCACATCACTAGACAAACATAGTTTCTTACAGTATACTAAACATGCATCCTTATATTTATAGACAAGTATACCTCTCACCGCTCATCAAAGAAGCTTCTTTTTGCAATACATGGAGACTACTATAGAATTCCACAATGATCAAACTCAAAGAATAAGTGTCTGTGAGATGCCCAGCCCAAAGTGACACATCTACAATGGAACTTCGACACCCAGGCTCATGGAACATAGTGGAACAGGGGGCAGAGAGAATACTAATGCATCTCTCAACTCTCACCTGCGATGCTTCCTCATGCAACAGAGGGTTATTAGTACAGAAAGCCACAACTGGCCAAAATGTAGAAAATAAGAGACTGCAGAGTGCATGTTCCTGGATAGGACTCCTATATTAAACCTCTGCCACCCAGGGCTCAGTGACCATTGTATAAGACGGGGATGGAAGACTATAAGAGCCATCGGATGGTGGATGACCACAAAGGAGCAGAGTTTTCCAGGCTTCTAGGTACTTGCTCATATGAACTTATAGCAATGGTGACAGCATGCACAAGACCCATGCAAACTCAAACCAGACAAAAATGCAGCATAGAAGTGGGGAAAAGGATAAGAAGATTCAACCTTAGCTGAGGAAGGATCAGCAATCGATTACTGCTGGGTGAGGGAGAGTTGATCTTCTTTAAGGGAGTGATGCTAGCTAGATAGGCTGACCTGGCTCCACTGAATGAACTCACACTAAGGGACAAATGGGTACACAAACTTGACTTGATAGGCCTTAACATATATGCCAGAATGCATGAAATCCAGTGAATGGGCTATGAGTGACGCAGATAGAGGAGGAGGTCTAAATATGATTAATATACATTGTATAATACAGGTGTGGTGGTACACACTTTTAATCCCAGCACTCAGAAGGGAGAGGCAGGCAGATCTTTATAAGATCTAGGCCTTGTGTCCTTCACCTAAGTGGTAAAAAATGCCCAAGAAGGGAATGTGAAAACATTGTACACCAACTTAACCTGGGCACATTTCTCATTTTCCCCCTTCTAATTTGCCTAATTTACTACTTTAAAATAAAGCTTCCCTCTTCTAATCCTCTGTTAAAAGGATTAGAATACTGAAATTATAATGAGTTTAGCAGAAATAAATTAGCAAAAAAGAACCACCCCTAAGGTGAACCAAGAGAGACCAGGATCCTTTGTTAGTAGAGAACCTGTGTCAGGACTTCCGCTCCAATGTCCTCTTTGTACACATTTTACCATTTCTGCCACTCCGAGTGTCCACCATGGACAAGAGTCTCTTGACAGAAGTGGCCCTCAGCAGACGTTTGGGGGTATGGGATCCTGAGCTGCTGTGGCTCACACATGTACTATGAGAGATCTAGGTGTTCCCAAGAGGCTTATAGATCCCAAACTGACAATTCTCATTCCCAGAAAACAAGCCTGGGTGTGCAGCTCGGCTACAGAGCACATGCTTACCATGCAGAGGGCCTTGTTTCCAATATCTAGCACCATAAAAGTAAAGAGAATCAAATCACTCACGGAATATAGGATCTGATAGTCTTCCTCTACTATTACTAACAGGAAATAGGCTTGATATTTTCTCTAATCACAACTGCTCCCTCCTCAATAAACAATAGGGAACTCCTGCTGGGGACTGAGGCAGATCAGCAGGACTGAACAGGAAGCTCAGCTCTTCACAGTGAGGAACATCACCCTGATTACATTTCAACGCCATTTCTGCTATGGAGATATTTAAGAAAATATGAAAATTCTTCTAAGAAATTTTTAAGTAATATTTCTAAGAGAAATATTTTTTTAAAAATCCTCTTCAGTTTGGCTTAAGAGAAATACTACCCAAAGCCCAAAAATACACACAGGAAAAACAGAGATTGGGTTAATATAAGCAGAGTTTTTATGAGAACTTTGAAATCCAGGACTTTGTGTTTTCATGATTTTTGAAGACCAAGATAACATTCATTCAACTGCTTGGTTGTAGAGAGCTTCATTTATGTGTTTATGCAGCTATTTATGTGCTTGCAGTACCTTATTATACACATAAAATACAAAGTAGGAAAAGTGAAAAAGTAGTCCTTTGCATATTTTTTCAAATTTCAACTTGATTTAGAAGGGCGTTGTGTTGAGTAGATCAACGTAAGACACTTTCAAATGTTTTAGCTGGTTGATACAAAGGAAAAAAAAATAGAGATTAAAAAAGGAAACCTAGGAGCTGGGAGATATTTCATTTGGTAAAATGCTTGCCTTGGAAGCATGAAGCCCAGAATTTGCACCACCAGAATCCATGTAAAAACAGTGGGTGTGGTGGCACACCCTTGTAATCCCCCTGCTGGGGAGGTTGAGAGGGCAGGTAAAGGAGAAAGGTCACTGGGGCTTGCTGGGCAGATGGCCTAACATACTTGGGGAGTTCCAGGCTAGCAACAGACCTTTCCTCAATAAACAAGGTGGGTGGTGCCTCAGTAGTAACACCTGAGGTTGAGCTCTGCCTCCATTTGTACATGCAACACGCATATATATACACGCCTTCTTACACATGCACCTTCACACATATGAACATGCATACTCATTCATACAAATAAGTAAATAGACAAGCATAATTTTTAAAAACTTCAAAGTGACTTACATGAATTGGATCCAGAATTTTGACAGCTGCTTTTTGGCCATTTTTCTTATTCAGAACTTTGAAAACTTTCCCGTAAGTTCCTTTGCCAATTGTCTCAATGATATCCCATGTATCAGAAGGATCAGGAAAGTTATCAAAGATGATCGTTTTTCCAACTAATGGAAACATCTCAAAGGGTTAAGTCACTGGAGAGAAAAAGTACAGTTTAATCTTAATTTGTTTGGGGTTATTAAATGCATGAATAAGCTGGTGGGAAATTATCTAACATTCTCACCAATATAATAGAAAACATGTAACCATAGTCAAACACATTTCAGAGTCAGAGAAAATTTTAATTTATCTTTTATGAATAGATTAAGGAGTTTAATAATGCTTTATAAACAGGACTTAACTTCTGTGTTTAATATTGTCTCATATTAGTTCGTAATTCTTTTCAGATCAAAAACTAACATTTCTTATTGTTCCGAAGTAATTTTAACCAACTTCTTCATTCTCATTATGGTAAATAATTATAAGTATTATAGTAAATTGGAGAACTTTAAAGTCAAAAGTGAAGTCTATTTCCTTATTTATGAAAATTCCATTTTCTATAAGTGATATTTTATGTCAGTTCTCTCTATAAAACCCAATAATGGGTCCTCTTGGTGCTTTTAGGGTTAAGTTCTCTTTTTTAAAGTTTTAATGGCTGTTTTGCAATTTTCATACAATATAGTGATGGTATTTAGATTCCCTCCCTCTACTGCCCATCCCCCTCATTTAATATCCTGTCTTATATATTTAATAGAGCCGATAGAGTCTGATTTGTGACCCCAAATGTTCTTCAGTGCAGGTTCATCCTCTGGGCCCACCAGGAGTCCCATCCCTGTAACACAAGGAAGGGACTGTCTCTCCTCTTCCCAGCAGCCATCAATTTCCAGAAGTTCCTTAAGTTGCGTTGGGATTTCTTCCCCACTTCCCCATGTGTGTGCTGGGGTTTTGTCTGGTTTGAACTTGCACAAGACTTATGTGTGCTCTTGCCATTGCTTACCATAATCTCTGAAGTTTTAGAACTGGACAGACTGCCTACTCTGCCTTGTCTCTCAACATCTCTTCCTTCCTAAACTAAAATGCAGGTCATTTGATCTTTTCTTTCGTGTGAAGGTCTTAATTTGCTCTTCCTCTCCTACCCCTGCCTGAGGCTTCTTTGTAAACTCTAACTCCTGCTTATCTTTAAGGTCTCACACCTCCAAAATATCATCACCATGTGCTCCAACAGCTCTCTGTATTACTACCTGGCATCACCACTTAGCATCATTTTAGCACCTGGCCCAGCACCAAAATAATTATCAAGTATTTGTTTAAAGGAATATGGTCAAATGGCCACTTATTAACATCATTATGAATAATATGGACAACATATATTGCTATGTCATTATTGGAGTTATAATTATGCGTGATGTAATTGATATAAATGGAGGTGATATATAAAATACACCTGCTATCATCACTGTATGCCTAACACTTGACACGTAATGAAATAATTAATCAATGAATGAAAGGGACATGACAGAAAGGAAATTTTACTAATAAACCAAGATAAGAACCCAGGTAAACCTTCCTAGTTGTCAGTTATTTTTCTATTGCTTTGATAAAGTACCTTATGAAGCAACTTGAGGAAGGAAGGGTTTATTTTGACTCACAGTTCAGGGTATAGTCTGTGTGGTGGGGATGTAATGGCAGCACAAGCACAAAGCATCTGGTCACATCACATCCACAATCAAGGAGCAGAGAGCAAGGGACGCTGAGTCGACGGGCTGTCTCCTTTTCATACTCGACACCCAAGCTCAAGGAACTGCCCATTTTCAGTGCGTCTTCCCACCTAAATTAATCTAATCAACATAATCCCTCATGTATATTCCAAGAGGCTAAGAAATCCCTCTCAGTTCTCTCTGGAGGCTTGTCTCCTAGGTGATGCCAGATCTTCCCAAGTGGGCACAACACTCACTGCCATACCCAGTAATGCTGTGGGACTTTCCATGTTCTCTCTGTCACAATCAGCTATTTCTGTGACATTGTGAAAAGGGGGAGAATTTAAACTGTCAAAGGAACACGTTCTCAGTACCTTTGTAGCCATTGCATTTTCTCATTTATGTGTACAAAAGCATGTTCTTCTCAATGTTAAAAATTTGACTGCAGTTTATATGCATATGTGTAGAAACTGTCTGTTAATATATACACAAGCTTTCTCTTCACTGTGACAAACTATCTGATGGAAACAACTTAAAAGAGAAAGGATTTATTTTACAGTTTCAGAGGTGTCAGTCCATCATGTCAAGGAAGGCATGGCTGAGTAGAAAAATCCACATCGTGGTGGATGGGAAACAGAAAGAAGTGGGTTACAGGAAGAAAGCAAGGCCAGAATCCCCCCACCCCCACTGCACAATAACAAGCTTTTCCAACTAGGCCCAAACTCCTACCTTTCACTACCTCTGAATAATGCCATCATATTGTGAATCCATCCATTCCATCAGAGCTCTTATGATCTAATCCTCGAATCACCCCTAAATGTGTTCATTGATCAATCCTTTACGCATCTCAGTTCAGTCAAATTAGCAGTGAAGATTAACTGCCATAATAGACATGTATCAATAATTCACAAATTGGCCCCCAAATTTACTTTTCTGACTCACTACTTCACCCACATTACCCACCTATCCATTCTTTACTCTCTTTAGATTTGTCAACCTCTCTTCACTCCCTGCTCACGTTCCCCTCCCTCAGACTGGATCCTATGACTTGTAATATTGCAAACAGCAAACACCTTCAACGTTCTTATTTCTCCTTTTTCACCACAATCCTATAGGGAAAAAAACCAACTCAACTTAAGCTTTGCATCTTTACATATATGACGCTAAATAGAGAAAACCCACAGCAATCTTGCCTAGCACACCTCCTGGCAGACCATCAACAGCACCTAATCTTCCTAGTGCAGGCTTCTGGTTTGATGCTTTCCTTTTTGGGGAGTTACTGATATGTAAATATCTCTCCTTAAGTTTTTCCACTCCAAATAAATTCCTTAATCTTCTCATTCCAAGCATCACAAGTCAATATACCTCACAATGCATTCATGTCTGCCCTTAGCAGTTGCTGTTTGGTATCAGCTGGTTCCTTCCTACCCTTTAGTTTCCAGCTGAAGCAGGCTTTCTTAAGAAAGGCCTTCCCAAGTTAGTCTTCACACCCTTTCCCATTATTCATTCCCCAGAATGTAAGCTACGTGAGGTTCTGAACTTCTGTTATTTTTACCACAGCATGCACAATCCCCAGAACAATGACAAATGCGTGACAGGCAATCAGCAAGTTTTAGTTAAATGAGCAAGTATTTGTTTATCTATTAATTCTTACAGCAGAGACCGCACCTATCTTGTTCAATTCCAAAGCAAATAATGCTTACCTCTGTGCCTGTCACAAAGTAGAATTTAAATATTTGTTGAATAAATGAATAAATAATAGTTCTTAAAATTTTTTGAAAGCGAGTGAGAGAAAATAAGGATTCTAAAGATCTGAAAAGAATATGGAAATCCAAAACAAAGTAAGTATCGTGTTCTGATTAACTATACTAAGGAGCACATAATTTAGTAAATGGCTATGAATGCCTGATAAAATCACATCACTGCATAAAAGGAACCTTCAAAATAATTCTTAGAATACTCAATCTTCATGAAATTTGTGTCTTTGGTCCAAAATGCAAAGAGGTAATCAGTAAAAATCATCCTCTTTAACGATGGCATAATCAGTGATAAAATAACCACTTCTTATATCTATCTTCTAGAGTTATGCAAATAAGCATTTATGCCATGCACATAATATAAGTGCTAGACAAAGAGACCAATTACATCTTGTTAGGTGTCTGAAATAGGAGTTTCCAACCAAGGGAAACATTCATTAACTAAAATGCTTTCTTCCAAGTAGAAGGATGATTGAACACAACCATCATATCTAAGATATTAACTATTGGGAATTAACTGTCGGCTTTTCCATACACAAGCATAAATTGACAAAAAAACCCACAGAATACAAAATATGTGCAGCATAATTGAATGGGTTTTGAGATATAAATATAGGAAACATATTAAGTTAGAGTCTGTAACTCTACCATATTATAATAAGTGACAATAGAAATATGATTAATCGTTAGAGCAGACCAGATGAATAAGTAACTACTTCTGAAGAGCTGGATGCAGAAAAGGCACCGAGGATAAACAGTTTGAGCTGGATACTGAAAATAAGCAGTTTTGTCTAAAATGTGATTTTCTGTTTAACAGTGGTTGAATAGTCATACCCTGTGAGTACCATAGGGCAGTGGGAAGTTCCTTCAGTCAGCTCAGTTCCCAGCCCTGCCTGGGTTGCTGGGATTTTTTCCCCACCCCAGATCTGCAGCCCTGAATTTCTTTCCCTGAGATTTCCTGAGCCCTGTCATCTTTGCTCTCTGGCCTCCCTGGGTTGATAGGCTACTTCCCTGTCTCAGACCTGTGAATCACAGTGATGGGTTCCCTCCCACATCCCAACTCTCAGAGCTTTCTAGGTTGCTGGGATCCTTCAGGCCCCAGACTGTGAGCTCCTCCAGCCTAACTTATCAGCCAGTATACTCACCTAGCAGTCACCCAATTCATAAAAGAAATGCTATTAAATCTAAAACCACATATTTACTCCAACCCAATAGTGGGTGACTTCAATAGCTCACTCTCAACAGTAGACCTGCCAACCAAACAAAAACTAAATAGAGAAACCCTGGAGTTAAACAGCATCAGAACTCAAATGGACCTAATGGATATCTACAAAACATTCTACCCCAAACACCACCAAAGAACACATTTTCTTCTCAGTAGCCTATGAACTTTCTCCAAAGTTGATTACATATTAGGACATAGGCAAGTCTCCATAAATTTAGAAAAATTGAAATAACATCCACTATTCTATCTGACCACGCAGAAATACGGCTAGATATTTACAAGGCCCCCCCCCCTGCAAAAAAAGAAGGGAAAAGTACACAATCTCTTGGAAGATAAACAACACAGCACTGAATGATAATTGGATTAAGAAAAAGCAGAGAAGGAAATTAAACATTCCTAGAATCGAATGAAAATGAAAATACAACATACCAAAATATATGGGACACAATAAAAGCAGTCTTAATTGGAAAAATTTGTAAATATATTAAGTGCTTACACTAGAAAATAGAAACATCTCTTATAAATAACTTAATAAATAACTTAAAACATTGAAGCCTTGGAAAGTTAATTAAAAACAACATTTACAAAGAGTAGAGACAGGAAGAAATAAATTCAAGACTGAAAGTAATTAAATAGAAATGAAAAAATAATACAAAGAATAAATAAAATAAAGAGTTGGTTCTTTGAAAAGACCAACAAGATTGACAATCCTTTAGCTAAATTAACCAAAAGAAAGAGAGAACTCAAATTAATAAACTAAGATGTGAAAACTTAAACATTCAAAGAGACATTGAAGAAATTCAGAAAACCATGAGGGCATGCTTTAAAAATCTATATTCCACTGAAATGGAAAATCTAAAAGAAATGGATAAATTTCTAGATATATATGGTCTACCAAAGTTAAATAAAAATGACATAAATTTAAAAAGATGCATAAACACCAATGAGATAGAAGCAGAAATTTAAAAAGAGCCCAGGACCAGATGGATACAGTGCAGAATTCTACTGGGCCCTCAAAGAACTAATACCAATACTCTTCAAATTAGTCCATAAAATGAAAAAGAAAGGAACACTTCCATATTCTTTTTACAATGCCACTTTGCTCTGACACCTAAACCAGAGCAAGACCCCAACAAAAAGGACAATTATAGTCCAATCTCTCATATAAACACACATGCAAAAATGACCAACAAAATACTTGCACATAAAATGCACAAACACATCAAAAAGATTATTCACCATGATAAGTTGGCTTCATCCCAAAGATGAAAGGATAGTTCAACATACATAAATCAATAAATGTAATGCACTACATAAACAGACTTAAAGACAGAAACCACATGATCATTTCCTCAGATGCAGAAAAAACCTTTGACAAAAATCACACATCCATTCATGATAAAAGTCCTGGGGAATCTATGGATACAGGTGGCATACCTCAACACAACAAAGGTCATATACAACAAGCCCACAGCCAACAGCATACTAAATGGAGAAACCTCAAACCATTCCTATTAAACTCAGGGACAAGACAAGAATGTCCACTCTCTTCATTCCTGCTCAATATAGTAGTAGAAGTCTTAGCTAGAGCAATAAGACAAATGAAAGAGATAAAGGAAATACAAATTGAATAGGAAAAAGTCAAAGAATCCTTACTTGCAGACAATATGATTCTACACATAAAGACCCTAAAGGCGCCACCATAAAACTCCTAGTGTTGGTAAACACATTCAGCAAAGTAGGAGGATATAAATTAATACACAAAGATAAGTAGCCTTTCTATGTACTCTTATCCACTGCTGATGGGGGTGCAAACTAGTGCAGGCACTATGGAAATCAGTGTGGAGATTTCACAAAAAGCTACAAATCAATAACCCATATAATCCAGCTATACCACTCTTGGTATATACCCCAAAGACTATTCTCTTCTCTCCTACAGAAATATCTGTTCATCCAAGTTCATTGCTGTCCTTTTCATATTAGCCAGAATTGTGAAACACTCTAGATGTCCATCAACTGATAAATAATGGTGGTGTGGTACTTATATACCATGGAATATTATTCAGCTCTTAAAAAATGAAATTGTGAAATTGACAGGTAAATGGATGGAACTGGAAACAATCATTCTGCATGAGGTAACCCAGATCTGGAAAGGCAAACATGTCATCTTCACTCTCATAGCTAGATGCTACCTTTGAAATCTTAGATATGCATGTCACAGTTTGAAAATCCAGAGGTCAGGAAACTAAAAAACAGACATGGCGTTTGAGGAGGGGGTAGAATACAGTGATATAAAGGGGGAAAGGAGAATAATAAAATAGGAATGGTTAAATGGGGGAATGGAAGGGAAGGGCAGAGGAGATATAGGAGATATGAACTGAAAAGGAAGAGTATGGGGAGGAATATATATCACTAAAGGCCTTTGGAAGAAGCCATGTGGAAACCTACCACTATAGAAGCTTCTTAAAGTATATGCATATACATTATAAAAAAAGAGACTAAAAAGAGCTACCTTATAGCAGGGGGACATTGCCCTACTAGCAAAGTAAAAACTCAATGCCAAGGATGGACTCCCTTTTTTGAAGCTGTTTACCAGGGGTCCCATAAACCCTCACAAAAAACTGGCCATTGCCCCTGCTCTTGGTTATCCACCAGAACTTCATGGGAAGACCCTACTGTTGAAGACACTACATACATGAGCTATAGAATAAACAAGGAGAAATCAAGGGGTGCTGACTTCAAAGCCTCATCTCTATTGTCTATGGTTCATAGTTCTGGGATGTGCTATGCATGCTACCTGAAGAGAAAACTTAGTATGAACTTTGCCCAGTTGTGAGTCCTATGAGCTACAACAACAACTGGCCTGCTAAGATATCTCCATAGGTACAATAATGGCATAAATATTATGTAACCAACTACTTTCTAATTGCATTTAAGATCCAATATTGGATAGAGTCCATATCTGAGAACTGGTATCAGAGCTAGGAACCTGAAGTTAGACAGCTTACCCAGGACATGGGAAAGAGCTTAATGCTATGATTCTGCTAAATAGATACAGTATTAAACTGACTCCTGGTGATTTATTGTTATACCCATAGATTGACACATCTCTCAACTTTCACCTGAGAAGCTTTCTTTTATAGTAAGTGTTGTTTAACACCAATAACCACAACTAGCCAACATGCAGAAAATAAGAGGTTGCAGACAGCTTATCCCTAAATAGGTGACCTAGATCAAACTTCTGTCTCTCAAAGCTCAGGGGTCTTTGTGGAAAAGGTGGCAGAATGTTTGTAAGAGCCCGAGGAAGTGGATGACCACAAGGAAACAGAGTTTTCCAGACAGCTGATCTGTGAGTTCATGTGAATCTTCCAGACAGCTACTCATATGAACTCACAGCAATGGTGACAGCATGCACAAATTCTATACAAGCTCAAGCCAGACAGAATCCCAGCATAAACATAGGGAAGTGGGTAAAAATGCCAACCTTACCTGAGGAACTACTGACAACCTATGTCTACTGGGAGGGGGAAAAGTCAATCTTTTTTAAGGGTGAGACTCTTGGTAGGTTGATCAGACTTCAGTGGCTGAAACCAAACCAAAGGGAAATTGAGGACACAAACCTGACTCTATAGGCCTTAATACACACACACACACACACACAGAGAGAGAGAGAGAGAGAGAGAGAGAGAGAGAGAGAGAGAAATTGAGTTGGATAATTTAGGGGATGCATATAGTAAGGGGGTGATCTAAATATGATAAAAATATATTGTATGTAAATTGCAAAAAGTTCAGTAAAAATGGAAAAGAAAGCCTTGAGTCACTGTATTATGAAACAGAAAACAATGGCCACAGAACGGCATTTTGGAAACAGGATATAAATTCCAATCTCATTTAAGAGACACAAGTCCCATCAAGTAGAGAAAACAAAGTCATGGAAAGGGTTTCTTCAGAGTCATACATGAAGGAATTTCAATAGTGAGATAAAAAAAATGTCTTCTGGCTCATAACTATACTTTCTCCACCATTAAGTTGTGTATTTCCTAAGAATAAAAGAAAATGTCACATTTAATAAATAACTAATTACTTAATGAGTACAGTAAACTGCATTCTACATAACAACACGTTTATACATTTTATTTAATTCTTTAGTACTCATGGAGTAAAAAATAATCCCAAGCCCATAAAACTAGAAGCACATAATTAAGCACTTAATTATATGAACATGTGAGCCAAAGAATTATTTCCACCATATACACTTACATTTTAATATGCTAATTTATCATAATTCTAAGAAGATACTCTCAAAGAGACATTTTAAAAATGAAGATTCATGGGGCTGGAGAGATGGCTCAGGGGTTAAGAGCTCTGATTGCTCTTGCAGAGGACCCAAGTTCAATTCCCAGCACCCACATGGTGGCTAACAACCACCCCTAACTCCAGTTCCAGGGGAATTCGAAGCCTTCTTCTGACCTCCATTGGCATTAACATGGGTGCACATACACACATGCAGGCAATATACTCATACACATAAAATAAAAGTAATTTGAAAAATGAAGACTCATATTTTTAAAGTGATTTGTTACATACATGGATTTTTTTTTCACCATGACAGAAGAAAAGACCTTAATTCCATAGAAAAGGTGTGTTACTACTGGAGGATCTTAGTTTTCATCTTGAAAACTATTCTTTCTTTTAGGATCCTGGACTTGGTTATTCTTGAATAAATAATCAAACTGCCTTCATGCTCACCCAAACTGCAGCTGGGCTGATCCTCCATATTGTTCACTTCCTTCAGATCCTACAACAGCCTTCTACTCTCCAGCAAGCACATCCTACCTTAGTCATCCTATGCAAAATCTCAGCCTACCTCCTCTTCTACTCCACCCTGCCTCCCAACTCCTGATCCCAATTCCACATTGCTTAGAACCTCCTAATACACAACTTAATTTCCTATTATTATATTTTATCTGTTGCATTTCTTCATTGTTAGAATGGAAATCCCTACCTCCTAAGAGCTGGGATTCAGGTGAGTGCCACCAGGCTTGGCTCAGAGGAGGACATTTATAACTAGTTCACTAATATCCCAAAGATTTAAAATTATGTGTACCATGAAGTACTCTATAAATACCTAAGAATATTGAAAAGATGTAAAAATGTTAAAGTCAAAAAATTTCAAATGTCTTCAACAATGAATTTTATCAAATACTTAAGAAAGAAATATGTCATCATCCATGTGTCATTTTTCAGACAATATACGTACAAGAAACATCTGAAAATATCTATAATCAAATAATGTGGAATCAGACATATCTATTTAATAACGAGAACTAAATGGGAATTCTAGATATGAAAAATAAAACAATTGGAGTGAAGACTTCAGGAGAGGCACACAGTAGCAAACTTGAGAAGGCAGAAGAGCCAGTGGATGTGAAAGGAAGTCCTTTGAAATTATCATCTAAAGAATGAAAAGAAAAAAGAAAGAAAAGTGAACACAATTGAAAGGATGTATGGGAGCACTGACAATCAAATAAAAAATATGCTTTATAAGAGTTTAAGAAAGAGAAAAGATGGAGAAAGGGAATGAAAACTTATTGAAGAAATCATGACTAAAATCTTTACAAATTTAGGAAGGACACAGGTCTGTGAATCCAAGTTTCAATGAATTTCGAGGTAACCCAAACCACCAAAAGAAGCCTCATACTAAAACACTTTATCAATAAGCTGTCAAGATAAACAAGGAATATTGAAAGTAGGAAGAGGCAAGAAACTCATCACATACAAAGGACTCCCAAAACATTCAGTGTTGTGGAAAATCTTGTGACTGATTTTGCCTTTTGCCTTACATACCTATCATGCTGGAATGCATTGCTTCCTGTTTAGAAACTGAAACTTATCATGCTAATAGGGCATCTGGTCTGCTAGATTGTAATAGGGTACTAGTCTGCCATGCTAATAAGGGATCCCATATGCTGTGTTATGATTGGACTATTACCCTTATATAAGCCCATACTTTCCTGCAATAAAGCAGATCTGTGTCACTGAACCTGGTCTCTTGTGTCTGAATGTGGCAACACTGGTGCTGACTCCTCACCAGCCCTGGGGTCCGGACCTGATGACTGATCAGAGGAACTAAGAGAGCAAGAGAGCGGCCATAGCCAGAGGAGAGAAGCCACAGCCAGCGACCACAGTGCAGAAGTGAATTTCTTTACAGAAAAGAAATCTTACACGTTACTAAAAGGAATAAGTCAACTAAGAATTCGGTATCTGGCTTTAACACTGTTCTTTAAGAACAAGAAAGATGGACAGTTGCGATAGCACAGAAGGTAAATGATCTGAGTTCAGTCCCTGGGACCCACATGATGGAAGGAGAGAACCAATTCCTACAAGTTTTCCTCTGACTGCCACACACGTGCCTGCGCTATTGACCATACACATACACATAGGTGTGTGCACACATGCACAAATAAATAAATTAAAATGTTTAAAATGAAGAAGAAATTAGAACCTTCACAAACATACAAAAGTGGAGGGAGTTCATCACCATAGTGTCCTCTGTACAAGAATAAACTAAAGAAAGCTGTTAGGATGAAGTGAAAAGGTGTTAGGGCAGTATACCTGAAGTCATATGAAAATGATAAGTTGTTCAGTAAAAGCAATTATATGGACAAATACAAAAAATTATTATTATTACTATTATTATTATAGTTTATAACTCCACCGTTTTTTTGTCTTTTTTTGAGACAGGGTCTCCTTGTAGCCCCAGCTGTCTGCTTTTTAAACTTCTACATGGTATGAAATGTGTGCCTAATATTACTAGGCTAGTGAGAAGGCTCAGAGGATAAAAATTTTTGCTGCCCAAGTCTGATGACCTGAGTTGGATTCCCAGAACCCATATAAAGGCGGAAGGAGAGAAGGAACTTCACAAAGTTGTCCTCTGTCCTCCACATGCACCATGGCATGCACACATACCATACACATAATAATAAATAAAATGTACAAAATTCATAACTTTATAATACTGTCTAAAAATTAAATTTATTACATGAATGAGGGCAGAGCTGTAAAGGTAGTAGAATTTTTATGTGCAATGGAACTGGCTTAAGAGCACTGACTTGGACCTGGGTTCTGTTCCCAGCACCCACATGGTGGCTAACAACCATCTATAACTACAATTGTAGGAGAATCCTCTTCTGGCCTCTGAAGGCATTGCATGACATGGGTGCACTTACATATATTCAGGTGATACACTCATAAACAAAATAAATAAAATATTTTTTATAAAAGAGAACAGCCCAAGTGGGCACAAGTTTATAGGTTGACAGTTGAGTTAATACAGTTATACAATATTGTACTCAGTATAAGCCCATAAGATGTAAAATTGAATGAGTTTTTTAACCTTTAAAAAAGATCAAAAGATCTCCATTTCATTTTAGAATACATTGTTCCTTGCAGAAAGACCCATTGTTTTTTCTACTAACACTGAGATGTTGGCACGTGCATCTCTAATCTGTATGCATCTGATTATTACTAGTCATAATCGGTTGCACTTGGACCCTTGGCACCTGTGTATGGCTATGAAGTCATTGGGTGGATTTCAATGGTAATGTTTATCACCTCTACTAATTAGCATGATGTAAATTTCCATGCTTCTTCCTCAAATATAATACATTTTTTTAAAAAAGTGTTGATTTTTTTGTGTCTATATCACATAGAACATCCCAAACCATCTTATTCGACTACACACCCACTTCCCAGTTGGCACCCACTCATAGCCTCCCTCCCCCAACTAGAACCCTTACATTCTGATGTCCCTGCTACTGTCTGCTGTGTTGGCACCCCAGCCAATCCCCATTACTTGCCCTTCTGCTGAATCTAGTCAGCCTATCTAGATGTCTTTGTTTTAGGAGGGTCAGCGGTTCCTCTTCTAGCAGCAATCAGTTGTCAATACTCCTTTAGATGAGATTAAGGTCTGCTGTTCATTTTCCCAGTTCTATGCTGGGTTACTATTTGGGAGTCCCTTTGTCCACCCTGGCCAACAACTCAAAAGAAGGTATCTCTTATCTGGCATTGTTCCTTGTTATGTAGTCTTTAGTTATGCATATGGACTCTTAAGAAATTATATGTGTAATTTTTCAGT
>NW_008336953.1:5056028-5060835 GCF_000622305.1 Nannospalax galili | reverse complement strand
AGAGATTAGAAATGCATGTGAAAACATCTTAATGTCAATTGCATTGAAAATGAATTTTTCCCTCTGAAACTGTGCATTTTAATAATGAAATGGAGATCTTTTTTAAAGGCTAAAACCTCATTTAATTTTATGTCTTATAGGGTTTATACTGAGTAAAATATTGTATAACTGTAACAATTCAACTGTAAACCTAAAAATTTACAGCCAATTTTGAAAAAGATGCTCAGAAAATTGTTATTGAATATGTCAATGCTGTTGTAATGAAATGCTTCTTCTAAGTATGTGGTTATTAAATAAATAATTAACTGGAAAAATGTATACATACACATAAAAATACATAAAATTTAATATGTAGAATATATAAAGAACTCAAAAAACTAAGCAAGAAATCTAACAACTCAATCAACAAATGGGTAATTAAATGAACAGACAGTTTTCAAAAGATGAAATAGAAATATGCCAATAAACATATGAAAATGTTCAATCTTACTGAAGTCAGCACAGAAATGAAAAATAAATCTACACTGAGATTTCCTCTCACCTTGGGCATAATGACAGTCATGAAGAAGATAAATAAAGGGCTGGGAAAATGGCTCAGCTGTTAAGAGCATCTATTGTTCTTGTAGAGAACCAGAGCTTGATTCCCAACACTCATGTCATGTGACTCAAAATTACCTCTAACTCCCGTTCCAGGGGATCCAACACCTTTTTCTGGTCTCAACCAGACACTGAACTCAGTACAAACCTCTACCCCCCCCCAATTCGAAATAAAACATTAACAAATATTGTCAATACACTGCTGGTGAGAATGTCAATCACTCCATCCCTTACGGAAATTAAAGATAGATCTGCCATATGACCCACCTGGTGGATTCCAAGTCAACATATCACAGAGATATTTGAACATCAGTGTTTACCACAGCAAAGGCAAAGCTGTCCAACAACAGAGGAATAAGAATACAAAATGCAAATTTTGTCCAACCATAAAGTGAAACAAAGCTATGTGGTTCGCAGGAAAGTGTATGTGTCGGAGAGTTGTACTGTCTCGTATAATATTAACATCATATCTTGGGGTTATAAGAAATAAAAAGGTTTTGGTTTGATGAGAGAGAGAGAGAGAGAGAGAGAGAGAGAGAGAGAGAGAGAGAGAGAGAGAACAGTCATAAAACCACCAACTGATTCATGAAAAAGATCCCCCAATTTGGTAAAACTTCAGATAGAGTTATGAAGAAAAAAGAGACAACAAACACACAAAAGCTCAAACTAAGTAGGAGTGAGAGGAAACCATTACTAATTACGAGAAATTAAAAGGAGGAGAGTACTGTGAACAATTCTGTGCCAACACATTGGCTAAATCAGAGAACATGGACAAGTATCTAGAAACACACAACTTAATAAGGTGGAATCATGAGGAAGTAAAAAAACCCAAGTAGACTTATAATCAGTAAGAGACTGGATCAGTAATCAAAATCTCTCAAGAAGAACTCTGGATCAGATATCTTTCGTGAATTCCACCAAACATTTAAAGAAGAATTAATATCTATGTTCATCGAACTCTTCAAAAGTATTAAGAGCGAGTTTACATTTATGAACTTATTTTATGAAGCTGTCATTATCGTGATATGGAACCCACACAAAGAGATTGCAACCACTGAAAACTGAAAAACCAATGTACCTATGAACACTGATGTAAAAGTCCTCAACAAAATGTCAGCTGGTTTTGACACTATATTAACATGATCAAACACCATGAGCATAAGAGATTTATTCCTGTAATAAAGATTATTGCAACATATGAGCATCAGCCAATGAAACTCATCATGTTAATAAAAGAGAAATAGCATGATCAGTTAAATTGATGTAGAAAAGGCATTTGACAGAATTTAATGCTCTTTTAAGATAAAAGCACTCTGCAAGCTAGGCATAGAAAAAAAACCTACCTCAATAAAATAAAGGTACACACAAAATCTCACAGCTAACAAGTTTAATAGGGGAAGACTAGAAAGCTCTCTAATATAATGATAAGGAAAGAATGCCCACTTTTACCACTTCTGTTCAACTAAGTATTAGCAATCCTGGCCAGAGCAATTAGTCAAGAAAAAGGAACAAAGGGTTTTCAGATAGAAAAAAAAAGTACAATTACTTCTGTCCACACTTGAATTGTAGAAAACCCTAAAGAACACATATACATGCAAACACATCTTTAAGGATTAATTAGCAAATTCAACAAAACCAAAGGATACAAAATCAACCTGCAAAAAAAACCATTGCATTTCTATGCACTAATAATAAGCAGAGCCCTCCAAAATAAAATTAAGAAAACTTTTCTATTTATAATAGCATCCAAGAGAATAAAATACTTACAAATGAACTTAACCAAGGAAGTGAGAGACATGTCACTAAATGTCCCAAATATCACTGAAAAAATGAGGCACAAGTAAATAAAAAAAAAAATACTCGCTTGTCAACTGAAAGACTTAAGATTAGCAACATGTCAATATTTTTCAAAGAGACCTACAAACTTAATGCAACTGCTATCATAATTCCAAAAACAGCTGGAAGTGTTATACCTCACTAAAAGCTGCAGTAATCAAATCAGCTGTCATGAAGATAGTCATCTAGATAGCAGAAGGAAAGCAGACAGTCCACACCTACTTGAATTTTACAGTTTCCTAACACCTTTAAGTAGGGGAAAGAATAGTAAATGATGTTGGGAAAACGCTATACTCACCTGCAAAGAATGAAGTTGAACACTTATTTGATATCATACATCCAAAGTCATTCAAAATGGACCAAAGATCTGAGCATAAGAACTGAACTTAGGAAATCTTAATTGAAAGTGTGGATGAGTGATGCATGGATCCAGACCCGGTCATCATTTCTTGGGTATGACACTGTTCTGGTTTCATTCTAATGCTCTGATAAAACACATGGACCATCACTGAGGGAAGTCAGGGCAGGAACGTAAGTAGGCCTACAGCCCACACTGCTTGTTGGCTCGCACACTGGCTTGCCCCCCAGCTCATGCTCAGCTAGCCCAGGCCCTCATGCCTAGGGATGGTGCTGCCCACAGTGGGCTGGGTCTTGGCTGAATCAAGACAATGCTTTGCTGAGTGCCATGAGTTACATCTTTCATCTCAGTACCCAGGAGGGAAAAGCAGGTAGACCTCTGTGTGACTGAGGCCATCCTGGTTCTTAATAAGCTTCAGGCCAGTTGGGGCTATAGGGAGACTGTTTCAAAACAAACGAAAAAGACTTTATGCCTTATGAACATGACCATAGGGCAATCTGATCTGTGAAATCACTCAAATGAAGATCTCTGGTGGCTCTAGGTTGAGTCAGGTAGACAATAAAAACTAGCCAAGACAGACACTGAAATCTCAGGCAACAATGTAAAAAACAGAGAAACTGGAATTGGTATGAATAAAAATATTTTCTGTATCAAAGAACACTACTGTCAGTGTGAATAGACAATCCTCTAAATGAAAGAAAATATTTATAAATCATATATAAGTTAAGGAGCTAAGAAGCAGAATATATAAATAAATATTTTAACTTAGATTAAAAACTTGATTTTAAAATGAGCAAAAAATTCAGAGACATTTCTCCAAAGAGGATACACCAATTGTTAATACGCATGTGAATTGATGCTTGGTACCACTTACTATCAGGAGACTGCAAATCATCACAATGAGATATCATTTCATATGTGAGAATGACTGTCATTAAAACAAAACATAAAATTAAAAGTTTTGTTCATGTTGGAGAAACACTGGAACTTGAATACATTGCTCACAGGGCTGTAAAAGAGTAAAACTACTGTAAAAAATGTGTAGCAGTTCCTCAAAAATTAAGCACAGAATTGCCATAAGACCCAACTCTAATTCTTAAACATTCAAAAGAGTTAAAAATGCCGTTCAAAGAAGTATTTGTGTGTCTGTATTTATAGATGTGCTGTTTACAGTAGCCAATGTGGAAAGAGCCCACAGGCTGGTGGGTAGATGTAGACAGAAAGTGAAACATACAAGGAAATATTAGGAAACTATGGAGGTCTTCACAGATTACCAACATGAATGAGCATAGACGCAATGCTAAGTCAAACATGCCAGTCACAAAAGGGTATGTAATTCCACTCACCGAGGTGTCTAGAATAGTCAAGTTCAAAGACAAAACATAGAATTGTTATTTCCTGGGGACGCAGGAAGGAAGGAAGAGGGATTATTATTTTATCGGTATGGTTGTTTCAGTTCAGGAATATAAAACTTCTGGAGATAGATGTAACTCATTTTGTATAACAACATTACTAACCTCAACAGCACAAAACTATATACTCAAAAAATGGTTAGAAGGACACGTTTTATGTAAGTATATTTGCCAAAACAACAAATTACCAAAAATGTGGTATAGGGGAACAAAACACTGGAAAATATGAAGCTAAATTAAAAGATCAGGAGAGGAATTGGAATGGTTTTCTCTCAGATCCATGTGTGACCATCGAGCCCTGACTATTTCCCACATTACATGTCCTATTGGATTCTTGTTCTGAATACTCTGCCAATGGGAGCCTCTGACAGGAGACGGGTGGGTAGGAGGAGTAAGAAGGAGACCAGGATATGTCTTCTCAGCTTTCTGTGCTTTCTGTGGTACTGTCTCCATCAGCAGCTTTGTCTTTTCTGGAGTCCCCATTCCTAAAGGACAGAAACACAACATGGTTCCAGATGGCTCCAGCCTCGAAGGCCTGTGAAGAGTGCCTCCACAGATATTCTAGAAGCTTCAGAAGTGATTTTCCTTTTGCCATTTCTTTTTC
>NW_008336953.1:4981077-5055935 GCF_000622305.1 Nannospalax galili | reverse complement strand
AGAACAACTTGTAGGAGCTGGCTGCCTTTTTCACCATTTGGATCTCAGGGATCTAACTTAGGTCATAAGGTAAGTGCCTTTATCAGCTGAGCTATCTCACTGCCTGCCCCTTTATTTTTGCCACAATTAACACATATATTTATTATTTTTTTCATTTATTTTTGAGACAGGGTCTTCCTGTAGCTTCAGCTGGCCTGGAACTTGCTATGTAGATCGGGCTGGCCTCAGTCTCACAGAGATCCGCCTGCCTCTGCCTCCCAAGTGCTGGGATTAAAGGTATGTGCATGGCATGCCTGGCCATTTCTAACATTTAAATTGCCTCACTAGGCTCTCTTTGGCTCTCAGACGTGCCCCAACTTTTCTAATCAGTTCCCCATACTGAATTCCTTTGACGGAACTGCATGGCATTAACAGTGTTTTCCTGAATGATGCAGTCTAATACACACCAAGTTTAAAGAGGACAAATAAAGAGAATGGAGAAAAGATAGCCAACAATGTTTGAGACATTCCCCAGATAGATGAAAGGTAAAAGACAGAACACCAACAATGAGTGAGTAGCTCTGATAAAACCAACTAGTCAGAAAAGATTTATTACCTCCAGATAGAAACAATTTGAATGTGTATCTTGAAATAGATGATGGTGGTGCAGAGCACTCAAGGTGATGAAAGAAAATTAATCTGCAATTAACAAAAGTTGCTATAAAATTACCTTTCAAGATCAAAGGCAAAGATATTTTTCACCAAAAAATAAAGTGAGATAAACACGAATTACCTCTGCAGAAGAGCACTTCTAAAGGACACACTTGAAGAGTGATTAGGATCCCACCAGAAAGGTCCGAATTACCAAAACCAGCAAAACAGTGGTTAGGTGTAACAGGATTTAAAATGCTGTTTCCCACATCATTGAAGAAACAGAATGAACATCTTCAGACTTCAAAATACACAGATATTCATTATATTTAAACACTTGAACCTCAAAAAGATTATGTATCGCTGTCCAAAACATAAGAAGGAAAATTATTTTTAAAACTCATTCAATGGGCTGGAGATGTAGGTGAGTTCGTAGAGCCCTTGCCTGGCATGCATGAAGTCCTAGGTTCAATCCACATGACTACATAAACTGAGAACAATCTGTAATCCCAGTACTTGGGGAGTGAAGGCAGATGAAGCAGAAGTTCAAGATCATCCTGATCTACATAGTGAATTTAATTTTTGAAACTCAATGAAAGAGAATAAAGAAAACATAGAAAAAGCAGAAATAGCATAAAAGACCCAGTGTGAATAATTACAAATATGGAGTAACTATAATTATTCTTGATGGCCAAACTCATCAGTGAAAACTGGTAAGTATGGACTATTTGCAAGAGCTTCATATATAACTTACAGATAGGGAAATATTGGAATAAAAATAACCATACTGCACAAATACTAAACAAAATAAAGTGACACTACTATCTCAAGATCAGATAAAATGTACATTAAGGCAAAACATGTATTAAGAGTATAAAGGGTCACTATGTAATTGAAGACTTAGATCTCCAAGAAAAATAAGAAAGCTGAAAACAGAATTCCAAAACACACAAAATAAAACCTGAAAGAAAAAGCAGTGGTACAGGGGGTAAAGTGGAATAAGGAACAGGAAGGGTTAAACAAGGTGTGGGATGGGAGGGCAGGGTACAGGAGGGAATACAGGGCAGGAGAAGTAATACTAAAACCTTTTGAAAAAGCCTACGGAAATCTACTACTGTGGAGCCTTCCTAAACTATGTACATACACACATATAAAAAGAGTGTAAGTGGAGTTACCCTGTAACAGGGCAAGAATGCCCCTAACAACACCATAGGCCAAAGAGGCCCAGTGCTAGGAATGGGTTTCCTCTTTTGGAGCTGTTGGTCAGTGAGGTCCTATGGGCCCCAAAACATTGCAGGACATTGCCATTGCTCACAGCCACCCTTCAGAACTGGACATAAGACCCTATTGCTTAAGACATCACATACTTCAGTCATTGAACATGGAGAAATCAGGCTAATACTGACCTGGAAGCTACATCCTCATTAGATAGTTTTCACGATGCTAGATGGTGCTATGCACACTACCAGAGGAGAAAAGTAATCATCAGTCTTACCATCTTTGAACCCTGTGAGCTGTGATAACAATCTGCCTGACAAGACATGCCCACGGTTACAACAGTAACATAGATGTAATGGGAGTAAACAATCACCTTCTGATTGGATTTAAGGCCAGCTCCACAAGATGTAGCCCATACCTGGCATCTTATGGGGCCAAGAACCTGTGGCTAGACAGGTCACAGACCCTAGGAGAAAACCGAATACTATTCTGGTAGATGACATTAAATCAACTCCTCATGACTTGCTGTTGTACCCATAGATCAGCACATCTCTCAACCCTGATCAGGGAAGCTTCTTTCTGCTGTAGACGGTGATTAACATAGAAGCCCATAGCTAGTCAAGGTGCAGATAATGAGACTTTAGAATTCTCAGCCCGAAATGGGATGTCTATATCACTCCCTATTTCCAATACTCAAGTATCATTTTGGAAGAAGGGACAGAAAGATTGTAAAAGCTAAAAGTGGTAGATGACTACAAAGTAACAGTGTTCTCTGGAAATAACAGGACAGTGGACATATGAACTCACAGTGGTTGTGACAGCATGCAACAGACCTGCACAAGCTCAAGCCAGACAAAATCCCAGCATAGAGCGGCAAGGTGGTCATGATACCCCACCCCTAGCTTAGAAGCTATTGGCAACTGATAATTGTTGGGAGAGGAAGGGTCATTTTTCTTTAAGGATGTAATCCCTGGTAGGTAGACCACACTCTACTTCAGGGGATGGTCCCAAACCCAAGAATATTGGGGCAGAAAAATTTGGACTCAATGAGTTAAAAACATGACACAAAGTTGGGTGAGTAGGATGGTGGTAGATCTGGGAGGAGTTGTGGGAGGCAGGGTGAATATGATCAAAATACATTGCATACAATTGTCAAAGAATTAATTAGAAAAGACAAAGAAATACAGGGGAAATAAAGAAATGCATAATTTTATTAGGAGAATTTAATTTTTCCATGATTTTTAAATTAAAAGAACAAAACAATGTTAGGAATAAATAAAACTTAACATTATTTAGTGGGTATACTGGAATACATATGGAAACATATTAAAAAACATTGACATTGCTTATGAGCACTTATAATTGCAATGGACTTAGGTCAGAAATGAACAATGAAAATAACAGTAAAAAGATATACAACTGGAGTCTACAAAGTCATTACTAGGAAATTAAAGAACTGAAGAAGAAGAAACACAATAACTATTTCAAGGTAGACTTTTAATTGATGAATAATGAAATACTACTCATTGAAATTTATGACACATAGCTAAAGCTCTATACAGAGGAAAATATATAGCCTCAAATGTTATACTAGAAAAAAGGCTGGCTAATATCACACAGCTACAATTTTACACTAGAGAAGAGGCTAGCTAACATGTCATAGCTACAAAACCAAATCAAAGAGGTTTTGGAAAGGGAAAAGAGAGCTGAAAAGAAAGGAATAAAATTAGGAGATTCATAAATACAGTAGTTATTCAAAGAGAACTTTTAAAATTGGACAGATCTTTGTCACTACTGATCATGAAAAATATAAGAAAGAAGATGCAAATAAGCAATTCTAAGGATGAAGAGACCAACATGGGAGAACAGAGATTAAAAAATAAATTAACATTTTGTTGATATCTATTTAAAAATGTAAAACAGTTTCCTAGGAAGACTACAGAATGAATGAACAGAGAAATAAAAAATATTTCTTGAAATAGTTGCATGAATGAGTCCTGAACTCCAGTGTCAAGCATTTAACTGTTACTTTACAAAACCTAAGCAGGAAGTATAAATTAATCTCCAAACACCACCCTCTAAGTATCTCATAATACTCTCTTCTCTCTTTTTTTCTTTCCTTTTGGGGTTTTTGAGAACAGCTTTGCTATGAAGCCAAAGCTGGTCTGGAACCCGAGATCTTCCTGCTTCAGCCTTCTGAGTTCGGGGATTCTGTAAGCACCACCATGCCTAGCTTCTTATAAAACTTTCCCTATAATGACCCTCATCTTATCAATGGAAGAGTCTAGAAAAAAAGTTGGGGGATAGCTGTTTCCTAAATTAACACAAACACATTTTTCTTCCCAATAGGATGGAAACATCAATAAACTTAGCCATTAACTTTACACAATATCCTGCAGTGAACACTCTCAATGAAATACAAGTTTCTCCATGATATGGAACATACCAGGAAATCATAGGGCTTTGCTCAAAACCCAGCAGCACTTGATTTGAACTCATGATTCTCACTCTCATAGATCCTGACCTTGTCTCTTCTGTGGAATAGTGTCTGAGGGCCTTTCCTCTCCTTCAAGCACCTGCCTCTGCCAAGCTGCCTTAACTCATCACATATGGCTTCAGGTTAGACTCAGGAAATCCTGCCTATGAAGGAGGCACATGCTAGAAGGGCAGCGGACCAACTATTGAGCTTGTTGTTGTCACAAAGCAGCTAGAACGAACTCAACACAGAAATCACATCATTTTATTTTCCTGCTCATATTCTTCAAACTTCCATATTCTTACCACATCCTCCAGACCCCAGTCTGTCTGTGTCTGGTCCCCTAAATGCATGCTGTGTTCTTCTTCATCACGAGCTTCTGCTTCAGCCTTGTTTGCTCTGACAGGCCTGAGAACACCCTGTTCTGCCTCAGGACCTACTGTTGCCTTGGTCTAGGTATTTTCCAGAAGACTCCAAAAGACTGTCTTAAAACTCTGTCATCAGCAGCCATGCATCATCAGGACTAGGCATCAGGACTAGGCACAGTTATTACACCTGCAAATGAAATGTCTCTGACTCTAACTCACTTTATACGTTATTCTCCTGGTATGAATATGAAAGTAATAAAGGATTTACTGTTAAAATAGGCTTGCAAAAAACTGAGCTTGGAAATCAATCACCAAACAAGTTTGGGATATCTCTTCATATAGAGACAACAGACACAGACATCTTTGGTCTAACCTAACTGTAGGCCAAATAAATAAGGCACACCTCCCTCCTAGCTTTCTGACAACTCAGACAATAAGGCACAGTTTAAAAAAACCTTGAAGGCTGTGTATTTGCTGTAGGTTAAGTAAGCCATCCGCATCTATTTTTCCCTTCAACTTGCTTTAAAATGTTTTGGAGCACAGTGGAGAGCTCTACTTATATAATTTAATAAATGAACCTGCTCATCACCATTGATTTTTTTCCCTTTGTAATCACAGGGATAAATGTACTTACTTACGAAAGATGCTGAAAGCAAATTGAGCTATCAGTTCTTAGAAAATTTGTACATCTTGGGACTGGAGAGATGGCTCAGTGGTTAGGAGCACTGGTTGGAGCTGGAGAGATGGCTCAGTGGTTAAGAGCACTGGCTACTCTTCCAAAGGACCTGGATTCAGTTCCTAGCACCCCCATGGGCTAACAACTGTCCTAAACTCCAGTTCCAGGAATCCAACACCCTCTTCTGGCCTCTACAAGCATTGCATGCCATGGGGGTGATGCAGACAAAACATTCATACATGTAAAATAATACTGAATAAATAAAAATGTTTAAAAATGTGTATGTCTTCCAAAAAGCCCCCCAAAGTTATCAAATAGGTACTTTAAATTTTCATATGAAACTGGGTCAATGACTATAGTTATAAAGTAGAATAACAATGTATGACTGGACAAAGTATCAGATTTGAGCTTCATAAGGAAATGCTTTGTAAACTATAATGCAGGATTACTACCCCTTCCCCTTTTAAGTATGAAATTTCGGTTATAGTTTGGATCATGCCATTAACTATTCAACCCATAGGGTATATTTCTAGAGTCAGAACTCACAGACTCAAATCTCTGTAGGGAGACAGGTAAACTACAGCAGCGAAGCAGATCTGGATGAAATAAGTCACTGAGCAGCAGCATTATGGGTAAACCAAGAAAGTATACCACACGCAAAGTAGGCAATTCCATCCTTACTTTTCAGGAGATGCTGGGACTCTGGAATTTTATGCAAATGTGACTAATTTGTAAATGCTGGTTAATTAAAGTACTTACCAGACCCAAATAAATACACATGAAAGGTCAAGTTCAGCTTTTGAACTAGAGCTATGTGTTCTTCATGAGGCTTTGTGGTCTCATGACCAAAAATTCTTAAGCCTACCCACATTCTAGCTATCCTTAGATAAAGGGAAACTCAGCGGCCATAGCTAGTAGGGGTCTGTTTTCCATATTCCAGGTACCTGGGGTTCTCACAGTGTATAAGTATCACACCTACCATTTTATGCTCATAAGACACATCCTCGGCATTTTGTAATTTCTGATGTCAGAAAAGAGGATTAAAACGTTTCTAAAGTTAAAACATGTAAGGTGATAAAATCAAGTGACAAACTAGGTTAAAGTGCAAGGCAGAAATTAGTTGTTCAGGGATGGGCCATTTCAGCTCCAAAGAGCAATGTGCCAACCTGAGGCCCCGGACACTTTATGTGTCTCCACCCTGACAAACTGTCTCCTGTGAATGAGTTGAAAGCCATTAGGCTTCTACTTGCCTTCCAATGGCTAACTGTTTCCTATATCAGGCAAAGGAAGTGTTTGTGAGCTATCATCTTTCAAATTATCAATTCATAAACAAAGCTAATGAGGGAACTAATCCTTGCTTGTAGAAACTAAAAATGACGCTTCAGAAATCACTAAAATATTTTACACCGAACATATATAATTTACACAAGAGAATTGTATTTTAAAGTAAATTTGAGCTTTCAAGTATTTAACCATCAAAACAAAAATATTGGAATCAACTAATGGACCTTCAAATAACTTATATTTGACAAATAAAACTTATTTTTCAAAGAATATAGGCTCAAGACTATGTTAGGCTACAAAAATACATTGGGAAAAGAAAACATAGGGAGACGCTATGTTGTTAGCAATGTCCTAATGGACACACACACACACACACACACACACACACACACACACACACAGAGCTTGGCTTCAAAATCATCAAACTGAATCTTTTCCTTTTCGCTTTTGTCCCTAGCCATAGTAATAAATATGACCAAGACAGATGAGTATAATTTTTCACATGCTGGGCGTCACTTCAAAGAGCAAGCTATCTCTGAAAGCTTGCAAACCTCTGAATTTTCCCATTTAAAAACAATTACCTTTTATAATATAATGAAAGTTAAAATGGCATGGATAGCATCCACCCTCATTCATCTGTCTTACTCGGCACTTCGGCTCTGGCAGATCCAGAAAACCTGTCATCCTTATCACTTACCTTGAGTAAAGCTTGAAAACAATGTATAATATTCAGACACCACAGCATAGACTGTCCAGGCAGCAGCTGTAACACACCGCGGAAGAAAATCATACCATTATAGAAACAGATATTCAAGATCTAGGGAAGAAATTAGAAATAGAACTTTGAAATAATTCAGCTTTAAATGTTAGCACTTGTGCACAGCTAACGGGGAGTACAGAGCATCTTTGTTCTTGTTTCGGCATAAAACTCTGAAGCTACTGGATTGATGTGAAGTTACAGAATTGAGACTTCAAGAGCAGTTGGATAATTGGTTAATTCACCAAGAAACTCATGAAGATACTTTAGGTTTTCAAAACCATACACACACACACACACACACACACACACACACAAATATATACATGTATACATATACATACATATATAGTATGTTTGTGACACATGTAAATTTAGTGTAATTACAATACTTATTCAAGGCTCAGGGCCAATTCCAATACTAATTTTACTTTCCAAAAGGGAATTTCAGCAAAGTGCAAATACAAAATCTTGAACAGGGCAGCTGGTAAGAAAACTGAAATGCTATTTTTACAGAGGCATTGGGCTGCAGGGACCCCGCGTGCTCCTAAGAGCAAGCGCCACAGGTCACCCTCTCCCGCCCTCAGCTCCCGTCCAGGCCCCGCGGTGCTCAAGCCACTCACTGTCACAAGCACCCCAACAAGTCCTGAGGTCTGTGCGGGCTGCAGATCGCTGCAGAGCGCCAGGTGAAGGCTGGTCCTGTGCTGCTAGGTACTTGAGCGAGCCTGCAGCCAGGCACCCCAAGGTGGGGCGGGGCGCGTGCTCTGCCGGGGGCGGGCCCAGGTCGAGGAGGAGCGGTCAGCTGCCTGCTGGACAGCGCCCCGACGGTGCTGGCCGCGCTGCCCAGCCACCATGGCTGCAGCAGGCCAGGGCTGGAGGGCAAGCGGCTCCCCTGGACAAGCCTCCCTGCCAGGTGTCCCAGACCTTGGGGACACTCTGAGGTGGCCTCACCACTTGGAACACTCACCTCCCTGTGCCTCCCTAACTCCCAAATGTCTCAAGAGACAATTTAGTTATCCCTTCTTCCCCTTAGGGTCACAATGTACTCTGATTTTGTTACTAATTTAATTTCTTTTTATATTGTATATGTATATATTGAAGAAGCTTCTACAGTGTGTTTATGACTTTTTCAAAAGGTTTTTAGTGTTAGTTATCTCTCCTCTTTACTACCTCTTCTATGGCTAGACAGGTCTCAGGCCGTAAGGGAGCACCTACTACTATTATTCTGTAAATAGACACAAAATTAAACTGACTCCTAATGACCCATAGATCAATGTGTCACTCAACTCTCACCAGGGAAGTTGCTTCTTTCAGCAGACGGGAAAGGTTGGCAAGAAGGCCCAGCCCTAGCTGAGGATCTATTGGCAACCGACAGCTGCTGGGAGGAGGGGGAGTCAGTTTTCCTTAAGGCTGTGACAGCAGGTAGGTAGACCAGATCCCAGAGGATAGGTCCACATGCAAGAGCATTTTGGAAAAACAGATTAGACTTTCCATAGGCTGAAAGAAAAAGAAAGACCAATAATAATAGAGGACATGAAGTCTTGGGGGTGTAGCAAAGTGGGGGTTCATTAAGAGGGGGAGTCTGAATATGATCATAATACATTCAAAATACATTGAGTACATTTGAATACATTGTATGAAATTCTTGAATCTACAAAATATTTTTTATGTGTATGAGTATATTACCTGCATGTGTGTAAGTGCACCCATGTCACGCAATGTCCACAGAGGTCAGAAGAAGGCATCGGATCCCATTGAACTGGAATTAAGGACAGTTGTTAGCCACCATGTGGGTGCTGGGAATGGAATCTAGGCCTCTGTAAGAACAGCCAGTGCTCTTAACCATTGAACCACCTCTCCAGCTCAACAAAATACTTTTGTGAAAAGGAGAAATACAAAAGAAGGAAGAAATAAAGGTCATCTAATCTTTATGTTCTTTTGTGAAAAAAAAAAAAGATTATTTAAATAGATGCCCCCAAAGTCTTCTGCTTATTTAAAACCCTCCTCATAAAGTAACTTTAAATATGGAAGTTGAACAGTGGGTTTTTATTATGTATAAGGTCAAATCATAGGCACAACACAGACAGCTCCAAACTTCAAGTTATTCCTGTCTTAAAAGATCACAATGAATATATTTTCATACAATTCTGCCATTTTATATATACCTGAGAGATTTAATAATGAAAGAGGCCAGTTGTGGTGGCATGCACCTGCATCATGAGCTCCAAACCAGCCTGGGTTACATACTCAGACTGTAATTAAAACGATAAGAGAATAACCAAGTATCCACATAGAAAATAAAGCAGCAATGTTAATACAAGCAAACGGTACACAGTTAAACATATGATAGAAAAATTGGTCCTACTCACAATAGTAACAAAGATCATGAACTAGCCAGGGAACGTCATGAAAAATGCAGGAGAAATGTGGGGAAAAAATAAGAAAAAGCAGAACTATTGGGCAATTATACACATAAAATATTTTATTAATTAGAGAGATATAAGATCTGAGCTGAAAAGATACAATTTTAAATATGTAATTAAAACGGCCCCTTGAGGCTGGAAAGATGGCTCAGTGGTTAAGAGCAATGGCTGCTCATCCAGAGTATTCAGGCTTTGTTCCCAACAGCTACATGGCAGCTAACAACCATCTGAAACTCCAGTTTCAGGTGATCCAACACCCTCTTCTGGCTTCTGTGGGCACTGAACAACATGGGTGTACTTATATACATGTAGGTTAAGCATTCTTACACACAAAATAAAAATAAAGTTTTAAAAAGAATATTGAAAATTCATTTTTAAAAGGCCCCTTGAGTAGACCGTTTCCAAAACCAAAAACAATCAAACAAATAAACAAACAAAAAAGGCCCCTTGAACAACGTGGGGATTAGTGGCACTTGGCCCTACCACAGTAGAAAAACAAAACAAAACAAAAAACTCTGTGTTTAGTTTTTGACTTCCCACAACCAGCAATGGAGGCAGCTCAGTTATACCGAATGGTACAGTATGTACTGCAGTTGATTTTGTGCATTTTGAATTAGTATAACATCTTTACCTTTGCTTTCATTTTCTAAATTTCAAATGGTGATATATAAGATCTGTAAATGTTTGTATCAGTTATCTATCATAAGTTTCCACTTTTTAAAAACCATTTTTATTAATTCTTTGAGAATTTCATAGAGTATGTTTTATTGTATTCCCCCTGAACCCTCACCCCCAGCTCCTTCCAGATCCATCCACCTCCTTACTTCCCCACAAATTTTAACTTTTAAGAATAGATTTGCATATATTTCTGGGGAGTCCTAGGGGATCACAGTGTCCAAATTATTTTAGTAGTGAGACTTTTTCATTCTTTGATTCTTTCATAACTATACAGTGGAGTTTCCCAGTGGCCACGGTATGGTATATGACATTATAATAGACTGAACGCTGAGGCAGCCACGTCTTCTTATGCCAGGCGTTAGTGACATATGCCAGAATGTAAAACAATGCCACTGTATCCACTAAATTTCTTTGCTGGGAGTCAGACCATCTCAGAAGAATCAAGGATGACACTGTGCTATTTCCAATGCTCTGGAAGTCATTTAGTAGCTTCCCAGTGATAGAAATAATGGGCCTATACCTTGCTATAGTCTAAATATCTTTTTGGCCACTTCTGTCCTTTGTCCATGCTGAACTGACCCTCTTGCATTCTAACCAAAGCATTAGAAGACTTCTTAGGGAAAAGCATTTGCCAGACTCATTGTGATAGATACATTAGGCACTTTTTAGAAATTCCATCTCTCCATTTTTTTGTTCATTACTCAATAAATATTTGCTGAGTGATCTTGGGTGTTAGAACTCTTTGAGGCTTTGGATTTGAAATCTGCATTTGTCATATACAACTGTAACTATATCAGCTGATCTACCTAGTAGGGTGGAAACTTATTAATACAGACGACACAATCAGCTGAGACCAACAAATTCTTTCACTACTAATTCTATCTAAATCATCTAACATAATCTGGATTACCAACTTGTTAGAACAAGTGACCCAGGTGTTTTCCTGTTCATTGCTTTGGGTATTTTGTTGTGGGGTTTTTTTCAGTCCATTTTCCAGTTCTAAGAATGTATGAATATTGACATCAAATTAACATACTACTAATTTAAACACACAAAAATATTTCTTAATTGCATTTATTCAGGCAGAAAGAGTACAAGATTTGACTTACACACTTACTTGTACTTTACATTTTAAGTGGTGTCCTATGCTTGATGTTTCTAAGAATTTTGAACTGACGTCCTTGTTTTGCAAGGAGTGTGGGAGTGAGGACATATGCAAGCTTCACTGTGTCATTTAACTGCAAGTTGTACCTCCATAAACAGCTGCTTTGCTTAGAGCTTACAGTACCATCTCTGGATGTCTGCTGTCATTTGTCCCTCAATAACAGAATGAGCAGGAAAATAAATGCAATGTCTCTATCAAATGATGAGAATTTGGGATGTTTTTTGTCTGGATCAAAGTTCATTTAATCATAGAAGCTTCCACTAACTCTCAAAACTGAACAAATAATATTTCAAATATTCATTGTCAGAAAAAGATTTGGGTATTAGAGAGATGGTCCAGTTGTTAATAGCACTGGCTGCTCTTAAGAGCACCCACATGGTGTCCAACAACCATAACTCCATTTCCAGGGGATCTAATGCCCACTTCTGGCACTGCACACACCGGTACACTTACATACATGCAGACAAAACATTCATGCACATAAAATAAAAATAGAATTTTAAAGGTGCGTTTTTAAATAAAATTTTATGAAACTAGTCAATAAAGGTAAGTTTATAATACATTTTGGGGAGCGAGAGAGAGAGAAAAATGGAGGACATGAAGGGAAGGTATAGAACCTCCACAGAACACAGCGGAAAGCATTTGACATGTTCCCTGAAATCTTAACAGCTAATGTGGTTTTTAAATTTTTGAAATATTGTAAAGCTTTGGGCTTTTTGTTTTTAAGTCTTTTATGAACTTTATTTCTAATTTATGTTTACAGTTGTGTGTTTTCAGCTGGTATGATGGCATACAACTCTAACAACTCTTTCAACATTCAGAAAGCTGATGAAGGTGGATTACAAGTTGAAAACCAGCCTAGGCTACATAGAGAGATGCTGTATCAAGAAAGATGGGTATTTTCCTTAGTGGGCATACTAGGTGGCAGGCAGAAGGTATGAGAAGAATGAAAGACTATTTAAACACCATTTATCCCAGCTCTATACTCAATAGGGCATTTGGAGTTATATCACTTGTGCCAGATAACATACCAATTAGGGACACAGCCCAGAGTAGAGCCCTGGCCTGCTTTGTGTCCTTGTTCTTGTACAAACAATTCTCTGAATGCCTGGTTAATTTTAAGGTAGGTTTTAGACTCCTGGATTCCAGCAGAAAAGGTATTTACAGAGCTTTACGGATAGATAGAAATTATTCCAGTCTTTCTTATTAAGCTTATACTAATGGACCTGAACTGAGTATCATTAGGAAACAAGGACAGATAAATATCCTTATTCCTACATGTAAAAGATCAGTACACAGAAAGACAATTAAGAAAATAAGTTCTTTATTTCACATGGATCAAGAGTTTCCAGTACGCCAAGTACAGTTACAAGTGTAGGTGATATGGCTACCCAGGAACAGGCAAAACTACCTGGCCTTATGGAGAATGTATTCTGTGTGTGTGGGTAAATACTAAGTAAATAAGTAAAATATACTGCTTTTCAGGTGGCAATGAACAACAAAAGAGGACGAAGAGGAAGAGGAAGGCTGCAGGTTTAAGTAGGTTGGGAGGGGAAGGCTAAGAAAGTGACAATTGGGCCTCACAGGGATGAAGTTCCTTCAAGTGGTAGATGGAGACATCAAGTGCTGGGCTCTTGTGACACAGTGGGAGTGTGCCCTCCTATGAAGGGTCCAGATTCCCAGGATTACTCTTCACCCCTGCCAGTGGAGAAACAGCCTAAGAGAGAACGTTTGCTTTCGCTTCAGAAATGTCCCAAGAGTTTAGGAATTGATGCTGGATAGCTTTAGTCATCAACTTGATACATCTGAGAAGAAGGAGCCTCAGTAGGAATTTCCTCTATTGGACTGGCCTGTGGTAGTGTCCCTGAGGCATTTTCTTGCTTGTTAAATGTTGTGGGAGGGCCCATTCCATGGGAGGCGGGGGGCGGCAGTCCTATGTCGCATAAGATAGCAGGCTGAGCACAGGCTCTAGGAGCAAGCCAGTAAGCAGCACTCATCCACTGTCTGTGCTCAGCTCCTGCTTCTAGGTTCTTGCCCTGAGTTCCTTTCCTGAGTCCCTCAGTGATGAACTGTGACCTGGGAGATGGAAGATAGAATAAGCTCTTTCCTCCCCAAGTTGGCTTAGTCAGTGTTTTTGCTATAACAATAGAAAGTATCTAGGACAGAATCTAAAATGTTAGGGAATCAAAATGATTGGCAGAGGCAGTGTACTCAAGGTGGGAGGAGGATACAGGCAGAAAAAAATTGGAAGGACATGAACTGGAAACATACAGCCCAGGGCATTTTTCCATTCATTTACCGAGAACTATATAAACTTTATGAATTGATATTACGGCTTGGCTATTAAATGTCCCCCAATGGTGACATGCTAAATGTTTGTTTTATAGACCAAGGAGCTGTTGGGAGGTGGGGCCTAGTGAAAGGTCATTGGGGTAATACCTCTGAAGGAAAGAGTGGTAGCTTGACTCCTGCTGTCCTGCTCTCACAAGCCTTGAATGCCAGAAAATGAGCTTTGTTCTATAACATGATTCTCACCATGATGTTTGCCTGCCAAGCCCCAAAGCAAATGGGCACAATTAACTATGGACTGTGCCAAACTTAACTATGGCAAACTATGCCAAAATTAACCTTTCCTTCTTATAAGTTGAGTTTTCTCAGGCATTTTGTTACAGAAAGAGAAAGTTGTCTAATATACTAACATATGCTTATGAGTGAGGAACATGTCACTAGGCTATTATGTATCACTGACAGGGCAAAATTATGTCTAGGGAGTCCTGAACATGCTTGGGTAAATTAGGTAAGCAAACTTTACTCAGGATGTCAAAAGTGTGGTCAGTCCTCAGCAGTATTCAGAGAGTAAGTAGAGGAAGACAATAAATAATTAAATTTGTGAAAATGCTTCAAAACTACTTTGCAGTACAATGCCCACCATGGTTTAGTTATCTCATCCCTTCCCCATCATTACATGTTAATAGAGTTTATTTCTTCCCTATGAAACTTGTATTAGCTAAGGTTGTCTAGAGGACAGGAAAAATAGGATGGAGGGCTAAATAAACAAGAAAGCAACTAGGCAGGAAGAGAGGAAGGTAGGTAGATGATAGATGGAGGGATGAATGAGAGATGATAGAGAATAAAAGATAGATGATAGATGATAGATAGATAGATAGATCGATAATTATGAAGGAGGTGACTTTATAGTTTCTATATTTACCATTTTCTGACCAAAGGCCTGGGTGGGTGGTGCTATAGTTTGAGTCCAAGTCCAAAGGTCTGGGAAGTAGGGGAGTCGATGATGTAAGTTACAGTCCCAAGAACCAGGAGATCTGAGGTTTGAAGGCAGAATTAAATGGATATCCTGGGCTGAAAAGACATAGAATCCACACTCTGTCCATGTTTTCATTCTACAGAGGTCATAAGTTGGGTGGATGGTGCCTGACTATATTGGTGAGGGTAAGTCTTCTGTACTTAGTCTCTGACTTAGATATAATCTCTTCCAGAAACTCACATATACATATGCATAGAAATAAGATTTTATCAGTTATGCAAACATCCCTTAGCCCAGTCAAGTTGACAAGTGAAAACAGCTAACTCTTATTTTAAGCTTACAATAGAAAGGACAATGAAATGAACTATGCACATTTAGGTTTATTTACTGCTAGTTGGACTTCCATCTCCACAATGCTTGAGCTATGCTATAATGAGTACATCTTTCAACCTCTGTGCCTCAACTAACTCCTTTAGAAAATGGCAAATAACAGGAATATTGCCTACATCACAGTTATCTCAAGGATTACATTAAAATAGCATTACAAACACAGTGCGTGGAGTACAACACATAATTAGTATATATTAGGTGTATCATAACTGTTGCCTCTATTATAATTATTATTCACCCACAAAAGGAGTTAGGGCTCTTGTTGCAAACTCCCTTCCTGTTTTTGCTACACCTACTATATTAATCAAAAAAGATGGTGACCTTGTGGAAAGCAAGTGATTCATCACTGAGATTCATTCTACTAATAGCTGTATGAATCTTGCACATCGATTTCAATTTCTCTGAGCCTTGATTTTTATCATTTGTACAAGATAGGTCATCCCAATCTTTTCACAGAGATGAGAATACACAAATCCAGGGAGATTATATACACTAAACAAGAACATATGTGAGGCTCCCACTTGTTGACTTAGGATATTACCAATCCTCTTTGGCTATTATTTCCTATCATGAAAATCCTAGAGTATAGCTATACGCTTCTTTAAAGAGAGTCTGCCAAAGTCAAGACTGAGAAATTTCTTCATAGTAACATCACTGAAAACTGGAGTATTAAATCGGAATAGTACCAGGATAAGCCTAGTTATTACTGCCATGATGGCAGCCTTTGAGGTGGAATCGTGATGCCCACAGTGGGATCTGGGTCAATAATGGTGAGTTAACCCATGCCTCCAAAGCCAGGAATATACCTAGTTCCTACATGAATTTTCAATTCAGTCAGTGGTCATTAGTAGGTGGGATGGCAGTGAGTTCACCTTCACTCAGGGATGGGTCAACATCCAGTTCATTGCCCAAACTCATAAAAAAAAAGGAGCATCACAAGTTGTAAGCATACGCAAGCACACCTCCATACCAGAACGTGGATCAATGCCTTTAGCTTCAGGAAGATAGGCAAGCATTTCACTATTATAGAGTCTTTTATTGAAGTTATGAGATCTGTTCCTAGAAGAGGACAAACTGTTTCCAGCAAATATTAATCAGACACAGACGATGTTATCTTCTGTGAATTGGATCCTTTTTATACTCAGGAGATCCTTTGACTTCTCCAGACCACCTCAAAGACAACTGACTGGCTGTGGTAAGGTTCGTGCAAACATCTGCTTCCAATATATTAATAATATAGCCTATGTTATCAATACTTTAATATATTAATAATTTGTACAATACAGAAATACATTGAAATGTGGTATTTAGCACAATAATTGGATGCATATTTGTTACCAGTGTAAACCATAAGGGAGAAAGACTTAATGGTGGGAGAAGATTTGGAGAACCCATCATGATTGGTGTAAAGGCCATGTGTAGAATAAAACTGCTGTAGAAGATTGACAGGTGTGCTTCACTCTCTTCATCTCTAGTCTTTGCTCCACCAATCAGAACATCTGTCCACACCCAACCTGGAGGCACTCCTAGGCTCTCTATCACGTACTGCCTACAAAGCTTCTGCTGGTGACTGCAAGGTTGTTTCTGACAAACACACCCCACACACAGATGAAAGTCTTGTACTTGAAGCAATGGAGTGAACGTCCCACTGATAGCGTGACAAGAACAAGAATCAAACTCTCACCTGTGAGGCTGACACGCTAAGCACAGTCAGCAGCAGGCTCTGCTGGTTTCCATTGGTTAGTTGGATGGCCACTGTTGGCAGGATTGAAGAGCTATCTTCTACTGTATTGAGAATCCTTTTCCTTTTAGAGTATGGCACAGGCGTGGCTTCCCCTGTAAAAGATACTTAAGATACATTTCAAGGAAAACTAAACATCCCTGTAAATAGGATTTTGTGCTTTCTGTGACAGAAACATACTTAAGTTAAAAAAAAATATGAAACAAAAACACACAAACGAAACCAAACCAAAAAGAACAAACCTCTCAGCACTGATTACTGTAAATATAATGGAATTCAGAAAAGGCTGTCTCTGTAGGCTTCAACAAGAAGATGGGAGAATTTCATGGAGAAGCACAGCTGCATCTACAAAGAGGTGAAGATTATAATCAGCATTTTAAAATATGGCCTTTTAGATAGTATTTAGCATTTTTGTTACCTTTCTTGGTATATGGATTATCAGTTTTCAGTACCTTAAAAACAAAACTTCTAGCCAGGTGTGGTGGTGCACTCCTCTAATCCCAGCACTTGGGAGGCAGAGGTAGGCAGATCTCTGTGAGATCAAGGCCAGCCTGGTCTACATAGTGAGTTCCAGGACAGCTGGGACTACGGGGAGACCCTGTCTCAAAAAACCCAAAAAAAAAAAAAAAAAACAAACAAAAAACCAAAAAAAAAAAAACCCAAAAACTTTTTTAAAATGATTTTTAGAAACATACCATGAAAACTTGCCGATGATAAACTTGTCATATATTGATATCTTTATCATCTATCAACCTATCATTTATCCATCATCTGTCTACCTATCATCTATATATCATTTATCTATCTATCTATCTATCTATCTATCTATCTATCATCTATCTATCCATCTATCATCTAATCTATCGTCTGTCATCTATCTATCATCTATCCATCTATGATCTCTCTATGATCTATCTACCTATCATCATCATCTAAAGGCAGAAAGTACTCCGCTCTCACTGTCCAGTATTAAGTACTCTCTAGAAATCTAAAGACATGCCTGTGGTTTCTGAGAACCTACTGCCTTATTTTTTCATTATTTTTATGGACATGTTTTTAACATCATGCTCTTGATGCTTTCTGTCTTAAACTATCATTTATTTTTATTTTTAGATTAATTTTAGGTTAGCATGAGTGATATTGGGTTTCACTGCAGTCTTCATGTGTGTGTTTATACTTTGTTCTGGATCCTTCCCCTCCCCCAATACCTTCCTTCACCTCCCCTCCCCCTTCCAGCTGATTCCTCTTTCCTACTTTTGTTTTATGTATAATCCACTACCTTCTCTATTCCCACCCCTCTTAAGATCTCTTCCTCCCCTCTCATGATCCTTTTTCTAGTTTTGAGGCCCTCCCTCCAAACACACGTGCATACACACTGTTTAAAACTTAGAAATTACTGCTTTAACCTGACCATGTTTCTTCACTGAATGAGAGTTCTGAATAATCACTCCTAGTTTTCTAAAGTAGGTAATTACAAATACCAAAGTAAAAGACACATGTAACAATGGCCTGGCTCCTTTCTAACGCCAATAATGCTCTGAAAGTCCTGGCCTTGTCACTGCAAAGTACCTGGGACTCAAGCTCTCCCAGGGCAAGTCATGGTGCCACCTCTGTGGGGGCCTGGGCTGAGCGGCTGCATCACATCTTCTAGGCCTAATTTCATTACAACTGAAAAGCAGGTTGGTGCTTAAGATTCCAAATCTGGCTCACCTGTTTTAATCATTTGGTCAGTTACAGCTGGATGGAAGAACAAACAAAAGCAACCATTCTTAAGAAGGAGCTTCCCATGACTTCTAACTTATTAGTCAGCTCTGTGCTGCTGAATCAGTTTTATAACTACTGAACTTTGGAGGCAGACAGACTAGGAAGAAAGAGAGAAGTAAAGAAGGGAAAGAAAACATCAAGAAAAAATAACTTTTCCATACCCCAATCTAAAACAAACTTCCTTCAATATCATGTAAAGGGTGCAGAAAGATTGTACAAACTTAACAAACATGAAATAGTTTTTAGGGCAAACACTGTTCAGGGTGAACGTCTCCAAATTAGCAATACAATTAGCCTTCTCTATAATTACTAGAGTTAATTAATAGGCCAAGAGTTCAGAACATGTTCATCTATGGAAGAAGATTGTTCCCTTTGATTTAAAGAAATACCAAAACAATTCTTAATGAATGTTCATTTTAAGAGTTCACAGGGCTGAAATGAAGGTACAGTCTTGACATTCACATTACAAACCAATTTCTGATTTGAAGTTCTTGCAAACTTCTTTGCCATGTAATTAATTCATTGGATGCTGAGTGGCATCAAATGATGGGGTGATGCAAGTTGTCTTAGTCGTGTTAAATTACACATTTACCTAAAGCTGGGGTAAAGTAATCCCAGAGTTTGTTGAAATATTTACATTGCCAATTAGTGTAATGGGGAGAGTAGATTCTGTACAAGAGAGCTTTGAAAAGCAGGAAAACCAACTAAGTAAATGTAACAAGCAAATACAGAACAGAATGTGCCTTGGTGAAGAAGTTGTGAAATCTATTTAGAGCCCAGCATATTTTTCCACACAAGCCCACAAAAAATACAGTGTTCAAACATCCCTGAGAATCTGTTGTGTGGGGCTTAAAATCATAAACAGAGGCATTTTTCAAGCTGGGCAAATCAGAGCAAAGAATTTTGGTATCCTGATGCAGGGGCTCCCCTCACCCTGATGCAGGGGCTGTCCCCACTCTGATGCAGGGGCTGCCCTCACACTAATGCAGGGGCTGCCCCACACTGATGCAGGGGCTGTCCTCACCCTGATGAGGGGCTGTCCCCATTGTTGCTTTGGAGAGAGTCCAGAATAGATGGGTGGTTAAGGAGGAGGGGTGATATTGAGAATATTGCTTCTCATGATGTCAAGTAATTGACATCGAAATGTCAACTGTGTGCAGCAAGTGTCGAGTCCCCACAATCCTCAAAGGTCACCCTGTGCCTTGCCATATATGTCTGCCCTTATTATCTTGCCGGATTGTGTGCCGGAGGTATAATTGTCATTCAACAAGTTTATTTCTAGAAAAGAAACACACATATCAAGCCCTGACCTGTGCCATGTGCCTACTGCGATTCTTGCATGCATCATTTAATTTAATAATTACAAGGAGTTTATTAGGAAGAAAATTGCATTTCCACTTAACAGGTTGATAAACATAGGACAAGAAAGGTTCAAGTAGAACCAATAATAGGTAGTGGACCCAGGCAGTGCACGTACTAGACAGGAAGTATACTTTACTAGACAGGAAGTATGCTTTACTAGACAGGAAGTATGCTTCACAGAGTCCAGTGTGTGTAGAAGACTTACCATGAGATGATTCCCTAAAATAAAACATAAAACTTACAGTTTACAGGTGCTCAAATAATATATGATGTGCCAGATTGGTTGATGATCTTTAAAAGTAATTGTGGCAAAGTACACATAATATTAAGTTTACCATCTTAAGTATGTTTAAGTTTCCACTTAATGTTTCTATGTACATTCATTTTATTGTGTCACCATCTCCACCATCCATCCATCCATAAAACCTTGTCTTGAAAACTGAAATTCTGTATCTACTAGACAATGATTACAATTCTTTTCTCACCCAAGTCTCTGCTCTCTGGGTCTATGAATTTTATTATTCATATAAGTAGGATCCTACAGTTGTAATTGGATGATCCTCAAGGTTCATCTACACTGTACATCTATTATAACTTCTTTCTTCTTTAAGGCTGAATAATACTCCATTTAATACATGCGTTTCATATGCAAAACAAAATCCACATTCTGCATATGCATTCATCCATCCATAGAATCTTGGGGGTGTTTCTAGCCTCTGACTATTATGAATAATGCTAGTCTGAACCTATATGTACAATATCTCCTGAAGTCCCTGCTTTCAATTACTTGGGGCATGTACCAGGAAGTGGAATTATTAAACCAATGTCAATTCTGTTCTTGAAGGATCACTACATGGTTGCCATAATGGATACACACTCTTAGATTCCCTGTGGCAGCTCACAGGACTGCAACTTCTCGAGATTCTTGCCAATGCTTGTTATTTTTATTTTATTTTCTATAGTAGCTGTATTAGTTACTTGTCTACATGCTGTTACAAAATACCAAAAAAAAAGCAACTTAAGGGAGGAAGGGTTTGTTTGGGTTTGCAGTCCACAGTGGCAAGAAGGCAAGGCTGCAGGACTGAGACAGCTGGTCACAGTGCAGAGTCAGGAAGCAGAGACAGATAGGTGCTGGTGCTCAGCAGGCTTCTCCTTTGTATTCAGTTGGGGGCTTCAGCCCAAGGAATGGTACCGCCCACGTTTGGAGAGTCTTCCCAACTCAGTTTGCCTAAATTAGAAAATCCTGCCCAGACATGTCCAGAGACCAATTTCTAGGGTGATTCTAAATCCCATCAAATTGATGACCAAGATTAAGCACAGTTAATCACAGTTACAATCCTCATAGATCTGAGAGATGTGGGGTGGTGATTGCTTCTTAATAGATAGGTTTGCACAGAAACTTTGTAGATATTCCAAACATTTTGTGATTCAGTTATCAACAAATCTGAATTTCTCTGCAATGATAAATGAATCATTCAAGACTCTTAAGAAAATGTATATTAAATATTAATAATTAATTCCACTTGAGTATCTCTCCTCATGTATGTTTAAGGCTTCCAATATCTTTGTGAGAACACTGTTATCATCCAGATTATTAAAGAGCTGGAAGACCAAGCCCAGGTCATCTACCACCACATTTGGGGTTCCTATCTCCTGCAAGATGAAGGTAGGTGGGAAGGGTACTAAAAGAAGGGAAAAGGTGGAAGATTACTGGATTGGTTAACTGAATAATCTACTGGATCGAGGAGACCCTTAGGAAATGTGGAGGTGTCAGGGTTGGGATAAACAAGTACTTAAAGATAAGGATGTCAGTAGTGATGCTAAGCTTAAGCGGAGGATCGTAGAGTCCCAAAGTTAGGGAGATTTTGGCAGAGAACAGCTTGAAGTAGAGATGGAGGCAAATTGGATATATATCACCTATTTCATTATTTTGATGAAATCAACCGTTATGTTCTTGGGGATTTGTTCCTGACACACTTAGGTGCTTTGAATCTGAAACTCCCCATCCCCAGGGACTCACATGTTAAAGGCTTGGCTGTCATCCTCTGGCGGTCCTGGGAGGTAGAGCCTAGTGGGAGGAAGTGAGGTCATTGGGGTGTATCCTTGATGGGATTATTGAGACCCTAGCTCCTTCCCCATTCTCTCTCTCTCTCCTTCATCTCCTGCTATGAAGTGACCCCTGTGTGTCCCCCAAGGATGTTCTGTATCACCACACGCCCAAAAGCAAGGGAGCCCATAGGCTATGTGCCAATGTCTCTGAAACCATGAGCCAGAATACATTTCCCTTGGTATAAGGTGATTTATCTCAGTATCTGTTATCGTGGCAGAAAGCTGCCAAACACACTGGCAAGATTCCTTCTCTCTCTTTTTTACATCTCAAAAATGGAGATTACTTACTTCTCTTCAAGAAAAATAAAAATATCTACACCTATATCTGTATATTGCATCTGTACTTTTTCTAGGCTTTTCAGAAGAAAACATGTCCTATATTTTGTTTGCTTGATTTAACTTTGAAAATGACAAAGAGCATCAAACATTCTTCTTGGTTCAACATGGAACTTAAATATATAAAATGAAACTCTGTAAATGAGAGCATTAAATTCCCCTTCAGAAATGGGTGCAGCTACAGAATTACTAAGGATACCATTGATTTTATAAATAAGTGTTTTCTCTCCTTCTAGCATGGGCACTGGCCCATTTCTTCTCTAGGCACCCCAGACCTCTGGACTACCCTCTTGGCCCAGACTCCCCACTGCTTCCTGATCCTTTGCACCCAGACCAACCCAATACCTCAGTTTAGTCCCCTGGAGCCCTCAAAGCCTGTTCCCTCCCTGACCTCACCTTTGCATACCTAAGACCATCCTCCTTCCCTGCTTGCTCTGGATTCCTGAGACCAGCCTCCTTCCCTGACTGCCTGAGTCCTGAATCTTACCTTTATTTAGCAATCCTCCCAAATTGTACTGTGTCTGCTGACTAGAGGGAGCCAGACCTTAGGAGAAAGCCAGAGAGCATCTGATCCTCATCTGACTTGGGCCTCTGTGAGAATGCCTGAGCAGCAGGACAAAAGCCATCTAGCCGCTCCAATATAAAATCCAAAGAGAGAACCTGAAGCCTACACTAACTAGAACGAAAACATGCCCTACAAGTAAACCACAAAGGCACATAAAGTTTACAAACAGAAGCAGACCTAAACTCAACAAAGGAAGGCTTGAGTCTCACACAAAAATCAGAAACTACTAAAGAAAGCCACATGTCAAAGTCACAATGAAAAAATAGTAACATGAAAAACCCAAATAATATATTCCCACCAAGGTACCAACAGTCCTGTAGAGGAGCACAATGAGAACACCCTAGAGATAACACAGGACATGGAATTCAAAAGAACAATTATAAACATGATAAAAGAATTCAGTGAATTTACAGAACACACAAAGAAATCAAAGAACTGAAAGAAGATAGGGATAAACTACTGAGTGAATTCAGAAAAGTGTTAGAAATACTGAAGAATACTCAGGCTGAGATGAAGAAGGACATGAAACACTCAGTACACCAATTAGAAATGACAGGAGAAAGCCTCACCAATAGGCTGAATGAAATGGAAAACAGAACATCAAGACTAGAAGATAAAGTGGTTGAATTAGACTACTCAAGCAAAGATTATGAAAAATTTTAAAAAACACAAGAATGGAATATGCAGGAAATGAATGACACCATTAAAAAACCAAACTTATGAATCATAGGTATACAGGAAGTAGAAGAATCTCAGGATAATGGTATGGACCAGATCTTCAACAGGATTGTAGAAGAAAATTTCCCAAAATTAAAGACAGACACCCATGCAAACACAAGTAGCACATAGAACACCAAATAGACAGGACCAGAAAAGAAACTCTCCATGGCACATCATAGTAAAAACATTAAACGTACAGAACAAAGAGAGAATACTAAGTGCCGCAAAAGAAAAACAAGTCACATATAAAGGAAAACCCATCAGAATTACAACTAAATTTTCAGTGCAAACTATGAAAGCCAGAAGAGTCTGGACCAAAGTATTCCCAGATTTAAATGACCAAAGATGCCAACCTAGATTACTATATCCAGCCAAAATGTCTATTATAGTTGAAGGGGAAAGAAAAATCTTCCATGACATAAATAGGCTGAAAGAATTCATGTTCACAAAACCAGCCCTTCAGAGAGTTCTTGAAGCAATACAAAGAGCTGGAGAAAGGAACCCAAGGCGTTACAGAAAGAAACTTAATGAAGGTATAACGATGGAAGTACATAGTTACACCAAGAATCTGAACAGAAATCAACATGACAGAAATCAATACACATCTTTCATTAATAACTTTAAACATCAATGGACTGAACTCCCCAGTGAAAAGACACAGCCTAGTTGAATGGGTTAAGGAACAAAACCCATCTTTTTTTTGTCTGCAAGAAACCCATCTCACTTTCAAGGACAATCACTACCTTAAGGTGAAAGGAAGGAAAAAATATTCCAAACAAATGGTACTAAGAAAAAGGCAGGAGTTGCAATTCTAATGTCTGACAAAATAGACTTCAAACTAAAACTAATCAGAAGAGGTAAAGAGGGCCACTTCATTCTGATCAAAGGAACAATAAACGTAGAAGATATTACAGTCATGAACATATTTTCAGCAAACTCTGGAACACCAAACTTCATAAAAACAGTACTACAGGACTTTAAGACCCAGATTAATCCCAACTCATTAACAATAATGGGGGACTTCAATACCCCATTGTGTCTATTAGATAGGTCAACAGAACAGAGAATCAACATAGAGACATCTGAATTAAACAACACCAACACCAACTGGACCTAACAGACATCTACCAAATATTCCACCCAAGCACCAAAGAATATACCTTCTATTAAGTGCCCCAAGGAACTTTCTCCAAAATTGACCACATACTGGGGCACAAAATAAGCCTCAACAAATACAAAAAGATTGAACAATTCCATGCATTCTATCAGACCACAATGCAATAAAGCTTAAAATCAACACTGGAAGAAACTCTAGTAACTACATGAAAACATGGAGATTAAACAAACACACTCCTGAGATGAATAGATCAAAGGAGAATTAAGAAAAAATAAAAGGATTCATGAAACTAAATGAAAAGGACAATACAACACAACAAAACCTCTAGGAAACTCTAAAAAGCAGTCCTAAGAGGGAAGTTTTTAGCTCTAGGTGCCTACATTAAAGAATCAGAAAGAACACAAATAAATGACTTAACATTGCAACTCAAGACATGTGAAAAGGAGCAACAAATGAAACCCAAACCCAGCAGGCAAGAAGAAATAAGAAAAATCAGAACAGAAATTAATGACATAAAAACAAAGAAAACAGTACAAAGAATCAATGAATCCAAGAGCTAGTTCTTTGAAAAGATAAACAAGATTGACAGACCCTTAGCTCAGTTAACCAAAAGAAGGAAAAAGAACCTCCAAATCAACAAAATCAGATGAAAGGGGAAACATCACAATAGACACCAAAAAAGACCCATAACATTATAAGGGAATACTTTAAAAAAATCTATATGCTACTAAATTTGAAAACCTAAAAGAAATGGATGGGTATCTAAAAGCATAGGAATCACCAAAACTAAACCAAGAGGAGATCAACAGCTTAAACAAACCCATAACACATAAGGAAATTGAAACAATAATGCAAAACCTCCTGACTAAAAAAGTCCGGGATCAGATGGATTTACAACAGAATTCTACCAGACATTTAAAGAAAATCTATATCCAATACTACTTAATTTATTCAAAAATAGAGAAATGGAGGGAGAACTTTCAAATTTCTTCTATGAAGCTAGCATCACTCTAATACCCAAACCAGGTAAAGATACAACAAAAAAAAAAAAAAAGAAGAAAAGAAAACTATAGACCCATAGCCTTAATGAACATAGATGCAAAAATTCTCACCCCAATACTTGCAAACTGCATACAGATACACGTCAAAAAGATGATCCACTATAACCAAGTTGGCTTTATTCCAAAGATGCAGGGATAGTTCAATATACGTAAGTCAATAAAGGTCATAAATCATATAAATGGACTCAAAGACAAGAGCCACATGGTCATCTCAATAGATGCAAAGAAGGCCTTGCTTTTGACAAGTTTCATGATACATTTATGTTCAAATTCCTAGAAGGAACTGGACTGGAGGGAACATACCTCAACATAATTAAAGCTATATACAACAAATCCACAGCCAACATCATTCTAAATGGAGAAAAACCAGAAACATTCCCATTAAAATCAGGAACCAGACAAGGCTGTCCACCATCTACACTCCTTTTTAACATAGTGCTTGAAACTCTTGCAAGAGCAATAGGACAAGAGAAAGAAATTAAAGGAGTAGAGTAATAATTGGAAAAGAAGAAATCAAATTATCCCTTTTCACAGACTATATGACAGTATATCTAAAGATGACAAAAATTCTATGAGAAAACACCTAGAAATGATTAACACTTTCACTGAAGTGGCAGGTTACAAAATTAATCTCAAAAGTCTGTATCTTTTCTATATACCAATAATAAGCAATCAGAGAAAGAGTACATGGAAACACTCCCATTTATAATAGCTGAAAAAAATATCATGGAATAAGCCTGACAAAAGACATTAAAGACCTCTACAATGAAAAATTTAAATCTTTAAAGAAAGAGATTGAGGAATACATCAGAAGATGGAAGGACCTCCCATGCTCATGGAGTGGAAGAATTAATATTGTGAAAATGACCATCCTACCAAAAATGATTTATAGATTCATTGCAATGCCAGTCACAATTCCCATGACATACTTCACAGAATTGGAAAAAAAATCCTAAGATTCACATGGAAGCACAAAAGACCTTGGATAGCCAAAGCAACATTAACCACTTAGAGCAATGCTAGGGGGATTACTATACTGGATTTTAAACTATATTACAGAGCTATAGTCATAAAATAACATGGTATTGGCACAAAAATAGACCTGTAAATCAATGGAACAAAATTGAAGAACAAAATATAAGTATATGAAATTTCAGCCACTTGATATTAGACAAAGGGGCCAAGAACATTCACTGGAGGAAAGACAGAATGTTCAACAAATGGTTCTGGCAAAACTGGATCTCCACCTGTAGAAGAATGAAACTAAACCCCTATCTTTCACTTTGCAGAATGTCAACTCCCAATGGATCAAAGACCTCAATGTGAAGCCTGGAACTCTGAAGTTGTTAGAAGAAAACATTGGCAATAACCTATAAGATACAGGTGTAGGAAAGGATTTTCTAAATCAGACATCAATGGCTCAGGAAATAAGGTCAAGAATCAACAAATGGGACCTCATTAAACTAAAAAGCTTCTGTACATCAAAAGAAGCAACTAATGAAATAAAGAAAAAACCCACAGAATGGGAGAAAATCTTCACCAGCGACACATCTTACAGAGGTTTAGCATCCAGAATATATAAAGAACACACACACAAAAAAAGAATCAAGAAAGGAAATAACCCAATTAAAAGATGCACTAAGCAGCTGAACAGAGAGGTCTCAGAAGAAGAAATAAAGATGGCAAAGAGGCATCATAAAAGGTGTTCAACATCCTTAGTAATTAGGGAAATGCAAACTAAAACTACTTTAAGGTTTCATCTTACCCCAGTCAGACTTTGTTAAGCTAAGAAAACAAACCAAATGTTGGAGAGGATGTGGGGAAAGGGGAACACTCATCTATTGCTGGTGGAATTGCAAACTTGTGCAAATCCTATGACAGCAGTGTGGAGAATCCTTTAAAAACTACAAGTGAACCTACCATTTGACCCAGTTATACCATTCTTTGGCATATACCCAAAGGACTCACCCTGTTACAGTGTCACTTGCACATCCAAATTTGTTGCTGCTCTTTTCACAATAGCTAAGATATGGAAGCAACTTAAGTGCCCCTCAACTGATGAGTGGATAATGAAAATATGGTTCATTTATACTATGGAGTTCTACTCAGCAGTAAAGAAAGATGAAGCTATGAAATTTGCAGATAAATAAATGGACTAGAAACTGTTATATTAAGTGAAGTAACACAGACTCAGAAAAACAAACAACATATGTTCTCCCTCATATGTGGGTCTTAGCAGCAAATCCTCATATGTGAGTATGTATCAAAACATAACTAGAGGGACCAGGATAATGAAAAGGAACCAGGGAAGTAAAGTAAAAGAAAGAACCCAAGAGAGAAGAACAGAAGGAAACAGGTGTTAGTAAGGGAGATATGGATAAAAATGGGGTTATTTAAATGAGATGCAGAGGGAGGGTTATACAAGGAAACTTGGGGATAAAGGGAAAGAAGGAGCTCAAGAGAGGTGGGACCATAGGAAAAGGGTGTTAAGGGAGAAAAGGGAAAAATAGGGAAACCATGGTGGAAAGGTTATACAGTGAGAGACATAAATAATGCCTAGCTAGTTTAAAAAAACCAGAGGGAACCATATTAGTCCAACAACCTACTGACAAATTATACATACAGTTAGTTCAAGGAACAAAATATATGTCTAGTTAAGGTTTATCTGAGAATGTTTGGTTTTTGCCCAAGCTTTATCTGCATGGTAATTAAAAGTACCATACTGGTAGAACTAACCTTCTTGGACATTTAACAGCCATACTTTGAGGCCTATACTAATCTGGTCAGAGGAAATTAAAGGACAGTTTTTGCTCCTTGTTCTCCAAGGTCGACTAAGTTCCAGGGGACAATGGAACATCTCTCACAATGTTTGGTAACTGTGGTGAGTCACCTGTCCTCTTGTTCAGGGAGGCCATGGAGACCCTACCAGATGGACATGAACCAGTTTCCAGTCTACAAATAGGAGGGTCAACACAGAGGAAACATTTCCTCCATGCTTCCAAGTGAGGCCAGCTATGGTTGAGCAGGACCTTTGACTTGTCTTCACATAGATGGAACTGGTAAAAGAAAGGAGCCAGGGGCTCCTCCCAAGCCCATGTGACCCCTGAGGAACATATCCTCAAATAGCATTAAGAAAAAACATAAATTAGTTTATTTGGGTCAACTGTATAGTCTTAAACACCCAAAAGGAAAGTATAATCAAAGATTAAAGTGATTAATATATTTCTTTAAGAGTCCATGTGTATAGCTAAAGGCTACATAAAAAGAAACAGTGCCACACAGGAGATACCTTCCTCTGAGTTGTTGGCCAGGGTGGCCCAAGAGACTCCCATCATGAAACTGAGAAAATGAACAGCAGACCCCAATCTTACCTAAAGGAATATTGAGGAAGAGCTGATCTTCTTAAAGTAAGGGACTCTAGATAGGCTGACTAGACTCAGTGAATGGACTTGCACTGGGGAATGGCTGGGGGCACTGACAACACAGTGGACAGTAACAGGGATGACAGAGTATATGGGCTCTAGTGTGTGGCGGGGGGGACTATGGGAGGGTGACATTTGGGATGCGGGTATAAAGATGAGTAAGATTGGGATGTTCTTATGAAATACACAAAAAAAAATCAATAAAAAAATGTTTAATAGTATTTGGCATTCTAAGGATGAAAAAATTTTTAAATAGTTCTTGGAAACCAACATTCTGAGATACAGTAGACAGGGGGCTGGAGAGATGGCTCAGCAGTTAAAAGCACTGACTGCTCTTGCAGAGGACCCAGGTTTGATTCCCAGCACCCACAGGACAGCTAGGAACCGTCCTTAACTCCAGTTCCAGGGGAATCCGAAGCCTTCTTCTGACCTCCACGGCATTGCACCACATGGGTGCACTCACATACATGCAGGCAATACACTCGTACACATAAAATAAAAATAATAAATAAATAAATAAATAAATAAATAAATAGACAGGATCTGACATTATGTCACCCGTTTATCATCAACTGATATTGAAAGCTTTTACATTTAGTTGATGACCATTTAGTCACACACCATGTTTACAATAGTATGTGGAATTCAGAAATCAGACTAAATTAAAAAAGTAAACAAAGACAAAAATTACAGGAAAGACTATGAAAGTAAATTTCAGAATCATCTGGTATAAACACCCCCCCAGTACAATGTTTCCTATGTAGTACCTACCCAGCCAAAGTATTTCAAAATTGATATTGAAGGCTGGGTTGGTCCCCAGCCTAAAAAAAAAAATAGAGATAGAGATAAAGATGAGAGAGAGAGAGAGAGAGAGAGAGAGAGAGAGAGAGAGAGAGAATACATTCAAGGGAAAGGGAAAGAAAATGTGTGCAGTGAAGGAGAATTGAGATGAGGAAGTAGCTGGAATCAACCAAAATAAACCTGATCCCTGGGTGGAAACACTTTCTCAGTTTTTGGCAACAAGAATGCAAACAGAAATACCTTAGAGGACCACTCATGATGGGATTGGCAGCAGGAAAGGCACATAGTCAAGGGCAGAGTGAGTGTAAACAGGTGGCTGGTGGACTGGAGAGTGCCAGACCCCAGAGCAGCGCTTCTTCAGTTTCGCCCACTTGGGTGCCCTTATCGTGGAATACATTTCATAGGACCTTGAATACATAAAACAAGTTTACAAGTCAAATATTTACTTGTAATAAATCACAAATTTATTTTAAAACAATTATTTGTTGTACATACAATTCTATTATTCTAATTTTGTTATTATTCAGAAATTTTTACTATTGCCACAATCTTCACACACACACACACACACACACACACACACATTCTGTTGTGTGACTCCCCATAGGGGCTGTGCCACAAGGCTTAAGAAACTGGACTTCAGTGGATGGGAATGAGACGGAAGAAAATCAACCCAAAGAAAACCAGATTTTTCCCCATATATTTGTGATTAGTCCAAGGAAAAACCCTAGGCTACAGTGTTGCGCTTTTTCCAGAAGTGGTCAGAGCCTCCCCAAACACCAGATGATTAATTTCAGATGATGTTTTATCCTAAGGAGCCAGTTTTGATCATGAACCTTCTATCCCCAGCCCAAACCGTGGGCTGGGCAGAGACAGGACAAAGCCAGCAACAGCCAGTGGGGAGGCCAGTACACAGTATGGGTCCCTGTTAGCTGCTCTCTCCACAGATCTGTGGTACCCTAGTATCCTCTCCCTTAAACCAGGAAACCCACAGTTAAGAAACTGCTAGCTTCTCTGTGAGATGAGCTATTGAGGAAAATTATAACATTCAAATATAACTTTTAAATAAGACTTCTCAAGGGGACTGATATTTCTACCAGAGAACGTGAACTATACACTTACTACATTGGCGCTCATATGAACTACACACTTACTACACTGGAGATCATGTGAACTGCACACTTACTACACAGGCAATCTCAGTCACTCAACAGGAATGCCTCACAGACACTGACATCAAGATAGAATATTCATTTGTCTAGGTGGCATATTAATGCCTCCATGTGAGTGTTAATTATGTCTCTGAACCTTAAACAGTGTACATTATGAGTCTTTCTATATGTAAATTTCAGAAACTATTAGACTTGATACTTTGATCCAAGACATCACAGCCCATTTTTCTCAAAATGTTTTTTTGCTAGCTGCCACCTGATGCAAGGATGCTTGACCCATTCCTAGGAGTGAACGTGTATCTGAGAAAGGCCAAATGTATTCGATCAGGAGCCAAATGCTTTGCATCAGCAGTTTACTCTGTACTACCCTAGATGTAGGCTCTCTTTCTTCCTGTTTTTTATTAATAGTTTTCCTTAAAACGTCTAATCATCTTCACCAGCAAGCTTATATCTATTCTGCATTAATATTACCTATATGTGCTAAGCACTGTGTTCAATTCTATGCAGAATGAAAAATAGACGAAGTGACTACTGTCCTTGAGTTTAACAGCATGATAGGAAAACTCAATAGCTGTTCTTTACAGTCGAAAACCAGAGGGAACCATATTACTCCTACAACCTACTGACAAATTATACATAGCAGATCAAGAAATACATGTCTAGGTAAGGTTTATCTGAGAACAATTGGTTTTTGCCTCTCCTAGTGGCTGTTACATAATGTTTGGGTAGATGTCAAGCAGGTGGTTGCTTATTCACACTCTTCTATTTGTCAATGTTGATTGAACAAATGGGAACGAGAAGAGTGTACTCCCATATTCTAGGCAGTTTACGTTGCATAGAAGCCATATTTTTTGACACAGAATTGTCATCTATAAAGTTCATGTTCAAGAACTATGTAGTTGAGTTACAAAAGACTAGTAACAAAAATAACCCATAAATAATTGTCTTGTTGGGCCAGATTCGATGTGCCCATCATGCCCTCTGCTTCTCCTGCCTGCTTCTGGTCCATAGGGCTGGGCTCTCTGTGTAGCCACCACGGCCCAGGAGCCCCATGTAAAACAGAAAGGGAGTTTACATGGGTAAGGACACGGAAATATTTGATCAAACCGAAGCATTCACAGGTCCCATGCAAGCTCAAACCAGACAACATCCCTGCATAGACACTGGGCAAGTGGGTAAGAAACCCCAACATAACCTAAGGAAATTTTGACAACCGCTGGCTGCTGAGAGGGACAGAAACTGTCTCTTTGAAAGACATGACTCTTAGTAGGTTAGCCAGGCTCTAGTGGATGAACCCAAGCTGAAGGACATGTGGGAACACAAATTAAACTCAATAGGCTTTGTTATAAATTTAATAGAGTACATTAAATAGGCCAGTGGGCAATAAGGAGAGGTGTGGATAAAGGAGTAGATCTAAATACCATTGAATTATATTTTATGAAAATCTAAAAATTCAGTTAAATTAAAAAAATTAAAGTCTTTTAAAAAATGGAGCAATAGTTAGCACAGACTACTGAATACCCAGTATACTTAGGCGCCTTATCTGGTGTCTGTGAAATTATATCCCCACACAGCCCCACTTGGTGAGTTCATCCTACAGTTTCCTAGTGACAAGAATCACAAGCACTGAAGAAACAAGGAATACGAGCTAAGATGAGAGAAAGCAGAGTTGGAAGGTAGGCAACTCATCTGAATAAATTAGGATTTTTCCCCTTGTACAGAGTATATTCGCATATTATATTATATTATATTATATTATATTATATTATATTATATTATATTGGTTTTAGTTGTCGGTTTAGTTTCCTGGTGAGGGAGCATGCTGATAGCATTTCTTGGGTGCAGATTATAAAGCCCCTAGGTGGGCTTGGGTGCACAGGGGAGGAACCTCTTTCCCTGACCTTTGTCAGGTTTGCATTGTTAATGCCTTCCATGCTACCTTAGCTCTTGTGTCTAACTTTGATCCCAGGTGCAGGCTAATTCTTGTAGTTAGATGTATGTTGCAGAAGACATAAGCCCCAACACATCCAGGCAGTAATACCTCTACCACATGGCATGAGCATCTCAGAGGGAGAGACTTGTTACCATAAAAGCCCTCAAACTCCTCGTAATGGCATGGCTCACTGAGTGACTTCAGAAGCTAACGGAAACAGGCCAAGATGACCTTCCAAGGTAGTCTCAGCTGATAGAAATCTAGAGGCCTGGGGCATTTAGGTGACAGAACTAGGGTTTATCATGGTTAGGTCCTGATAGAGTCTTGCAAAGTTTCATTTGTGATAATTGTAAGCCGAAATTAAATGTCCTAAATTAGACCTGACGACAGGAATGAAAACAATGTAGACTATCCACAGGTTAACACAAGCCTTTCCAGCTTCTTCCTAAGGAGTGATCACACTTCCTCTAGTCTTTCTAAAGCATGCCTGCTTCAGAAAAGTATAGGAAAGTAGCTGCAGGGACTCACTGGAGGCAGGAAGCTCTGGCTTTTCTTGAGGCTGGAGTTCAGCTCTTTGGACATATCTGCAGAGCTGCAGGGCAGCCTACCAGAAGAGCCTCTGTGTGGGGAGCTGAGGGGGGCACTATGAGAGCACTTCTCCAAGGGAAAAAGGAGTCATGACAAGTTTGACACAGAAACAATGTATTAGTCATCAGAGTACAGAGCAGAGCTTGTCACTCAAATCCTGGATCCTTGGCTGAATCCCAGGAGAGCAGGGGAAGCTGCAAGGGAAACAGCTTCAGGTTGTCACACTGGAGGCTGAATGTCTTCTAGAGGCAAGCACAGGTTTGATGCCCTTTGGTCTTGCTTATACAGTAGACTACTATATCTGTTCTACCAGAGGCCAAAATACAGTTGATATGTGTATTAGTCACTTTTCTGTGCTGTGATAGAAACACTGACCAAAGCAATTTATAGAAGGAAGAGTTTATTTGTGATTATGGTTCCAGGGGACTTACAGTCTGTCATGGCAGGGAGGCATGGTGGCTGGAGGTAGCTGGAGCAGGAGCAGCAGAAGCTAAGCTCTCACATCATCACACAGGCACAAAAAGCAAGAGAGAGAATGGAGATCCGGCAAGGCTTAAGAACTCTCTAAGCCCACCCCAGTGATGTTCTTCTTTCAGGATAGCCACACCTTCTAAAACCTCCCAAAATAGTGCCATCATCTGGGGACAAAATGTCCAAATGCTTGGAGTCTATGGGGGACATTTTCATTCAAACCACCACATTCCACCTTCTGGCCCCCATAGGCTCATGAGCATATAAAATGCAAAATGCATTTAGTCCAACTGTAAAAGTCCCCATAGTCATTATCAGTCTCAATACTATTTAAAAGTCCACAGTCCAAAGTTTCTTTTGAGACTCAGGTAAATATTTTAACTGTAAGTCTCTATAAAATCAAAAGACAAGTAACCTACTACCAACATACAGTGGAACCGAATACACATTACCATTCTGAAAGGGAGGAATGGAGGGATAGTAAGGAAATACTGGACCAAAACAAGACCAAAAACCAGCAGGGCAAACACCAAATCGAGTAGCTCCACGTCCAATTTCTGGGACTTTACTTCCAAAGGGCTTAGATGGCTCAGCCTCTCTAGTTTTGCTGAGTGCAACACACCTCTCTCTCTTGTGTGGTACCACTCCCTGTATGCAGGTCTTCTTGGCAGAACCTCACAGCTCTTGCATCACGAACTTCTTGGGGTCTCCATTGACAACGAGGCTTCACCTTCACAATTTCATGCAGTGGGCGATCAGGGCCTTCTCTAGGCAGAAGTACCCTTGCTTCACACTGCCTGGCCTCAGTGGCTCTCTGAAATCTTGGAGGAAGAACTGATGACCCCTTCACTCTTACATCGTTCATGCTTCTAAAGCCAGCACCAGGTGAACAACAATGCCAAGTTTGACTGTAAATTTGGGATGGATTCTAGCCTGCTTTATCCATTTTAGAAGCTTTTCTCATCAGTGGTCCCTGCAGCATTTTCCTTTCACAAGTTGGAGGCTTAACTGTTGTCTTGCCCTGGAGGCACTCTCTCCATTGTTTAAATTTGAATCTCTAGGCCCCTCCTTAATCACTTTAATCTCCTTAATCACTTTAATCTCCTTATCAATGGGATCCTCTCCATCACATGCCAGGGCTCCAACATTTATCTTTTTTAGTGCTCTTTTTCAATCCAAACTGTATTTCTTTCTGCCCCATTTGCTCTCTTTCACTGTAGATCTGCATAATATTCACCATTAATAGCCATGCCACTGTTTCTATATTAGGTGTCTTGAAATTTCTTCCACAAAAGAAATTAGTCCATTACTTTTCAACTTAGCCTCAGGCAAGCTTTTTGATCTAGGGCAGACTCCAGCCAGACTCTTTTCCAAAATATCCGAAGTGCTGCCTAAGTCCTTATTTCCCTCTGGAACTACATTATTCTCAGCACTACTTTCTTCCAAGCCCCTATTAGAATGGCCTGTTAAGCTCCATTTACAGCAGTCAACTACTTTCTAGCCCAACCTTCCAAAATCTTACACATTTCTTCAAAACCCCACATGGTCAGATTCTTCACAGACAACACCCCACTCCTGGTACCAATTACTGTATTAGTCACTTTTCTGTTGCTGTGATAAAAATACTGACCAAAGCAATTTATAGAAGGAAGAGTTTATTTGAGATTACAGTTTCAGGGGAATTACAGTTGGTCAGGGCAGGGAGGCATGGTGGCTGGAGCAGGAGCAGCAGAAGCTAATCTCTCACATCATCACACAGGCACAGGAAGCAAGAGAGCGACTGGAGGTCTGGCAAGGCTTAAGAACTCTCTAAGCCCACCCCCAGTGACATGCTTGCTTCAGGATAGCCACACCTTCTAAAACCTCCCAAAACAGCGCCATCACCTGGGGACAAAATGTCCAAAAACTTGGAGCCTATAGGGAACATGTTCATTCAAGCCATCACATTGTGCTTTGGGGCTCCTAAGCATCTGTGTGGTCCAAGAATGAGAAGCAGAAGCAGCCTCAGAAACCAGCTGATCATCAGAAATGCCTTTAGAAGGGTCCTCTAAAGGGTCAAATAAATGATGTTCTCTTTTGGGAAAAATGTGCATATATATATATATGAACTTTTTAGTTTAAAATTTAAATTTAAATATATTGACATTTTTATTTTCCTTAATTAGTTTCAATACATTATATTCAAATGCTTACTTCTAAGAAACACAAGGCTACTCAGTAAGATATACTTCCTAAATTTCTAGAAGGATTATCAGGAATAAATGGATTGATTTTTTTTCTTTGTTTATTTGTCTTAAATTTTTTGGTTTATTTACTTCTATTTTATGTGTATGAGTGTTTTTCCTGAATGTAAGTGCACCGATGTGTTAAATGCCTACAGAGACCAGGAGAGGGCATTGGATTTCCTGGAACTGGAGTTATGGATAGCCGCCATGTGGGTGCTGGGAACCAAATATGGGTCCTCTGCAAGAGCTTTCAGTGCTCTTAAACACTAAGCCAACTCTCCAACCCTGTTTGTTTCTGAGACAATGTCTCATGTAGCCCAGGCTGGTCTCAAATGTGCTATATAGCTGAGAATGACCTTGAACTCTTGATCCTCCTGCCTTCCCCTCCCCAGTGCTGGGATTATATGTATATATAACCATGCCTTCTTTAGAACTAAATGAATTTGATTAGTACCCACTTAGCAACCTAGGCCCTCCAAACTATGTATGGATCTTGTACCCAAGCCATCTGGTTCAGGAAAGTTTAGATTAGTGAAAATCTGGCTAGGAGAGCTTCTAGGAATGTGAGATTCAGGATACAGGTTAAAGAATCATCCAAAGAGCAGTATAAAAACCAAAGAAAGTGTGCAAAGGTGTGCAAAGGTGAGGCCAGAAGAATCACTAAACCCTAGTGATGGACTCAGGGTCCCCACACTAGGCAGAAATAAAGATAAGGAAACAAAGACGAGACAGGAAAGTCCAGGAATGGGCTGAAGAAGCCACAAGCTGGAGACATTTGAAGTCTTCCTATGAATGCCCTGCCTCACATTCTCAGGCATGCTTGGGCCACTTAAAAAGCATCAAACAAAACCCACAGACTTCATAAGGACAGATTACTGGGACTGCCATAACAGTACCACAGACTGGATGTCCTAAGGAGCAGAAATTTGTTTCCTTACAGTTACAAAGAATCCAAGATTCGGGAGGGTGTTTTCCCCCAAGGTTTTACTCCTTGGCTTGCCAAATGTCAGCTTCTCTGTGTGTCCCCATGTCTTCCCTGTTTGTTTATGACTTTGCCTCCTCATCTAATCTAGACAGCAGCATGTTGGACGAAAGATCAGCTGTATACCTTTATTTTAACTTAATCACCTCCTTATAGACTGTATCCAGATATAGTCACATTCTGAGGAACTGGGAGTTAGGATTTTAACATAACAACCCAGTTATGTGGGGATACACCCATACACACACACACACACACACACACACACACACACACACACACATCAACCTATAAAACAATGTCTTTAAAATGATTATATTAAAGTGTACATTACTTATGCTTAGTCTCATGAATTAATGAGTGGTAGATCTTACATTGCTCTTTGTGTTGGGGAGAGACACCATGAAGTGGAAGAAGAGGTGGATGGCACTTAGGTTGAGGGTGCATCAGCCAGAGACTGGGCACCATCATTTCTAACTGTCCATTAGTTAGTTACCTCCCTATTTCTGGGAGGTAATTGTGCCCACTATCCACAGTGCTCAGGACCAAGCTGTAAATTGTTCCCCAGTCCCCACTACTCCTCATCCACACATGGCCAAGTCTAGTAAACAGATAGGGACCATTTCTTCGGGTAATTTGAACAAGGCAACTCTCCTCATTGTGGGGAATGGGTCCTGAGATGAGGGGACTGGGTCCAAGTGAATTCGTTGCAGTCACATTTATATATTGGTCAAATTTTCCAGAAAACAATGAGTTTGGGCCCTTTGAGATACAAGGCCTCAGATAATAAATATTCATCTGATGGAGCTGGAGAAATGGTTCAGCAGTTTAGAGTACCATCTGCTCTTCTGGAGGAGTGGGGTTCAGTTTTTAGCACCTGCTTGGCAGCTAACAACCATTCATGACTCCAGTTCCAGGGGATCAAACACCCTCTTCTGGCCTCCGAGGTTTGCATGCACATGGTGCTCTTACTTATGTGCAGGCAAAACACTCATACATGTAAAAATAAAAAAAGCCAAGAAGAGGAATCTTCATCTGGAAAGAAGTGAATCTTTATTTGTCCTTGATCAAAGGGTGTGTGTGCTGAATCCTAACTGAGGGCTGCAAAATTAACTGTAAAGCAGTATATCCTCTAAGTTTGGAAAGAACTTTGAAGATGACCCATGTCACCGATGACCCTGAAGGTGTCAGTTAGCTGCAATCAACACAACTCCTGAATGTATATTTGCCTGCTTTTCATGACCTCTTTCAAGGCAATGGAGAGGTCTTAAACAACTCATCCATATAAATCATATGTTTCTAATTTTTTAGTGTAGCTAGAAGCATCTAAAAATGTGTTTTCTTCCTCCTTTTTTCAGTTGTTTCAATCAAGAATGAAATTATTTTACCTTGAAGATATTTTAACCATAGAAATTTACAAGAGTTGATAATTCAATGCTTACTGTTTTTCAGCAAATATCTACTCAATGTTTTCTCTATATGCAGCAGAGTGGGTAATGCCGAACACCCTGGGTACAAAAATTATAAAAGAAATATGCCAGGGGCTTTGTGTGACTACTGTCTTTGGGAGAGGCAGGAGAGGAAAAGGTTTTTAAAAAGTGAATAAAAGTACACAGGCTATTTCCACAGGCCTCGGTGGCCTCTCTGAACTTGATGTAAGACCCTACTGCTTAAGATAGAGCATACTTCCAGACAAAGAATTTGGAGCAATAGAGATGGCAATGACCTGGAAGCCACTTCCCCTGATGGTAAGCTATCAGCTAGCCTTGCATATAGCTTTGGAATGCACTATTCAAGCTGCCAAGGGAGAACATCAATTGATGGTCCAACACCAGCTTCAAGACCAAATAACCACATCAATGACCTGCACAGCATATGACACTGATGCAGTAGTGGCACTTTTATTTTGTGGGCAACCAAAAGCTACTTAATTGGACTAAAAGCCCACTCAGTAGGAGGAAGCTCATGAGTGGTACTGTAAACATAACCAAATACACATGACTGGAGAGGTCATAGATCTTAGAGAAAACCCCAAAGACTGTCACATTCCTAGACTAATGTAATTTCTTACTATGTGCAAAATATGTATCCTTATATTAATAGTCAAATATTCCAGTCACCAAAAAGCTTCTTTTGCACTAGACAGAGACTATTACAGAGTTCCATAACTGGTCACACACAGACATTGTGAATTGCCCAAGTCTAAGTGGCACATCTACAATTCAACCACTACACCTAAGGCTCATGGAACATTGAACAAGGGGTAAAGAAGACAGCAATGAATCTCTCAATTCTCGTTAATGAAGCTCCCTCATGCAACAGAGGGCCAGGAACACAAAAAGTCACAAATGGCCAAAGAATAGAGACCAAGTCTGCAGAATGCTGGTCCTTGGATAAAACTCCTGTATTAAACTACACCCACCCAGGGCTCAGGGACCATTGTGGAAGAGGGGGTGGAAAGATTGTAAGAGCCAGGGAGGAGGTGCATGACCATAAGGAAATGGAGTCCTACATGCTCCTGGGACCTTGCTCATATGAACCTTCAGCAATGATGTCAGCATGCACTGGACCCATGCAAACTCAAACAGACAAAAACCCAGTATAGAACTTGGGAAATGGACAGCTGACCCCAATCTTAGCTGAGGAAATATTGGCAACTGATTACTGCTGGGTGAGGAAGAGATGATCTTCCTAAAGCGAGAGGCTCTAGATAGACTGACTAGATCTCAGCAGATGAACTTGCACTAAAGGACGTCTGGGGACACTAACTTCACACAATAGGCCTTAATGTGTGAATTCCAGTCGGGGGCTATGGGAGGGTGCCAGTGGGGATGGGGTATAAAGATGATTAAGATTGATTGACATGTTCTGTAAGAAATACACAAAAATTCAACAAAAAATTTAAAAATTACAGGTTATGGAAAAGCCGAAGACTTAGCACATGATACCTGTGCTAGGTCCATGCTGTGTAGTTTTTAAAAGTTAAGAAGCACTGCCCTGACTTCTTTGAATGTCTACTACTGTGTTACATATAGTTTCTTTATCTCTTATAGGGCTTTCTGGATTCTGGGGTTATTTGTTGGTTGGTTTTGTTTATAGCATCTGATATTATGTTGACTTTATCAGTTAAAATATTTTTGGATAAGTAAAAAAAAGGGAATAAAAAAGTGATTTTTCTGTTTTTCAGAGAGCAAGCTGATGACTAAGTGAAACCATGAGGTTGACTGCATTAGAGTACTGGGAAGGATCTTCTGAAAAGGTAAACTTACAATTCTGACTTGAAGGTGAGGAAAGGGTCAGATGTTTATGCAAAAAATGAAGAATTGTCTGAGGCCAAGAGAACAGTGTGTGTTTAAAGGCTGTGGAGTGGGAAGAAGTATTTCTCTATTTTTATTTGTTTAATTTTAATGTTGGAGTCAGGGCCTTGCTCTGTAGCTCAGGCTGATCTGGAACTCTCAATCCTACTTTATCTCCTGAGTGCAAGGGATTGCTTACAGATATGAACCATACACCTGACTAGGAAATGGCTTCCTCAGGGAATGATGGAAAGTTCTGTCTAGGAGGTACTATCTTTGGAATGGTTTGCCTATCTTTTGAAAGACTATGGGAAGTCATTGAAGGGTTTCCTGACGAGAAGACAGGGGTGCTCTAACTTACATTTATAGAAGTTGGCTTTGATTTTGTGTGTGCAATGGGCTAGATGGATTGTCAGTGAAGGATAGGAGATTCAGAAGCTGTTATAAACACCCAGAGAGGAGTTATGGTAGAAAGGAAGGAATTAGACAAGAAGGTGGACACTCAGTAAGGGAAAGGGAGCTATGAAGGTTGAGTCTGAATTATTTGCCCCAAGTAACTAGGTGAGTGGTTGCCCAATTAAAGATGGGAAAGGGTGGAGTAGTAGTGGTATATTGATGTACAAATTAAACATTTATTTTGTATTCTTTCTCTTATGTTCTTTATCTGCGAGCTCCTGTATTCTTTCATATCAGGTAGGTATTAACTATATGCAATACAAGTATACTAATATTCTAAAGAGTATAATGATAATGCTCTTTTTGTAGTACTGGGAATTGAATCTAGGGTTTTACCCCTGCTAGACCAGTACTCTACCACTGGCCTTAGGCCCAGCCCATTATTAGGATAACTCATCAAGTACTATCCATAAAGACTAGGGACTATGCTAGCTGCTAGCTGCAGTTGTCTCACTGAATTTTCACTATAACTCCAAGAGGCTGCCCCCTCCCTTTTTGTGGAAACAGGGTCCCCTTGTTACTCCTACTGGCCTGGAATTCACTATGTACACTAGGCTGGTATTGATCTCACAGAGATCCACCCTCTACCTTCCAAGTGCTGCAACTAAAGGCACAATCCACCGAACGAGCCTGTTCCCCTTTTTAATGAAGGGAAAACAAAGGCTACAGAATTCAATTCACGTTATATATACACATGCTAGTGTTGGAATTTGAAAACAAGCCACCTGACCACCTTCAAAGTTGATGATTTTCCTGCTTAACACTTAGCGTAAGCCTTCTTCAATATTTATTTTACTGCTTCTCTGACACATTCAAATATTTCTGAGTGGAAACTTAATTTTTCCTCAGTGTCATATGGTAGTTTCAGTTCATACTTCTTTGCCATCTGTCATGTGTCTAGTTTAGCATCAGCAGATCAAAGTCTGCAAATATTTTGCCTCAACGGAAGTATTCTAGCTGATTTCAGATATGCCAAAACCAAGCCAAGTGTGCTGCTTTCTTGGAAGGTTTCTGCATTTTGCTTCTTCTCTAAAAGGCAGTGAGCTACACCGACATTCTGTGATAGTGAATACTCTTTTGGCATGAAAATCAGAAGGATTTGACATCTGCTAGGAAAGTGAACAATCAGATTTTGTGAATGACTGGTAATGTCTGTTGCCCCTTTACTTCAGTCTAAGCTCTGAGGTGTTCCCTTAGCACCTGGGGAGAGTATGAAGAGGGACTCTCTGTTGGCCTCAGTGCAGGAAGTGGGGACTCTTCCAATATCCTACTCTGGGCACGTTGAACCATTCAACTTCCCCTGGACCCACAGAGGTGTGACCTGGGCAATGGGTGGGTTAGGAAGCACCAGGTGCTAGTCACTAGGATTGTTAGATTGAGGAGGTGGGAAAAAGGAAGGAGTTTAAAGTTTAGAAATAAGAACCAGAACCAGACCTGCAACAGGCAAGGAATGTGCTCCCTGGTCAGGAAGCCCAGCAAAGGGCTGACAGCTCTTTCCCTTGAGGAATGATTATTTGCATACTGGACCAGGAGCAGTCTGGTCTTATATAGGAACTCTGCTGCACACAGCTGCAAGAGTTAACTCTGTGCCAGGGTCTGGTGTCCTTGAAGGTCTCTTTTCTCAGACAGGTGGATGAGTTATCTATAGTACTAAAGGAGACAGGTGGGCTCCACAAACAATCCTGAATAAAGGAGTTTGTGGGCTACACAAACAATCTCTCTTAGTCCAGGAAGTGACCAGTTGATAAGGTTTGATCAAGACCAGGCTGCTATTTTAGGGCCAGTTAGACACTTTAAGGGATTGTGGCCTCCTCTAATGAAGATTATGGTCTCCTGAAATTCACGTAGTCTATCATTCCAGACCCTGGGGACATACAAAAAAAGGAGAAGGCAGGGGTAGGATGGAAAGAGGAGCACATTGCTTTGGGAAGAAATAAGAAAATGCAGGCACAGTGAGGAAAAACTGGATCAAATCCTGGGTATGGGACATAAAGTTTCCTTGAAGTCACAGTTTTTTGTGTCAATAAGGGAATCCTAATTGGTGACTGGTCCAGGCATCAATCAGAGGTCACTTTGAAGATTCCTCAACAGACTGAAGAGAGGATTAGGTCAGTGAAGGTGACACAGCTTCTCTGTAGAGGGCCGGCAAACTTATCGTTCCAGGGAACTTTGGATTTCTAAGACGTTCTCAGGTGGCACTGAATGGGAGCAGAATCTTAATTTGGTCTCAGGTAGAGACCTTTAACCCGTTCTTGACTATACAGGCTGCTCAGTCAGGAGATTCTGTGAGAATTTTTTGAAGACAACAGTTAATTAAGCATCATACAAGGAGGGGATGGGAAGATGAGTTGGTCAGCCCAGTCCTCATCTGGAAAGAACCTGGTCATTATTCTTTCGGAGTCTTTACCCTAATACCTTTCTCTGAAGAGGCAACCCTAGTTGCCAATAAGGAATTTGGATGTCAAGTCATCCTGGCTTCTCTGCTGAACAGGGGCTAAGAGTGGCAACAGGTGTCCTCCTTCAGTGGGTCTATCTAAAAAAAAAAATGTCAAAGCATATAACTATTAGTCCTTGATGGGTGTCTGGGAGGAGATATAAAGAAGTAAGACAAGAGTAGTTAGGCACATATTTTAGGTAGGGAACAAGGAGAAATAAATGTCCACATTAAAGTTCATCAGAGTTTCTTGATGGGGGCTTTCAAGAGCATCCATTCACTGGGCCATTTTATTTTTTCTGGGTATCATGGTTGGACTCAGGATTTGTTTTTCAGGCACTTGATAACTGTTGGAATAGCTAGAATCACAGTATGAGTTTCCTCCCAGATGGCTTCTATAGGCAGGGAGTGAAAGAAATTTAGTCATTATTTAATTTTGATAAGAACAACAGTGGATTTGTCCCCCTTGGCTCAGGTGGCACAAAATTTTAGTGGGAATTTGTAAACAATATTTTATATGAACTTTTAAGTCTAATGTCTGGGAAGTATAATTTGGGGGGTTTTAAAAGAAATATACTGATTATTTAATTTTTGGTTATACTTAGCTTTTGGGTGTTTAAGACCATACAGCCGGTCCAAATTAAACCAAGTTTTTGTTTTATTGTGAAGTTCAGTTGAAGCTGTGGTTCTCAGGGGTCACTTGGGCTTTGGGGGGAGCCCCTAGCTCATTTGGCTTTCCTTTTACCAGTTCTATTTACATAAGGATAAGCCAGGAAGTCCTGCTCAGCTCTGGCTTTGCTTAGAAGCATGAAAGAAACATTTTCCTGTGCTGACCCTCCTCCTTGTAGACTGGACACTGGCCTGAGTCCCTCTAGTGGTGTCTCCATCACCTCCCTGAATAAGAGGACAGGTGACTCATCACAGTTACAGGACATTTTGAGAGATGCCCCATAGTCCACTGGGACTTAGTTGATCTTGAAAGGTAAGGAACAAAAATTGTCCCTTTGATATCCTTTTTAATTTTTTATAGTTGTGTATACGTGTGTGTGGGTGCACACGTTCCATAGTTCACTTGTGGAGTCGGTTCTCTCCTTCCACCATGGATTCCAGGGATGGAACTCAGGTCATCTGGCTTGCACAACAAGTGCTTTTACGAGCTGAGCACCCCATCCTCCCTTCCTTTACTCCTCAATCACTGTGACACGATGAGAATGTTTCCATGTTGTTGCCTATTTGACAAAAAAAAAAAGTGTTAAATATGTTTGCATCATCCTGGGATATAATTACAGTATAATAATTTCTCTAGTACCTGTCACTGAAATGTATACAAGGGAAGATAAAGCATCTGTAACAAATACCTCACACTTATATTACAACATGGACCCAAAACATGAATCCAAATAGCAGAAGGCAAGGAGCAGTTACACTTCCTTTTATGTTCATGTTATTACTTGAAAACATTCTCACACTGATTTTTAATGTTCATTCATTTATTTAAGTTAGCACACAATGTAATGAGTTTTATTATCCTATTTTCTTTGTAGTTTTTAAAAAAATTATTTGTTTACTTTTTATTTTATGTGTATGAGTGTTATGCCTGCATGTATGTAAGTGCACCCACATCATGCAGTGCCCACAGAGGACAGAAGAGGGTCTCAGATCCCCTGCAACTCATACAGATATGGAAGGTTGTTAGCTGCCATGTTGGTGCTGGGATTCCAACCTGGGTCCTCCACAAAAGCAACCCGTGCTCTTAACCTCTGAGCCATCTCTCCAGCCCTTCATTACTGTATTTCCATGCATACTTTGCTTTTGCCAGTCCTCTTCTCCCTGACTCCTCTCCTATCCCCCTCCTTTGCTTGTATTGTTCTTTCCAGTAATTCCCTTTCCCCTTTGATGTCTTGTGTACTTGATTGTTCTGTTTTCCCCTCAACCCTCTTTATTATCTAAGTTTCCCTGGGGAGACATGAACAAATATCTACATACCCAAGATGGCCCAAAGACAGAACAAAGAAACCATTCCACCCAAGTCCAGCTTAGGGGACAGCCTTCCTTTTGTTTCCTGTTGCCATGATGAAGCACCTTGACTAAAACAACTTCAGGGAGAAAGGGATTATTTTGCTCACAATTCTAGGCTAAATTCATCATTGCTAGTCACACAAAACAACCCTATGCATGTTGTGCTCAGCTGGCCCTCCATCCCTCTCCGTCAGAGGAGAGCCCAAGCCATGGCATGGTGCTGCCCACATTCAGAGTGAGTCTTCCCACCTCCATTAACTCAATTAAGAAAAGCTCTCTCAGGTACGACTACAGGTCAAACTAATGTAGACAATTCTTCACTGAGATTCTCTTTCCAGTTGGTGCTAGGTGTTGTCAAATTTACAATCAAACTCACCATCATAGGAAACTAATGATTTTATTAGTTACTTACCAGAAGATGAGTGAGAGGTTACTTACAGGAATATGAATGACCCAAAGGTAACTGTGTCACCAAAATGTTTGGTGACAACTGATAAAAACTGTATCCCAGGAGCTCCCTGTGTAACTTGTAGGCAGCTCAACATGTGGGAGAGTCCAGCAGGGAGTTGGAAAGTCCCCTCTTCCCAGCAATTATTTACAGCTTGCATAACCTGGGGGAGGAGCCTTGTGAATCCTGCAAGTTTCAGGTTTCCTGCTTTGTTTACTTCCTGAGTTTTAAAGGGTCCCTCTTCCCTCCAAGAAGAACTGTTAAAATTAGCAGGAAATTGCTACATACCTTTCCTTAAGACTTCCTTTTTCTATCTCATGGTCCCTTTTCTAGTTTCATCCTTTAATTACCCTCCACATTCCTGTTTTCCAAGTTGTCCCAAGAATGCCCTTTACATAAAAGAATCTGACCCAGAATCACATTGCATACAGTTGTCTATCACTTTCCTTTCTATGAATCTACAATAACTCATTTATATTTCCTTGATTTTCAGAATCTTGGCACATTTGAAGGTTACACGTGAGCTACTGTGCAAAACTTCCCGCCCAAGCCTCCTGGCTCTTTACCCTTAGATTCAGCTGTGCATCTTTGTTGAGAATGTCACTGAGGGATGCTCTACTCTTTATCACTGCCCAGCAAGTAAAACACAGCCTAGATTTGCCCCGGCACTAATGTACTTCACTTTAAATACTAAAATGATATTTTTCACAATTCTTTATTGTAAAAGCTATTCTTTTTTCCTTTCTCATTAATAAATATATTATTTTGAAAAGAATGATTTTAAAGCTATGTTTCCTCAGTTTGCCTCAAAAATTTAATCTATTTATTATTAACTTATGCTATCATACACTTAATTTCTATATTATTCAGTGGGTTATAACTGACTATTATCATTATTTTGGTGTCCAAATCAAAATTTGGCCATGGGAATTTATTGTGTACTTTGATTTATCTTTAACATTCTTCAAGTCCTTCATTAGTCTCCAGGACAATAAGATATCCTAGTTCCATCTTGTACTTCCAAGCCCCATGCAAACCCTGGATTTGGCCTTTTCTCCCAAGTCCTGGTTTCCTGGATGAAGATTTCTGTTTAGAATCCAGACGGGTACTGGCTGCCCTCATTGCTGTCCTGTGGTCAGCGTTTCCAGGCACATTTAGTAAAGAGAGGTAGGGAGGAAATTGCACATGCCTATATTTATTTCTATAACTCTCGAATTTTTATATATTCATGAAGCTTATGGTCATCTTAGAAGCTACAGCATCTTCTTTATTTTTATGTCAGAAAGTTTTTAACCATCAAACTATTTGTTTAATATTTTCTTCAAATTTTCTATAGAACTTCTTTATTTGATTTAGTTCCTTCTTTGGAATCTATTAGGGGTAAGTTATATGCAAAACTCTTCTTTTATTTCAAGCCAATCTCCAATATAATTTATGGAATAATGCATCCCTTCCCCACTACGTGTGACCCTCAAATAAACTTAAATTCTGAGGAATCCTAAGAAATTCATAGTTTTAGCTCCATTCATTCTGTCTGTTGATACAGTTGGCTACTTTTCACTATTATAGTATTGTATTTTAATGTCTGTTAGGGACACTTGCTGATATTTGAAGTCTTACATTGATGGACTAGTATTTTGCTACTTCCAGAACATTTAAAATCAGCATCAAATAACTGGGGGAAACTATTTGAGATTTGAGGGCTTTGCCATATGAGTGTTCGTTTGTTTGCTCTAGCTTTTGAGAGGGAGGGAGAAGTGCCATCTACAACATGATGGCAGAAATCAGTCACATCAGTGGTTCCTTACTGCTTGGACAGCTCATGGGGGCATCAGAAGGATGTGTACAGGAAGCAAAGAAGACAAAACTTGCTCCTTCCAAACACAAAGAAAAGCTGTTATTTATATTACACAGCATTTAACAACTTTATCTCATTTGTTTCCTAATTATTAGGTGGCATTTTGGCAAATCAATTTGTAGTTCAAAGCAAAGCCAAGGAATCCCTAGAGGTATCAGCAAAGTAAAAATCCAGATTAGTTTTAGAATGAAAATAGGAAAAGTATGCCTTTATTTGTACATCATAAAATCTAAGAAATTGTTTTCTTCCATCTTCTGTTCTGCTTCCCTGATTTTTCTGGTGGTCGAGGTAGCCCAGCTTTCTGGTGTTTGAGGTGGCTGCATGGAAGGCCACAGGCAGACAGCGAGATAACACTGCACCTCCCTTATTCATTATTGCCGGTCCACGGTCAGAGCTGCTGGGGGCCTCCTTAATTTTGTGCTCCACTGATTTACGAATGGTAACTGTATAGCTGGGATCAACACGGTGGTAAACTAATGGGAGAAAAAATAAAGCCCCTAATTTCTTAAATGGTTAGCAGGCAGGTATCCAGAATGCATTGTTATCTGAAACAGCAGGTGACAATGGAAACGTGGATGCTGGAAGATAGCAGTCTCTAAGCTAGATCAGAATGCTAGGTCATTGACGCTTAAATGTTTCATGTTGTTTTCAAAGGCGCAACTGTTATTACTCAGCTCTGCGATGGCACCATTGTCTAAAACATGTTAAGTGGCCACATATACTAATATATTAAGCTAACTGAGAAGAAATGGCCTTCCAGAAAAAAGTCCTATCAGTAAGTAGTTCACCAAGAAGGAGGTTTCATAGGGCCCTACAAGGTCACAACATAGTCTTTATTTTTTGTCTGCATTTAATAGTCACATTTGCATAGTACTTTGGACTAATAAAATGTTTTCCTTTTTACTGCCTCATCTTTTAGGAGGCAAACAGTTTCTGAGGGCTTGTTTGGCATCATGTACTGGGTAGAAGGCTCATAAGCATTATCTCCTTAGATTCTTCCCAGAGCCATAAAGGATGGCTTTCAGGTTGGCCTTGTTCACTACATGAGAACAGAGGTTGAACTGGCCAGGAAGTGTCCCCATGGTTATGCTAGGCACTCGCTAGGGAAGAATCAGCCCTGTCTGCTCTATTGGTTATCTTGGCAGCTTCCCATGGGCTCAGAGGACACTGCGGAGAGTTTCTTCATAAGCCAATTTTTCCAGTATTAGATATCTTCTGTCTTACCATACTTCCTCTCTGTCTTCAAATCTCTTCTGGCAACAGGTAGAAGTAGGGCTTCAGTATGAGCTCCAAATGGAGCTGCCAGTATCTCTGTTAGAAGGGCGAGAAGAATATCAAGGTTGGATGAGGTAGATGTAAAATACTCTGAATCTGAAGAGATGCAGGATGGTATGTGTGTGCTTCTAGCAGCATCTTGTAACATCTAACATCTTCTAACATCATTTTGTCTTTGCAAGAAAAAAATAAGAATGTTGAGTCTCTCTTTTACTCCAGATGTAAAGAAAGGAAAGAATGTTTGTTCCTTCTTCCCTTGATCAATAGTCCTTGTTAAAGCCTGGTCTGAGTTTGAGTCTTGGAATGGCCTTCACAGTGATGTCACTTAGGGGATTGGTCTCCCTGAACTGCTGTTGTCTTAGTGTTTCCACTGAGGATCAGCACAGTGCTTCGTAGTATTGTGAGGAGGACTCAGCTAGAGAGATCCAATGACAGAACAAACACAAAATGTTGTCACTTAGAAAGAAGGACTTAGCATTTTTGTGCCTGCCTTCAATCCCAGCACCGGGGGGCAGAGGCAAATCCCTGTGAATTATAAGGCCAGCCTGGTCTACATAGTGAGTTCCAGGCCAACAAGAATTACATAATGAAAACTTCTCTAAAAGGAAATCTAAATAAATAGGTACATAGGGATGATGGTCTTATAAGTGACTTTTAGTGCCAGTCATAAGATACTGTGGCCCCTTGTGTTCATCTGACCCATGACCTTTCTTCTCTTCCTGCCACAAAGCAGCATGAGTGCACATTGAACTCCACATCTGAGACAGCACTGAGTCCCTTTCTTCATTGGGTGCAGCATGGTTGTGTACAAAGTAGTTTTCTGGGACTCATGGCTGAGTAGCCTGCCCTAGAATGTAGTACCTGAGCTGGATCTCCAGTTGACAGCAAACCTGTGGATATTTGAACTCATCTTAAATTGATCACATCTTAAAATCAACTCAACATACTCCTCCTCACCTCAAACTTCTTATTTCTAGTTCCTCATCATTAGAAATATTTGTTTAACTGTGACAGTTAACTAAACAGAATTCTTGACTCTTGAGCCCCCACTTGGTACCTCTATTTCCAAACTTTTTCACTGTTAAGTATAAACTTAATCTATTTTCAGTTTTATTTTAAGCCTCTGTGGATTGAAAGCCGATTTCGTATGAGAATATAAGCCATGAAGTTGGAGTCAGATCTGTGTGGGAGAGTGAGCCCTGGGCATTCCCCAAGTGCTTAAGTGAGCTCATTCTAGGAACTTGGTTAATACAGGAGATGACTAACAAAAACAAATCAACCAGGAACACTTTAGAGTTTTATAGGTACACCAGGGTCTTCACAGAGATCAAATCAAAATAAATGGCCAAAGTATTGGTGTTTTTATGTTACTTAGACACAGAATAAATTTGCTAAGGACTGACAGAATACACAGACCTCCGACCAAGGGTAGTGATTTTCTCAGTGATGTCACTGAGAAATCTTTGGACAAGGCCCTTGTAGAAGAAAAAGTTACCTGGAATTTGTTCATTTAGGCTCATTAGAGGCCCCATTACTAGTCTGAGTGATTAAGGCTGTTTTCCAGCATTGCTATATGAGAGGACATTTCTTTCAAAACAACATTTATGTCTTGTGCATGTATGCAAAGTCCTCTTAATGGCCCTTTCTGAAGTCCAAGCGCAAGTAATTTCAGCATGAAATAATTTGCCCAATCTGGTAGAGCTTGAGATAGCACATCTTTAAGTCCATCTATGTCCCTTGTGCCCACTGGACAATGGCAACCAAATGTGACTATTGAAGTATTCTGAAAATATTTAATTTTTGTCCCACCCCTGTTCTGTCATTCCCAGTGACACTTACCCTAATGAAATGGCCAACACCTGTCACTTGGATTTTGAAAATCATCCAAATAGAATATTTTGGTTATCTGACAAATGTAACCCTCCTGACAGAAATGAGGACTTTCTGAAGAAATAGTTGTGCCCTTTCCCTTAGGCTATCAGACTACTGAGACAATAATCTTCAGAAATTGGAATTATCCCAAGAATCTTAATGGGAAAGAAAGAAAAATCTGAAGCCTGGTGCCAGGCAGAGGAGGAACTTGCCTCCTAGGAAGAGGTTTCACACAGTTGTGACAACTTCTCAGACCACCTCCAGGAGAGACTGAAGCTGAGCCAGTGATGGGCCAGTGACAGGTGAGGCCACACTTTGACCAGGACTGCTTGTTGAAGCATACATCTCACCTTCTATTTAAACCTAAACCTCATGTCAAGACTTAGAAGATGGACTTGGGGGGAGTGAGGGGAGGTCACTGGACATTTTTGATACTTTTCCTAATATGGCAACATTGAGTAAATCTCTTTTTCCTGCTTTATGCTATTATTTGTATTTTTAATTGCCCTATTGAAGATAGCAGACCGAACCTAGCTTATTAGGGCTGCCAGGGCCTGGGTATTTTGATACAAGAGAAAATGGGGTCCCCTTTTAGGGTTCTTAGTCTCATTCATAAAAGAATTTAAGAGTGGACTCAAATGGAAGCTTTAGGACAATATTATCAGTGCTTAAAGAAAAATCCTCAGGACAGGCAAGCTGTAAATCTCAGCAGCTCCCTCAGAGGAGAATAGAGGAGAGAAGGAAGGAAAAAGCCATAAAGCCCATTTAGAGCTGGCATGAAGGTCAGACATGTGTTGGACTAGCTGCCACATGATAGGGAGTTCTTTTAAAAAAGAAGTAAAAAATATTGGGGCAGCACCAAAGTGTTAGGGAAAACATACTTAGCATGCTGCAGCAGCCTGCCTCTATTGGTGGCTAAAGCTTGGACAATCCAAGCTGTGTTAGAGATCAGCACCTTCTTATCTGTTCTCACCCAATTGAATTAACTCAGCCTTCTTATGGTAAGGTAAAAAAGTAGGAGCAGCACAGACTTTTTTGACACTGATCAAGTCATTCCACGCAGAGAACTAGCATCTTCATTCCCTTGAAACAAAACACGTCTTAACAAATGCACAACAAAATAGCCCTAGTTTGGATTGTAACTTATTCCAAGTTCCCATAGTTATATTAACTATGAGTATATTTTTAATATACTTATAAAATTTATCTGGTACTCAATAATTTTACTTATGACATAATTTGAAAATCCTGGAATTTTCAGCTGACCCACATTTTTACAAGGAGACCATGCCATATCTTGTGGTGAATGCCTATAATCCCAGACTCGGGAGGCAGAGGCAAGAGGATCACAAGTTCAAGGTCAGCCTGGGCATCATAGCAAGGCCCTATATTTAAAAAACAAGGGCTTGGATTGTCACTCAATGGTAGAATGCTTGCTTAACACTCTCAATCCGCTGCACCCTCTGTGTACCAACTTCTAATTGGCAGAATGGAGGATGTGACCACATCTACTTTTCAGGGTTGCTGTAAGGATTAAGAGGGTTAATGTGATAGAGAGCATGTGCTGACCGTTACTATTTTAAATAGGGAGGTTTGCAAAGCACTAACTCTGTGATACTGAGCCCTTATTATCCACAAGCTATGTTTACACTTTGAATTTCTTTTTGAGGAATTTTAAAGTTTTAAAAATTCTCCTAGAGACTTACGTTTCTCTTTTTAGGATAATCTTCAGTTTAGAAGCAAATGTTATATTTCAGTAAAAACACATTTATTTTTTCCACACCCCTCCCCATTAATTAGGCACTAAAAATAGTAATTCAAGCTAAGAAACTTAATAGCTTTATGCTACTTCAATCAAATTTTAAAATGTGATTATTTCTTAAGTAAAAGGTCAATTGTCAGTTTTGACAATTTAAGATATTTTATCAGTCTCAGTTTAATGACTTTCATATATTACAGTCTTTTAGGCACAACTTATTTTCTGAAAAGGAATGCATGAGAGAAAGCAAATTTTATTAACAGTGGTTACTCCGACTGCTTTCATTTCTAATAAACAAACTAATCTAAATTGAAACATACATGTACGCCAAGGGAAAAGTACTATCGATAGAGTACGTCCAAATGTCAAAACTCTGCAGAATTTGTAGTTTTGGAAATGTGCTCCAAAATCCAAATGTCATAAACCTTCCAGTGACCTTTGTGTTCCAAACAGTTACCAAATGGCCAAATCTGGCTTGTGTTACCATGGAGACACACTTTGATGAAAGACCTCTGGTGGGGTTGAGCAGCGTGAATGATTAGTGGGCAGTGTTGTGATAAATAGGAATTTGTGTCACCGTGGGGCTCTCTGCAAGAGATTAAGCATGTGTGTGCAGCGCAGATAGCATTGTTTAAGAACATATCTGATGTGGCTAACGTCTGTAATGAGGAGCAAGTCAGAAATGCTTGATATATTTTCCTTGGGTTTCTAATATAAAAATACCGCATGTGAAAAAGACATCAGTACAATGTGGTACAAAAGTTAATCATAAATATAATTTATTTTATTATGTTTCTTGACAAATATTTTGTGTTCTAAAAACACTACATCATAAAGTAATTAAAATTATCAGAGCACTCACCTTATGCACACCATAAAAATGAATCTTGTCTCACTGATAAGAACTGGCTACACATTAAAAATTAATTCAATCCAGGTACCAGTGTTTGTACCTACCACACTACATGAGGGGCAGTGGAAATGCAAAGACAAAAGAGGCCACATCATGTTCTCCAGGGGTAATGGCCACAGGATTGAATTCTGACCTAATCTACCACTGACTCATAATAAAATTTAAATAAAGGACCATAGTGATTGTCTGGAGGTAAATGTTAATATTTGGACATGAAGATAGGAGTAAGAAAACCCTTACACTGGGCAAGAAAGTGATAACGGAAATAGGTAACAAGAGTCACACCAGAACAAGCAAGGCTTGAAGGAAGAAAGGCAAGACAGAAGGACCCAGGAATGAAGGGGAATCCAGACATGAGAGTGAGTCAAAGGGCAGGATGGGTGTCCTTGTCTTCTTTCCACACAATGGTTATCCTAAGGAGCACTTGGTGTTAAAATGAGAAACTTCATAGTAACATGAGATAACAAAATACTGTAACCAATATGTTAGCAGTTTTGAGGAATCTTTGACATAAAATTGGTGGGACCAGGTATAAGCTCCAAAGGCCCTCCCCTGGTGAGCTGCTTTCTTCACCTAGATCATGCCACTAAAGTTTCCAGAACCTTCTCAAACTCTGTCACCAAGCATCTAACCCATGAACCTGGGTAACATTTCACGTTCAAATGATGACATATGCTGTCAGGGTAGGATGCTCTCAGGACCACTATAGGTGAGAGGCTATGGTCTGAGGAACTGGAGAATGTGTCAGAGTCATCTCCAAGGCAGGTGTGTCTTGAGCATCAAGGGTGGCAATTCTGCCCTCCTCCTGCACCACACAGATAACATAGCCATTTGCCCACAGCCTACCGTATTGGAGTGGGACTGGAACTGAGGACATAGGCAGCGTGTCAGAGATGCACCTAGGTATGGGAGGGACAGATACTCTTTCTTCAACTCTCAGTAATTGAGCTACACCCAGAGGGAAGTAAAAGTGTGCACATCTTGCTTTATATGAGGAGGTGATGAACATGTCCCAAATTTACAAAATAAGAGATATGTTAGAAACAATATACATGTTGGAAATGTCAGGATTGGAGAAGAACAACTTCCCAACAAAAGGAGAAGGAAACAAGTGATCCATCAATCCAGCCAAAGATAGAGCTCAAGTTAACAAGACAGGGAAAATGAAAACATAGCCCCAAATGTTACTGAGATGTCAACACATTGTGGATGAGATGTAACTTGTCTGCCCAGGTTCATGCATTTGAACACTTGGTCCCCTGATGGCGGCGTTAATGTGGGGTGCTGAAGAACCTTTAAGAGGTGGAGTCTACCAGGAGGTTTGGCTTAGTTGGGGGCAAACAAGGGGTATAGCCAAGCCCTGCTTCTGATCCTGCTTTCAGCATGCGCTCTCTCTGCTTCTTGACTGTTAACTTGATGTGACTGGCCAGGTTCTAGGCTCCTGCTGTCATGCCTTCCCTGTCATGATGGGCGCTATATCTTAAACTGGGAGCTAAAATAAAACCCTGCTCCCTTAAATTACTTTTGTAATTTAAGGTATTTGGTTACAGTGATATGAAAATAGATAGTGCACTGAATATCAATAAAAGCATTGTAAATTAAATTTGTCCGCATCAGCAAGATGGCACAAGATTGATGGCATGAGTTCAATTCCTGGAATCCCTACAAAGGTGGAAAGAAAGAAGCGACTCCACAAAGCTGTTTTCTGACCTCCACATATGTACCATGGCATGTGCTACCCCCTTAATAATAAATTTTTTTAATTAAATTTGTCTGATAAGATAGAGAGCTGCTCAGTTGGATCGTTAGAATGTAGTTATTGGATGCCAAAAGACACATCTGAAAGTATGACCAGAAAGTATATAAAAGGATAGACAGATTAGATTAGATAAGACACTTAAAAAAGGAAGGCAAGAACAGCAATAACACCACACTGAACAATGTTCAGTGGAAAATGTGTTCAATGAGATGAAGCTCATTTCGGACAAGATCTCACTGTGTTTCTGAAGCTGGATGGGAACTCACTATGTTGTCCAGAATGGCCTCAATTCATTGAAATCTCTTCTCAGCTTTCCAGGTGCTGGAATTGCAGTCATATATCACCAGCCCTGGCTAAAAATGGACTTTTTAAAAATGGGTAGATGACCAGTCAAATATATAGCCACTATAAATATGTAAATAACTGTACATTTTGCATTAGGGTTCTTTAGAACAGGTGGAATGAATTATTGATGTATATGCAAATTGTGGGTATTTATTAGATTGGGCTACAGGATATGGTTCAGGCAGTCCAACAATAAGTTGCTCACACTGGAGATGCCCCATATCTAGTAGTTGCTCAGTCCAGGAGGCTGGATGCCTCAGTAGTCCCACTCTGGTACTGAAGGCCCAGAGGATTCCCGGAAAGCCACTGGTCTTCAGACTACATTGGAAGCTGGTTCTGGTATAAGCAAAGGAATGTCACAGCCAGGGGACAGGTGAACTCACCAGCAGGGTGAAGGCCAGCAGGCAAAAAGCAAAGTTCCTTTCTTCCATGTCCTTCTATTTGGGTTGCCATCAGAAGGAGAAGTCCACATTTAGGGTGGGTCTTCATGCTTCAAATAAACTGATCAAGAAAGTCCCTCACTGGTATGCCCAGTTGATTGAAGAACTAGTCAATTTGACAACTAAGATTAGCCATCACACAGTATTAAGAGTAGAAATGGCTTAGTGGTTAAACATCCACACTGCTGTTGCTGAGGACCTGAGTTCAGTTCCTACTATCCATGTGAGGTGTCTCACAACTACCTGTAACTCCAGTTCAAGGGGGTCTGACACCCTCTTCTTTCCTCTGCTAGTCCCTGCATTCACATGCACATGTGTGACACAATTAAACATAAAATAAATCTTTAAAAAAGATAAATAAAATCAGAGTATACATGTATAAGATGACCACATCTCCAATTGCGGCAGAAAATTTATAATTCAAGAAATGGCACCGAGGGAAATTTTTTTAAAATGAAATGGACTTGATATAATTAAGAAAAATGCTCTTTTCATTCTAAGGAGAATTTAAAACTAATAAGAATTGTTTTCTGAGCTGGAGATGTGGCTCAGTAATAGAGTGTTCACCTGTTATGCAAAAGGTCTTGAGTTTGATCACTGGTGCCACGAGTAATGGGGAAAAAAAAGAAGAAAGAAAGATTCTTGTCCAAACTGCATCTACTATTGAAAAGCAGACCACATTAAGGTAGGTTTCATACAAACCTAAAATGAATTCTAAAACCTCAGCTCCTGCGATCAGTAAGTATCTAGAACAGAACACCATTGCTAAAAACAGAAAAAGTTACTTCCTGCAGGGGAAAACAAGTGAAAATGTTAAATCATTGAGAAATGAACAAGGTCGGGAACAATACATATGCCCTTAATATGTAAAAAAGTAAAGTTTAATGAACAAATTAAAAGTCAACACACTTATTCAATTAAAGAAACACAACATTTTAAAAAGCATAATAAAATAGTTGCCTGAGACATCTGAGGAAGGGAAAAACATACAGCAAGCTATCCAGTGCATTGAGGTTTTGGTTGGAAGAGTCCAAGAGTCCTTATCACACAAAAATGCAAGAAATTTCTTGTATTCATCAGGGTTGCCTATAGGAAAAGAAGCAGGATTTGGGTCATGGGCAGCTGGCTTCTGGATTGTGGAGGCATAGCATATCCAAATAACATGGGGTAGGCTGGCAGGGCAGAGCTTCAAGGAGTTTGAGTCTAGAGGCACCTGTCAAAAGAATCCTTCTTAGGGAGGTCAGTCTTTCTCTATAAGTGCCTTCAACCAATTAGATGAGGTTAATCAGATTTACTCAAAGTCTGCTGATTTAAATGTTAATGCTAGTTTTGAAACACCTTTGCAGAAACGTCTAGACTATCGGACTAAATATCTGATTACTTTGACCTAGATGGGTTGCATTATAAATTATCACAAGTTCACCCCATGTCGATTTGGCACTCATGCACATTTCTTTAAGCCATGCCTAATTTCTAAATAGAGACATTATAAGGTCATACTCCTACTTAGTAGGAAACAACTGCCTGAAACAGAAAATGCACCAACATACTCTCAGAAGAGGATGCGAAGTTGCTCAGTGATGTACAGTCTTCTTGATAGCCTTGGGCATCTCCTTAGCAACATATATTACAACATAAAGTCAATAATATCTCAACACTGGGATGTGAAGTCAACAAATCTTACTGCATTATTAGAGGTTAAGAGAAGGAAGGAAGGAAAGATTTTTGCTTAGGACAGAAATGGGAAAATAAGGAAGAATTACGCAGGGTGAATACATGAGTTCTCATGGATGTAACTCATTGTGTGCTTGTGGCTGGTGTTGGTAACTACTTTCTCCCATCACCTATTCTAGTATTTCCATGGCCCTCCCTCAGTGAGCACCTCACCCGGGCACAGTTTTTCTTGACTGCTGTAGTGACCTCGACTTTCATTCCTAAAGGATGTGGGCCATTTGTCGTTACGCTTGGATCAGGTTAGGTTTTACAAATTCCCATTTAACAACAAAGTATAGTGATGTTAAAAGATATGTTATGAAGTCCTCTGTATTCCAAACATACTCTTCCTTGCTGTCGTTAGTGAGTACAAGCTCAGTGTCCCTTGTCAGGTAGGATCAGTCATCCCAGGCAGCACAATAGCTCTCATATTGGTTGATGCCGAGGCATGAAGAAACTAAAGTGACAGGTTCAGTTCTGTGGAATCATTGCTGGGTCTCTGGGCACAAGCCTTCCTCACTATGAACCCCACACCTCTATGTCAGAAAAGCATAATGTCAGAGAGGAAGAAAACATTTTTCTAGTGAATCCCTAGGGACAATTGTGAGGGGTGACACTTGTACTTTCACCCCTGAATTTCGAGAACTGGAAATCTGGCTGTGAGAGAAATAACAACATATATTGTACAGAGAATGTGCAGTTTTTTTAGTGAAGTGTCGCTACCTTGCTGACTTTGCAACTGAGTCTACAGAAGGCCATTTTACTGTTCTTAGAAACCAGCTATATCAGGATGATGGGGCACTGTGGTGGTGGATAAGGTGTTCTCTATGCCTGTGGGTGGTAGCTTTTGTAGAATGGTTGCCTACAGGAAAAACAAATTTGTATTCAGAGTGAGTTTCTATTCCAGTAAGAATAAAACACTTCCTTCTGTGATGGAATTGACCCATTGTAATTAACCTGTTGCCAGATAGCTGTCTGATTGCCCTGGGAAGTGAGGTTATCTCATGGGCAGAGTTTGTGGGCAGGTTGCGTACCCAGAGGCTGAAGTCAGGCCAGGCTGGGTGAGTGGAGGTCCATGTTGCTGAACTCATGTGTAAACTCCAATTCTGGCTGTGATGGACATTCTGCTTGTGAGTCCATTGAGTGATGACACGTATGGTCAGGGAAAAACAGACTGATACACAGAGAACGAGTCATCCTGTCTGCTTGGTTATTAAATTCCTCCTCTGCTGAGATCACTGTCTTGAGTACACACATGGGACATAAATACTTGTATTTACCCATTCTGAGAAGTCTATCCGCATACCTTTTCCCATGACCTACTGTCTCTCATTATCCAATCATGCTTTATCCAAATTCATGACTGTCCTGCCTAGCTGTCTGCCACAGCCCATAGATGGCACATAATCTAAGACACCTGAGGATTCTCCCTTCCCAGAACATTGAACTAACTGTACTGCTTTAAGTTCGGCCCATTGGAAGGAATTCTCTTCACTGTACTTCAGGACTTTTATAGGAAGGAGCTCTAGAGTGGTGTGCACTCCTGGGAAGTATCTGCATATCATGTAAAACCAGTTTTAGCTTGAGTTTGAAATTCCTCATCTACCCACTGATGGTGGGGAGCTCGCTGCGAAGACTGAGGTGCTGGTTACACAGAGGAGGGGAGCAGTAAGGACTGTGGGCTGTTCTTCATTTACCTCATTCGTGTCTTAGGACCTGCTCCAGTTGGATCTTGTACACCATGCCACATTTCCTTGGTGCTGGAGTGCTGCCTGTGCATGTTCAATTCCATGCATACAGGAGACACTCCTGAAAATAAGGTCCCTTCCCCAAACAAAACAGGAATAAAGTAAATGGGTAGATAAAATATAGCCAGTCAGCATACCCCAAAGCAATACTAGAGTGGTAGTGATGCCACACAACCTAGAATGCCATGCAGATTACAGTATATGGGAGGACAAAACTCCAAATTCAGTGCTCGCGGTTTCCACCACAGAGAAGAACGGCTGCAAGCAAGTCAAAGGTGCTGGGGCTCACTTAGAAGCTTTCTTCACATCAAATGGTATGTGTTGTTCCAGGGTGGATCAGCAGGTCTGAACTGGCAAATCCACTCCAACATTCTACTTTTGAATCTAGTGTAAGCCAGGCAGTTCTGGTGTTGCTGTCCCCTTTATCATAGCTATTATTTGGTCTGGTTTGGGCCATTCAACGAAACAAATATTTAGAACCTATTAAGATTTAGATCTTCCATGTGCCCTCAAGGCCCATGTGCTAATGACTTGGGTACCAAACCGTGGCCCTTTTGAGAGTCGGCAAAACCTTTAGGAGGCGGAGCCTAGTGGACAGAAGTTACTTAGGTCATTGGGGCATGCCCTTTAAGGGGATGTTAGGACCCTGGCCCTTTCCTCTTTCTTTTCTTCCTGGCCACCCAACATGAAGTCAGCAGCTTTGCTCTAGTAACGTACCACCTGTCAGGATGTTGTCTTACCTGACCACAGGTCACCAAATGATGAAGCCAACTGACCATGGACTGAAACATCTGAGACCTGAACCAAAACAAACTGCCTCCTATAAGCTGATTCATTCCAGGCACTTTGTCACAGCTGACTAATGCAGGACTCTTTCTAATTCCTTAGCTGTAACAGTAAATGCAGAATGTCTACTTAGAGGGTCCACGTCAATAAATTCAGCCTGACCAATTTCATGCATGTTCATGTGTTCCTACACTCTTGATTTGCATGTGTGCTCCCCGATTTCCGTATGAATCGGTAAAAATCAAACAGCTCGGTTTTTTTGTATTTGTTCTTTTCTTTAGGAGTAATTTGCATTTATTCTTTAGAATTTTATACATGTATGCAGTGAAATGTGATCACATTTCTCTCTTCCAATCCCCCCAACATATTCATCTCACACTTCATGTCTTCTTTTTTTCTTTAGTAACCCACTAAGTCCAGTTAGGGCTGCCCATACGTGAAGTGGTTCTTTTGAAGTGTTTACGCCTCTTCACAGATCACATCTGCTATCTCATCTTTAGGGGTTTACTGGGGCTTGAATCAGTTTGAGTTCCAGAAGGAAAGGGGGTTGGTTGGTCTGGGTCCTGAGGCAGACAAACCGTGCTTTGCAATATACCTGTGTCGAAGAAGTCCATCAGAACTTCAAAACAAAGGATGAAACAATGACTGTGGAAGGACAGGTGCATCATGAGATATTTGAACCATAGAACTCACACAGCAATACAGATATATGAAATACTGCCACACACTTGAGCAGAAAAGAACACAGACATAATGTTGAGCAAAGAGGCAAACACAAAAATGTGGATATTTCCATCATTCCTTTTAATATCAATCACAGGAACAGCTCATGAACAATGACAAGTCAAGACAGTGGTTCCTTTGGAGAGGCAAGCCAGGGAAAGGTGTGAAGGAGCCATCTGGGGGGTGAGTGTTCTGTTGTGTCTGTTTTGCTTTATTTTGAGATGAGGTTTCTCAGTAGTCCCAGCTGGCCCGATATTTACTATGTAGACCAGGCTGGCCTCAATCTCATAGAGATCTGCCTGCCCCTGACTCCCAGGTGCTGGGATTAAAGTGTGCATCACCACGTCTGATGCTCTGCTGTGTCTCAATGTGAGGGCAACTGCTCGGCCATGCTCATGTGAAATTTATTGTGCCGCACACTTACTAGGTTGGGTACACAGTATGTGTATATGCTCATCAATAGAGTTGCTGTTTTGATTTATATATTCTTATTTTATGTGTTGAGTATTTTGCCTGCATGTGTGTAAGAGCACCATATGTGTGCAATGTGTTTGGAGGCCAGAAGAAGGCATTGGGTTTCATGGAACTGGAGTTAGGGAAGGTTGTTAGACGCCATGTGGGTGCTGGGAACTGAACCTGGGTCCTTTGTTAAGAGCATCCAGTGCTCAGATCCACTTAGCCATCTCTCCAGCCTAAGTTACTTTTTAAAAAAATGAGCATTAAGGATATAGGATAGTAGTTGTTACAGACAACATTCCAGCTACCAAACACATATTTAAACCTAAGCTACACTGTGATGATATTCAGAGGCAGTGAAAGTGATTAGGTCCTTGTGCATGGAATTAGTCCCTGTTTAAAAGAGACTCCAGAGTCTCATCCACTCTATGATGTGAGGATATGACAGGAAGATGCCATCTGTAGATACTGCATATGTAGCCCATATGTCTTAGGCCTGGGACTGTTAAATAAGATTCTTTTGGTGTGCGTGTGTGTGTGTGTGTGTGTGTGTGTGTGTATGTGTGTGTGTGCGCGCGCACTGGGGACTGAATCTAGGGCCTTATACGTTCTAGGCAACCACTGTACCACTGAGCTACATTCCTAACCCCATACGCACAATATTCTGAATTTCCAAAAGTCTCACAGAACATCAAATCCTATCTCTTGGGACCAATCCCAAGATGAATTCACTGTGAAATGAGCAGGAATTTGAGATGTTTCTTAACAAAGTTCAGCTTTGTAACACCACCTGTCTGATTAGTGAGAGGGAAGCTGGTGGGCAACATGGAGGCCTAAGAACATACCAGAAATCCAGAAGCACTAGAGCTGGTTTTCTCCATCTTGCTAGTGGGGAGACAGGCTGGGCTGCTTGCTCAAGATCCTGTGCCTAGATTTTAGTTCACTCGGGCCTGAATCACAAGCTCAGGTGCTTTCCATCAGAACAAACTTGAGTTTTTGACTATTTGGTGTAGGGCAATAGTGATGTGGTGGGTGTTCTTTCCTGTTTTCTTAAGTAAATATGGACCAGATCCACTTAATAACCTTTTGGCAATCCAGGAATACAAAACAGGAAGTTGGTTGAAATTCCAAAGTTGTTCATTTAAATGCCTTCATTATTCACGGGAACAAGCATAAGCAAATCCACATTTTCTAGACGTGGATGTCATTGTCTTAGCATCGTGTCCCATTTCTTCTTGGTTTGCGTTTGGTAAGTCTACACCACGCTGCTTTTCTTTTCTGCAGGTTGCAGGATATAGATTGCTATTGTGCAGGAGTGAAACAAGACAAAACTCAAAAGCCCAAAACCCCCAAACAAACAAACTCAGCTATATCATCCAGTACTAAGTGTAACCCAATTTTCCTTTCTAAAAATGAGCCACGGTCTCCCTCCCCTCCCTTCTGATTTAGGAATGTCTCTCAGCTTGGTTAATTTGTTGAATACAGATTTTTTTTTTTTTGCTTCTGTAAGTGTTTGTGATCCATTGGGCCAATACAAAGCGAAGGGTTGATATTTTATATTCATTTAAAACAAATGCACATTTTCATTGACGCACCATGTTAATAATTATACATGATCATTCTTCCCCTGGGTTCCTAGACTTCTTGCCCTTAATTCTCAATAGATGATCTTGCTTCCCTCTTAACTGAAAAAATTATAGAATCTATTATTGACAGTGATTTCTCCCTGCAGTACCCTCTCCACAAGTCTCTCTTTTCTGTCACCTTCTGCTATTGACAAGATGCCTCTCTTGGGCCAAAGCTCGTGCCTTGTCCTTTATCAATCAACACATGATCTATCCCTTCTCCACTCTCACTCCTCTATGAAGATGCCTCGAAGGTAGAGTGGTGAAGTCATAGTTTTGTTATCTCTGATCCCATCAACCAAAGTATACCCAGACGTGTTTTTTTTATTAAGTCTCTAATGGAATAAACAATGTTCCAGTAAGTCCTGAAGCATTCTAAGTATTTCAGAATCAATCTCACAGGTGTTCTTATATTTCCTAATAACAAAACTAACAGAAAACCTTAGAATACTGACCTGAGCAGGAGTTCCTGTCTCAGGATTGTCAAAATCCTACATTGCACAGTTGTCAGCTCCATGCCTTGAAATGGGAGCAGCCTCCTGGGCTCTCCCTCCTTTCATCCTTAATTCATGTTTGATCTCTATCTTCTATTTTCCCACTTGGTTGCTAAGAAATAGCATCTACATTTGGCCCTCCTGGCCTTCATGCTCATCTGGCCAAAAATTTGCTCCTGCCTACTCACCTCCCAACAACTGCATCCCTCTTTCTCCAAGGTTTTCTGTCAGTCCTACATAACATAATTTTCCCATTTCATTTGTTAAAAGTAACAAGAGGCAGACTCAGTGGCACACAGCTGTAATCCCAGTGCTCAGGAAGCTGAGGCAGGAAAATGGTGGGTGTCAGTCAGCCTGGCCAACATAGCCAGCCCTTGTTAAAACAAACAAAACAAAACAAAACAAAACAAAATAAAACATGTTGGTGCTGGGGAAATGGTTAACAGTACTGGATCCTCTTGCAGAGGACAGGGGTTCAGTCTCCAGTCACATGCGAACATACCCACACACATGCACACATTATTAGAAACAATACAAATAGATATGAAAAGCAATAAAAAGCAAAAGCTTTTGTGAGCTTTCTGATCTCTTCCCCCAAGGTTAAAAGGACAAAAGAATGGAATATCCAGAGAGGGTTGCTGAGGAGCGTGCGGAGGCTGAGTCATTGGAGTTTTCCACTGGAGTAGAGGTCAGCTTCGCTTTTATTTCCTCCAGAAAACTGGGGATAGTAAAACCAGAATGCAGTGGAATCACCCTCTGAAGCAGCAGCAGCTAACTTTATTTAGCAAGATCCACATGATTCAAGATGATGCAAGTGAACAGAGAAAGGCTCAAAATTTAGCTAAAATGTTAACTAAGCAGATTTGAAATGCACAAAATTATATGTTACAGTAAAGCCCAAGAGAGCACATGTGGATTGCTGTGGATTAATCAGGTCTGAGCACTCTCCCTGGTTCAAACAGAATGTTATAATCTCACTATCCGGGAATTAATCCTTTGCCTGGGTCTACTTGTCCTGCTAGAAAGAGGATGATGAAAAACTCTTTCCTCAGAGTGATTTTGAAACTGGGGCAGAGAGTCACAGTGTCACCCCAACCTAAAGAGCACTGGCTGCAGGAATTAAATGGAAGTTTGAAAGATTTGCAGAAGAGTGCCAAAGATCAAGTCAAGGCTCATAAAGATTAAGCATATAACTGGGCCTGTAACCCTAGTATCTGGGAGGTTGAGGTGAGTTTGAGGTGATTCTGGGCTACCCAACATTCCCCATCTGAAAACATAGCCATAGATAGTCAGGTATTGCATGGAATTTTTGTGGTTTTTTTTGTGTTCACTCTGCAAATAAGAGTTGTTATTAGAAAGCTGAGGAGGTGGCTCAGTGGGTGTTTGCTACGTAAGCATGAGGCCCTGGATCTGAATCCTCAACACCCATACAAAAGCTGGGCATGACCGCTTATGCATGTAACATCAGGGTTGAGGGGGCAGAAATAGATGGAGTCTAGGAGCTTGCTGGCCAGCTATGTAGCCAAATCACTGAGCTCCAGGCTCAGTGAGAGACCCTCTCTCAAGGGAATAAGGGGAGAAGTAGAGGAAAACATCCAATACCCTCCTCTGGCCTCCATATGAACACGTGTGGATGCACCCCCCGACAAGTGCATACATATCCATACACCCCACATACACAGTAAAACATGTCACTGTTAGAATTACTAACATTTCAATAATCACTTTCTGAAATAGCTTTTTAAAAGGCTCACTCCACCTCATGCACACACACATCAATTTTATTGGCTCTGGCTATGTAATTGAACTAGTTAAAAAATAACAGGAACCTAATTGTTTATTTTGCAAATTAAAGTCACAGTCAATAAATTTAATCATTTATACAGTTCTTTTGGCAAATGCTAAAATAATATATGGCCTTGAAGATGTGGTGGCACGTGCCTTTAATCCCAACACTCAAGAGGCAGAGACAAGTGGATCTCTGTGAGTTCGAGGCCAGCATGGTCTCCATACTGAATCCAGGCCAGCTGGGGCTAAAGGGAGACCCTGTCTCAAAAAGGCAAAAAATGAAACTCTCTAAAATGGAACATTTTTTTCTTCAGAAGAACCTCCTGTATTGAAAGGACTAATTTAAAAGATGAGTCTTAGGACTAGGGCTGTAGCTCAGTCTAGCTAGAGCCCTCGCCTAGCATGTCTGAGGCTCTGGGTCTGATCCCTAACACTATAATACCAACTAAATAACCAAACAAGAACACACCTTTAGATTATGTGTCTTAACAACACAAGGCTTTATGCTACGGTCTTTCTTTTTTTCCCCTTCTTTAATTGAATTTTTGCAAATTTCATACAATATATTTTGTATTTAAATCCCCTGCCCTATCTGCACCTTATTACTAACCCCTGCCCAATTTCATGTACTGTGTATGCTTGTGTGTGTATGTATGTGTGAGTCTGTGCCTACAGGGTCAAAATTGAGTCCCCATATGCCCTTCAGGGTAGATCATCCCTTGGGGCCTGGTTAACTCAGCAAGAACATCACCCTTAAAAGAGACTGACTGTCCCGGCAGCCATTAGTTTCCAATAGTTACTCAGGCGGTTTGGGGTTTGTTACCCACACTCCCACTTCTATGCTGGGATTTTGTCTGGCTTGAGCTTACATGGGACTTGTGCATGCTGTCACCATTGTTTTGAGTTCAAATGAGTAACTTCCCAGCACTCTGGAAAACTCTGTTTCCTTGTGGTCATCCACCACCTCTGGGTCTTACAATCTTTCTGCCCCCTCTTCCACAATGATTCCTGAACCTTTGGAGGCAGAAGTTTGACATAGGTGTCCAATTCAGGGTTAATCACTCTGAAGACTCTTATTCTCAGCATGTTGGCCAGTTGTGGATTTCTGTGTCAATCATCAGCATAAGGAAGCTTCTGTGGTTAGTTAAGAGATACATCAGTCTATAGGTGTGACAATACATCATTAGGAGTCACTTTAATACTGTGTTTATTTAGCAGAATAAAAGTATTTGACTTTCTTCTGTGGCCTGTGGCCTGTCTGGCCATATGTTCAAGGAAAAATAATGTCATATATGGGTTCATTGTACATTTTCTTTCATAATCTAAATTTTTGTTTCTTTTTCCTGTGGATTCGTACAGGTTGTATTGGTTATAAGGTAGAGTTGAGTTGAATATTTATGTCAGGTGCTGGAGACTGTCAACAAACTGTTCTCTACTCACCCACTCACACTGGAATGCTGGCATGCCAGGACCTTGCACAGTGGTTACATGTCCCATGTTTTGAGTCTTCATTAAGTTCAACACCAAGCCCATGGCAATCAAGTTTATCAGCCTTAGACATCTGTTCTACTTTGATTTCTGTTGCTGTAATAAGGCACTCTGACCAAAAACATCTTGGGGGGAGAAAAGGAATTATTTGGCTTATACTTTCAGATCATAGTCCATCACTGAGAGAAATCAGGACAGGAACTTAAGCAGGACCCCTGAAGGGATGCTGCATGCTGGCTCTCTCTCTGGCAGAGACAGTTTCTTTTTAGGCATGGAACTCTTAATAGGTTAACCATGAACAATTGGATGAACCCACACTGTAGGACATTTGAGAACACAAATTAGATTCTATCAGCCTTATATATAACAGAGTACATTAAATTAGGTGGGCATCAATAGGGGAATGGGTATGGAGAGGGGATCTAAATATCATCAAATTATATATACTGTATGAAAATCACAATAATTCAATTAAAAAATTGAAAGCACTGAGCAAGTTTGGATAGTAATCTGGATTGAAAGAAAATTCTGCAGGTTGGGGATGCAGGTCAGTGGGAGAATGTTTGCCCAGCACTTGCCAGGTCCTCAGTTTGATCTCTGGCACCTCATAAAAAACTCTTGTATGACATTCTGTGTAATTCTGATAAGATGATCTTCAATCCTGAGATTTTTATCATAAAAATAATGTTAAAATCAGCAAAAATTAATTTAAAAAATTCAGCTTTCTTAAGATAGGCATTGAATAAAAGGAAACAATAAGTATTAATTTTTAAAGTTTCAAATATGAACAAAACAGTCAAACAAAGACGCCCACCAAAATCCTTGGGCAAAATATCACTTGATACCCACCGGCCAGAGGTGATCATCACTGTCTGCTAAACTCCGTGCGCCCTCTGGCGAATCCTTCTGGAAGTGCAGCTACTGGTCCTCTGCTTATTTTTTCTTAGGAAGCGAATTTCCAGTATAACTGTGCTTAAAATTTCGGTTTATCCTGTACAACCAAATTGTACTAGTGTGCTTTCTCAGTATTAGTTTAGATCTATTATTTTGCCATACTTTTCTTCTGCTTTCAAAGAGTTTCTTAGGAGGCATGAAACATGACAACACTGGAAATATTAGACTGTTGAATGCTAAAAGTAAAACAATGGTGAAGCAGAGTGACCAAGAAATTAGCCTAAAGCACATAAACTCACGACAGAGCACCCTTTCATTGATGGGCTGTGTATTTAGCTGCGCACATTTGTACTGATTCGGATAGATCTGACTGTGGCATAAAATAGTTCTAAAATCTCAGAAGCTTATAACAAAGCTTTAGTTTCTTTTTCTGACTACAGATTTCAAGTTTCTCACTTGTTTCTATGATAACACAGCAGCCATTTCCACTCTGGATGCCTGTCACTGTGACATGGAGTTTAGAAAATGTTTCACTAGCTATTAAATGCTCGAAGTATGTCAACCCTACACACTCTGATGGCCTGAGATGACTTCATGACGCCACTTACAAAGCATGTAGATAGTCTAGTCATTCATATGGAAGGAAAGGACACAGTTGTGAGGGGCGGGCAATGCTCAATATCCAGTTCTTAGTCAGGGTGGAAAGGTCCCCAGAGCAGCATTGATTCACAGTGAGATAAAAGCAAATGCAACATCTCAGGTGCTTTTACATGATTTTTATTATTTAGACTCCCAGACAAAACAAGACAAGGCAAAATATCACAGGAAAATAAATTGCAACTGGTAGCCATCCCAATTCTGAGAACTGCAAAAAGTTCATTAAAATAAATACCATTTGATCAAAAGAAGATTGGACCTAGAGTATGGGACTGAAAAAAAAACCAATTATTTTACTTAGAAAAGAGGGAGATTAATTTAAAAACAAGTGAATTTGGTTATATACAAAACATACCAATAATCCCTTATCCTTCTTACTGCATGAACTGCTTTGATTTCTTTGTGGAATGCTACAGGATCTAAAGCAATCAATTGATTTCTCACTTACTAAGGACAAAATAAAAGGCAACATTTCCATAATCTCATCTACGCTACTATTCATAAAAATTCCCCTACCCTCATTTTCTGTCTTCTTGATGGCGTTATTTCTAAATGTCTACAGAAACTTTCTCCTTGGGTTCTTAAGGCTAAATTCATCATCACCTTCACTTTCCTAGTCATCCACTGATTCACTCCCTCTTGCTGTCAATGATACCATCATTTTCTGCATAGAAAAGCTTGTTTTTTGAGTCACCATTGACTCATTCATTTCATCTGATTTTAGTCACCATGAAATCCTATATAATTGTTTTGCACAATAATTCTGGATTCCATCCATCTGCCTGTAATTTCATAACCTCACCAGCTTGTCCTTATGTGGCCCAAAGACATTTTCTGGATCTCTGTGTCACGTCAATTCAGAGAACATTCTGACTGAAAAGTGAAAATCGATGGCAATTCATCTTATTCATTCTCCCAGGAACTTCGCAGTGTAAGTAGCTGAAAAGAAGAGTGTGGCGACAGATTGTCCCAGTTAAAACAGGCCCTGCTCAATCCTAAGGGTGCCTCAGAACTTCATCCATAAAACAGGAATAATGTCACCTACACCATAGGTTACCGTAAGAACAAAATGACTCACCATATGTACAACATTCACACCAGTTCAGTGCATGAAATAATATTCCTAATGTTTTAACTATTATTGAGACCTTATCACTTTCTGTTACATAGCAGCTGGTTTTGCCAAATATCTCTACATACATTTCATTCTTACCTCCTCCTCCTTCAGGGAAGAACCCACACTGCTCTCCACTTCTCTTGCTATTTTCCAACTTTCTTGACAGTTTTCTTGTTCAAATCTCTAACCTCCCATCTCTGATCCTTTCAGATTTTATTCTATCTACCAAAGACAGGATGATGAAAGAATTCTACCAGGGCCAGACGAAAAGGGATACAGCTCACTACAGAGAATTTTGAAAACTGTCCTCAAAATGACAAAATTCAGTCTTAAAAATTGTTTCAAGTCTAAAGACTGCATCAAGAAAATAATGACTAGACACCAGGTGTGGTGGTGCATAACTTTAATCCCAGCCTTCAGGAGGCAGAGGCGGGCAGACCTCTGCGAACAGAGGTGGGTTAAGACTAGGGAGACCCTGTCAAAAAAAAAACAAGCAAACAAAAAAGAACATAGCTATTAATACTGAAACTGAATATAATTATGATGCACAGTAGTGGCTGTTTAAAATTGTCTCAGTGCTGCAAATAGTCTCACATTAGCTTTTTTCCAGTGCAGATGCCTGATGCCACAAGAAATAAGGAATATTATTTTGTCCCTAAAGAAAAATAGTGTGTCAAGGGAAAATACTCTATGCATTAAGCTCAAGTTAATATTGATTTTAATGTTTGATTCTACCTCAGTCCTACAACTTGCTTTAGTTTAGTTTTCAGTCACATCTTTCTTGTTTCGTTTTTGTTTGCATTTCTTTTTTTTCCCTTTTTTTTTTGGCTTTTTGAAACAAGGTCTCCCTGTAGCCCCAGATGGCCTAGAACTTACTTTGTAGAACAGGCTGGCCTTGAACTCACAGAGATCCACCTGCCTCTGCCTCCCAAGTACTGGGACTATAGGCGTGCACCACCATGCCTGGCTTTTTTTCCCTTTTAAATTGAATTTTTGTAAATTTCATACAATATATTTTTATCTTATTCAGATCCTCTACCCTATCTGGACCACCTCTTAATACTCCCTTCTAATTTTATGAACTCTATTATATATAGATATATAGATATTGATATATAGATAAATACAAAAGATCTATATCTTTATCCCCTCCTCTCTCTCAGAGTCATATTTGTGTCCCCAAATGGCCTTTGGTATGGATTCATCCACTGGGGCCTGGTTAACCTACCAATAGTAGAGACAGACTCCCCTTCCCAACACCCATTAGCTGACAAAACTTCATCAGGCAGGGTTGTGATTTCTTACCCACTTTCTGACTTCTAAGCTGGGATTTTTGTCTGACTTGAGCTAAAGTGAGACTTGTGCATGCTGTTACCATTGCAGCATTGCAGAGAGTTCAGAAGAGTAACTTTCCAGCTCTCTGGAAAACTTTGTCTCCTTGTGGTCATCCACTACCTCAGGCTCTTATAATCTTTCCACCCCGTCTTCCACAGTGATCCCTGAGCCTTTGGAGGCAGAAGTTTTATATAGGTGTTCAATTCAGGAATATGCATTCTGCTGTTTCTGGCATGTTGGCCCGTTGTGGTTTTCAGTGTTAATTACCATCTGCTGCATAAGGGAACTTCTTTGGTGGAGAGCTGAGAGATGCATTAATCTATGGGTATAATTGTGAATCATTAGAAGCCACTATAATCCTATATCTATCTAGCAGAATAATAGTATTAAGCTCTCTCCTGTGGCCCATGTCCTGTCTAGCCAGATAGCTATGTAAGGTATGGGCTCCATCTTCTGAAGTGGGCCTTAAATCTAATTATAAAGTGATTGGTTGGTTACTCCCATAATATTGATACCACTATTGCTTGCCCAGACAGTTGTTGAAGTATTCAAGATTCGCAGCTAGGTAAGGTTGATGATTAATTTTCTCTCCAGGTAGTGTGCATAGCACCTTCTGGCACTATCAAAGCTAGCCAGCAGAGATGAAGCTTTGAAATCAGTATCAGCTTGATTTCTTCTTATTTTTCTGAGGTTGATATCCTCTGTAATATGGACTTAGGATAAGTTCTGCTGGGTAACCAAGACCAGGGGCAATGGCCATTAGTGTTTGAGGGTATATGGGATCTCTGGTCAACAGTTTCAAAAGAGGGAGTCCATTCCTGGCATTGGGCTTTCATCTTGTTAGCCTATAGTGTCTAGTAGGGGAAATGTCTCTGTGTTATAAGGTAACTCCTATTAGTCTCCTTTTACTATATGTATATAATATACATATGTATATATATTATATACATATATGCTTTAAGAAGCTTCTATAGTGGTAAGTTTCTATATGGCCTTTCTAAAGGCCTTTAATGTTAGTTATCTCTCTCCATGCTCCCTACTCTGCCCTGCCCTCCCATTCCCCACTCCAATCAACCCTTCCTACTCCATAAGTCCACTTTTCCCCATTTATTTCACTGTATCCTATTTTCTCCCCCATAAAGCCCTTCCCTCAGCCATTTATTAGTTTCCTGGTGTGTCTGGATTTTTCAGTTGAAACATGCATGTCTAAGAATTCATAGCTATCATTTTAGCTATGAGTCTGGGCTGCCTCACTCAGGGTGACTGTTTCCAGCTCCATCCATTTATCTGCAATTCTGTAATTTTCTTTAAAGGAGTTGAATGATATTCCACTGTGTAAATGTACCTTACTTTCATTATCCACTCATCTGTTGATGGACATGTAGGTTATTTCCTTTTCTTGGCTGTTGTGAATAGAGTATCAGGGAACATGGAGGAGCAGGTATCTCTGCAGTAAGATACAGAGTCTTTTATGCGTATGCCTGAGTGGTGCAGCTAGGTCATTATTTCTAGATTTTTGAGGAATTGCCTCACTAATTCTCATAGTGGCCGCACCAGTTTGCACTCCCACCCGAGTGGATAACGTTCCCTTTTCCTCACATCCTTGCCAGCTCTGGTCCTTATTTGTTTTGGGATCTTGGCCATTCTGAGTGGGGTGAGATAAAATCTCAAAGTGGTTTTAATCTGCATTTCACTGGTCACTAAAGATGTTGAACACTTAAAAAATGTATTTCTCAGCTTTTGTGTTTTTGAGAACTTCCTGTCATTCATTTCCTTGCTCTATTTTTTAATTGGGTTGTGTTTTTTGTTTGATTTGCTTTGTTTTTGATGTTCAGTTTTTGAGTTCTTTGTATGCTCTGGATGCTAACCCTCTCATCAGAGTCCTTGATTCCTTTTCACCTTTCAAGTCTTCGCGTTGTATGCTGACACTGAATCACTAAGAAAAGCCATTCTCCTTGTGCTCTCTAATGCACAAAACCTACTTTCTGTTTGGAAACATTTTTTCTATAGACATCAGCATCTACATTCTCCTGGAACCAGTTACTCTCTTGTTTTCTGATAGTCATTAAGATTGAATTTTTAACTTAAAATTATTTAAAGCACTTTGTTAATGGACTATCTGAAAGTATTTTTAGTATTATTCTTATTAGTATACAAAACACTAGAATTTATTGCAGCACGTTTAAAATAAATTTGTTTTTGTTGATTCTCTTTTCTCTCCTCTCTCCTCTCTCTATTCCGCATTTCTCCTTTCCACACTCAGTTCGCTCTTTTTTTCATGACATTTTTTATCCTTTTGCTCACACTCATCTTCTTAAACACATCTTCTTTCCATCTCATGGTCTCCTACTTAGTTTCAAAACTGGTACTCACTCTGAAAACAGTTATATACATATACACAAGCATTAAAAGTTAGTATCTTCGTATGAGAGAGAACATACAATCTTTGTCTGAGTCTGGGTTATGTCACTTAATGTAATACTTTCCAGAGCCATCCATTTTTCTGAAATTATTCATACTTTCATTTTTCTGTACTGTTTCCTAAAATTTTATTTTCTCTATATATCATATTTTTATCAGTCATTCATCTGTTGATGGACATCCAAAGTTGTTCTATTTCCTTGCTGTTGGGAATAATGTAGCCATAAACATGAATATTCAAGCATCCTTGTGGTGAAATAAGGAGTCTTTTGAGCCTGTGCCCAGGAGTGATGTCATTGAAATTATGATGGTTCTATTTTTAACTTTTGAGAAACTTCCATACTGTTCTCCATGTTGGCTGTGCTAGTTTATATTCCTACAGCAGTGAACTAGAGTTCCTCTCTCAAATTCTTACCAGCCTTTGTTGTTGTTTGCTTTCTTGATAACCATTTTGACTGAAGTGAGACAGAATCTCAAAGTGATTTTAATGTGCATTTCCTTGATAGCTAAGGATGCCAAACACTTTAAAATATCTTCCTTTTAAAATTGTCTGTTTATTTCATTAGCCCATTTATTGATTGGCAGTTTTGGTTTTGGGGCATTCAATTTTTGTGGCTCTCTTTATATTTTAGATATCAACTTCTGTCTGAGGGATAACTCTGTAGGCTGACTCTTCACTCTGGCAATAGTTTCCTTGCCTGTGCAGAAACTTGAATTTCATATGGTCCAATTTCTTTCCTTGGGTCAAGTTCCTGTGTTGCCAGAAACCTGTTCAGAAATTTCTTGCCTATACCTATAACTTACAGTGTATTCCTGCTTTCCTCTAACAGTCTCAGAATTCTAGGTTTTAAATTAAGGATATTGATCCACTTTTAATTGCTATTCTTTTTTTATTATTTAAAAAATTTTTAAAATATTTTATTTATTATTTTTATTTTATGTTATGAGTGTATTGTCTACATGCAGGTAGGTGCACCTGTGTTGTGCAATGCCTGTAGAGGTCAGAAGAGGGCATTGGATCCCCTGGAGCTGGAGTTATG
>NW_008336953.1:4972120-4980853 GCF_000622305.1 Nannospalax galili | reverse complement strand
ATCGGATCCCCCAGAACTGGAGTTACAGACAGTTGTTAGCTGCCATGTGGGTGCTGGGATTTGAACCTGGATCTTCTGCAAGAACAACCAGTGTTCTTAACCACTGAGCCATCTCTCCAGCCCCTTTTTAATTTTTTTAAATATTTTATTTATTATTAATTGCTATTCTTGTACAGTGCAAGAGATGTGGATCTAGTTTCATTCTTCTGAGGTAGCTATCCAGTTTTGCTCGCTATTTGTTGAATACACTATCTTTTTCTAGTGTATATTTCTGACATATTTGTCAAACGTTTATTTTTGGGTCCTCTATTCTGTTTCATTGATCTACATGTCTGTTTTGTCCTAGCATCATTCTGTCTTAGTTATTATAGCTCTACGGTATAATTTGAGGTCAGGTATTGTTGTAATTTAGCATTATTCTTTCTACTTGGGTTGCTTTGGCTTTTCAGTCTTTTGTATTTCCATATAAATTTTTAATTGTTTTTTTCTAGTTCTGTGATGGATGTCAATGGAATTTTGGTGGAGATTGAATTAAGTCTATAAATTACTTCTGATAATATAGCCATTGTCAGAAAAAAATGAAATTATATGATAGAGCTTTAATAATAGTGCTGTAGATTGTTATGATGACTTTTAAAATAGTGCCCTGGGTTATCTCCCCCCTACACCTTCACACTCTCTAGAAAGAATTCTTTTGAAAAATCATCTTAGTTGTGACATTCTAGTTAGCAGCCCTTCTTAGTATGAGGGAATATTGCTAATTCATGTTAGGGCTGAATATCTTTGACTTCTTGTAGTGACTGCCCTCACTGGACTTCCTATCATAAAGCTTATCTTCTTCCTCTTGAGAAACTTCCTTGTTTCTTTATTCCTATTATTGTAAATTTTGTCTGTTCGCTTATTTGTTATTGTGGTGCTAGGAATGGAAACCAAGGGCCTTGTACATGTTAGGAAAGTGCTCTAGCACTGAGCTATAGATTCAGTTCAATTTCTTATTTTTTACATGAATTCTTTAAGAATTTTATACATAAGTACAAAGAAATATGATCATATACATCCCTCACTTCTCCCCTCCAACTCCTCCCAAATCTTCCCCAACATGCTCCACCTTCCAACTTCAAGTCCTCTTCTTTTTAAATATAACTCACTACATCCAGTTAGCGCTGCTCCTATGTGCACAGATGTGGACCATCCACTGGAACGTGGGCAACCTACCAGTGACCACAGCCCAAGAGAAGAATGCTTCCTTCTCACCCAACAGCTCTAAACTGCCAATGTTTCCTTAGCTATGGGTGAGGTCTTGCGAACTCCTTCCCATCAGTGCTCAACTTTTTTTTTTTATTGGCTTGATCTGCAGGTCTTGTGCAGGTAGCCACAGCTATGGTGAGTTTATGGGTACAAAATGTCACTCATGTCCAGAAGACAGCTTTTCTGCCGTACACATTGGTGTAGCTTCCATATTATGTTTAGAATACATTAACCAGCCACGGGTGTCTTGTCCCTCTGATGTTTACATTCATTTCACCCCGTAATCCATGGTGTTCCCTGAGCCTTGCGTATAGAGGTTGCATTGTAGAGGTGTCACTTAGGACTGAGCACTTATAGTCATTTGTTCTCTACATTTGACCAGTTGTGCAACTTTGTAATAGCCTCCACCTGTTGCCAAAAAGAACTTCTTTGATGAGTGCTGTGCTGGATAGCTTTAGTGTCATCTTGACACACTTGGGTTGAGGGAGCCTCAGTTGGGGAATTGCCTCTATTGGACTGGCCTGTGGCCATGTCTGAGGGGCATCTTCTTGATGAGTGATGTGGGAGGGCCCAGCCCACTGTGGGTGGTGCCACCCCTGGGCAGGTGAGCCTGTGTTGCATAAGAAAGCAGGCTGAGCAGGGGCCAGGGGAACAAGTAGGTAAGCAGCGTTCCTCCATGGCCTGTGCTCTAGCTCCTGCTTCCAGGTTCCTGCCCTGAGTCCCTACCTTGGGCTCCCTGATGAACTGCAACCTGGGAGATGTAAGCTGAATAAACCTTTTCCTCCCCAAGTTGGTATTGGTCAGAGTATTTTGTTACAGTAATGAAGAACAAACTAGGACAGAAATTGGTACCAGAAAGTGAGATATTGCTGTGACAGACCTGACCTTGGTGTTTTGGGGAGGACTGTGGAAGGGTTCAGAACTTTGGGCTAGAAAAGCCATTGAATGCTTAAGAGTTTGTTGCTGTGGAGCTTGGAACAGTTATGTTGAAAGAGTTGTGGGCAATGGAGGCCTGGCTTGTGAAGCTTCAAAGGGAAGCAGACTATTAGGGCTGTTCATGTGAGATTCTGGATTGAGAATCTGTGGGTTCTGGTCAGCCAGGGCTGAAGAATCAGCTGTGATTAAGACACCAGAACCTGAATTAAAACCTTTGCTTTACTGGGACAATTGATGCTGGTTAGCTGGGGCTGAAAAATCAGCTGTAAATAACAAGAGACCAGCATCACTGAGGTGAAATCTTCTGGGAGGTATTTTCTCCAGGTCAGCACACAGTGGGGACCCGAGCCTCCATCTCAAGTTGGAAGCAGGACTTGGTAATGTGTAAGAGTCTCCTGCATGGTTCTGGTATTCAAAGTGTGAAGGGGTCACAGAGAGCAGCTGAGGCTTGGCACTCTGAGAGGCCAGGAAAGGCCATAGGTGAAAGTACAACTTCAGTTGCAGTGAAGACCCCAGGATTGAAGGGGTCATGGAGAGAATCTGAGGCTTTTCACCCCAAGAGGCCATTAGTGAAGGTGTAGCCTCAGTTTCAGTGGAGACCCCAGCTGTCAAGACTGTGGGATGACCACTAAGGACAGCAGTAAGTGTGGAATGGAGCTGACCTGGGTCTGAGAGACGAGCTGAGTGTGCTGTGGACTGCAGTCAGAGCAGTGGAGCTGCCAGAACCCTTGGGAGCCCAGAAGATCATGAGTGAATCCCAGATGTCCAGCCTTGAGCTATTTTGCTGGACTTTGGTTTTGCTTAGGTGTGCCCGATTCTTCCCTTTGAAATAAGACAGTACTTGTTCTGGAATTTATAGAAGCCCACTCGCAGTTAAGAGACTATTAAGCACTATGACTTTTAAGTGTTTGGATTTTTTAAGGACTGTAGGGTTTTTAAGTGCTCAGTGTGTAGCACTGGAATTAGATACCCAATGTCCTTTATCCGTGCACTCTACAGACAATGAAAGGTGAGTGTGTTTCATGACAGAAACACAGAGAATTTGCTCCATGAGACCAGGTGGAACTCTCCACCCTGGTCTCTCTGAATTCACAGTTTTCGGTAATGAGAGACAACACTGTGCTGGATAGCTTTAATGTCAACTTGACACATCTGGGTTGAGGGACCCTCAATTGGGGAATTTCCTTCATCGCACTGGCCTGTGGCCATGTCTGTGAGGCATCTTCTTGATTGTTGTGTGATGTGGGTGGTGTGCATTGTGGGTGGTGCCACCCCTGGGCAGGTGGGCCTGGTTGAATAAGAAAGCAGGCTGAACAGGGGCCAGGGGAGCAAGCCAGTAAGCAGCGTTCCTCCATGGCCTGTGGTCCAGCTCCTGCTTCCAGGTTCCTGCCCTGAGTCTCTACCTTGGGCTCCCTGATGAACTGTGACCTGGGAGATATAAGCTGAATAAACCCTTTCCTCCCCAAGTTGTTATTGGTCAGAGTATTTTGTCACAGCAATGAAGAACAAACTAGGACAAGTGCTGAGAGGTCCACTTATCTGTAAGTATAAAGATACATATTTAGAATACAGTAAAAATTATGTTGGTCTAGGGAAGTGACAGAGTACGTTTTTCTCTATGGCCTGTGACCTCTCCAGTCATGTATACATGGCTATGCTTGCAGTAGCTCACATGATTTCCCACCCATTTAATTGTGTTCAATTAAGTAACTGTTGACTACCCCCAAGATAAAACTGCCACTACTACACCAATAGAGATCATTTGCTGGGCCTGTCATTGTTGTTTCTTCGGTTTTATGTGTGTAGGACCCTTGATTGGTTTTCTCCCTTGATGGTTTACATAGTTTGCATTTCTGATACTATGAGAGCTAATTTTCACAGAAGAGGCGTCCAGGTCAGTTGCAGATCAAATGCTCAAAGTCTTATGCCTGAAGTATGTCCTGCCTTCAGTAATAGGTCTTACCTTCAAGTTCTTGGGAGGCAATCAAGGGTGTGGCAATAGCCTGTATTATTTTGGGAGTCTCTTGGACCACCCAGACCAACAACACAAAGAAAAGTTTCCCATGTCTGATGCTGTGATTTTTGTTATATAGCTATCAGCTATATACACCTGCATTCACATTTGTGTGATTTTTTTCGGTAGGCTTATTAAATATTCCATTTCCCTTTGGGCTTTCACAACACTTAAGCATTGTTTATCTCTCCTTTCTCTGCACTTGTTTACCCCTCCCTCCCCCACCCGCAGTTGAAGTCCTGTTTCCTAGTACCCCCCACTCTCTTGTGCTCCTTCTTTCCCTTTCTCTTCTTCTTGGGTACTTTCCATTTTCCTGGTAACTCTGGTTACATCAGGATACATGCTCACATCTAAGGATTTGGAGCTAAGATCCACAATTGAGAGAGATTATGTGCCACTTTTCTTTTGTTGTTGTTGTCTGTTAATGTTGTTTTTGTCTGTGTTACTTCACTTAGTTTAACAGTTTCTAGTTCCATGCATTTATCTGTAGATTTCATGAATTCGTTTTTTTTTACTACTGAGCAGAACTCCCTAGTTTAAACGTAGCACATTTTCATTATCCACTCATCAGTTGAGAAGCATCGAGGTTGTTCCCATTTCTTAGCTATTGGGAAAAGAGCAGCAGCAAACACAGCTGAGCAAGCACCTCTGAGTCCTCTGAGTACAGGCCAAGGAGTGGGTAGTGCATCATAAAGGAGGCCTATTTTTAATTTTTTAAGAGTTCTCCAGTGATTTCCACAGTAGCGGCACCAGTTTGTGAGCCCATCATCAGTGACTGAGTATTTCCCTTTCCCCACATCTTCACGTGCATTTGTTGTCAATTGTTTCTTCATCTTAGCCATTCTGACTGGGGTAACATGACTTTTTAAAGTGGTCTAAACTGTGTTTCCCTAATTGTTAAACATGTTGAAAACTTTTTAAAGTCTTAACCATTTTAAGTTCTTCTTTTCAGAACTCTCTGTTCAGATGTTTAGGACATTTTAAATTGGGTCATATGATTTCACAACACTTAAGCATTATTTATCTCTCCTCTTAATGGAGGAAATCAGGCCGGGTTCTCTATTTTCTGAGTTCTTTGTATATTCTGAAAATTAGTCCTCGATTAGATGTATAGCTGGCAAAGATTCTTTCCCACACTGGGCTTCTCCACGCACTTGGCTGTTTCCTTTGCTGCATGGAAGTGTTTTAGTTTAATGAGGTCCCGTTAGTCAATTTTTTTACCTTAGTCCCTGACCAAACAGTCTGATTTAGAAAGTCCTTTCTTACACCTGTATCTTGCAGAGTATTGTTGGTGTTTTTTGTTTCCAACAGTTTCATCATTTAAAGTTTCACATTGAGATCTTTGATCCACCTTGAATTTATTTCTGTGCAGTGTGATAGATAGCAGTCTGATTTTATTTTTACATGTGGAGAACCAGTTTTCCTGGCACAGTTTGTGGAAGATACCATTTTCTGCCAGCGCTTACTCTTCTATTGTTGACCTCTTTGTCAACTATCAAGTGGTTGTAATTTCATGCACTCATGTTTGGGTCTTCTGCTTTTTTCCATTGATCTACATGTTTGTTCTGTGCCAATACCATGCTATTTTTACTACTATAGCTCTGTAATATAGTTTGGAATCTGGTATAGTAATCCCTCTAGCATTGCTCTATTTGGTCAGTATTGCTTTGGCTCTCTGGGGATTCACTATGAATTTTGGGATTTATTTTCTATATTTGTGAAAAAGTCATGAGGATTTTGATTGGGATTACATTGAATCTGTAAATTGTTTTGATAGCATGATCATTTTCACTGTATTAATTCTATGAAGTTGAAATTTTCATTGTAGTGATCTTTAACATCTTTGGTCAGATTTATTCCTAGGTGCTTTGTTTGTTTTAGAGTGTTGTGAATGAGAGTGTTTCTATTTCTTTCTCTGACTGCTTGCTATTGGTATATAAAAAGGCTGGTGATTTTTGTAAATTCATTTTGTATCCTGCCACTTTGCTGAGAATGTTGATTATTTCTGTATGTTTTCTGATGGAGTTTTGGGGATATTTTATATATAATATCATCTGCAAATAGGGATAATTTGACTTCTTTCCAATTAGTACTTCTTTAATTTCCTTCTCTTGTCTTATTGCTCTAGCTAGAATTTCAAGTACTATATTGAAAAGGTGTAGAGTAGTGGACATCCTTGTCTCAATCCTGACTTTAATGGGAGAACTTTGAGTTTTTCTTCACTTAGAATGATGTCGGCTGTGGGTTTGTCATACATAGCCTTAATTATGTTGAGGTACGTTCCCTCCAGGCCAATTTCTTCTGAGATTTTGATCACGAAAGCATGTTGGATTTTAGTAAAAGTCTTTGCTGCATCTATTGAGCTGATTATGTGGTTTTTGTTTTAAATGTTTACATAATTTATTACATTTATTGACATATATACTGAACCATTTCTTTATTCTTGAAATAAAACCAACTTGATCATGGTAGATGATGTTTTCAGTATGTATCTGTTTGTGGCTTGCAAGTACTTCATTGAGAATTTTTGCATCTATGTTTATTAGGGGTATTGGCTCATAGTTTTCATTTGTTTTTTGTTTGTTTTGTTTGTTGTTATCTCTACCTCATTTTGGTTTTAGAGTCATACTTTCTTGGTAAAGGAGTTCAGGAGCTCTCCCTCTGTCTCTATCTTTTTAAATAATTTACACAGTATTGCATTAGTTCTTGGAAGGTCTGGTAAAATTCTGCTGTGAATCCATTTGGGCCTGGGATTCCTTTGGTTAGTAGTCCTTGTATCACTGTTTCAATCTCATTTGTTACAAGTCTGCTTCAGTTGTTGGCCACTTCTTGGTTGAAAGTTGGTAGTTTGATGGAGTCTGTAAGTTCATCCATTTCTTTTAGATTTTCTAAAATTCAATTTCTAATTTCTATAGGTTCTGATTTCCTTTGGTGTCTGTAATGTTTCCCTGTTCATTTCTAATTTTGTTGATTTAGGTTTGCTCTTTTTTTTTTTTTTTCTTTTGGTTACCTGGGCTGAAGTTCTGCCTAACTTGTTTATCTTTTTAAAAACCAGGTCTTAGATTCATGAGTTCTTTGTATGCTTTATTATTTCTATTTCATTGATTTCTGCCTGATTTATATTATTTCTTCTCATCTTCAGGGTTTGGGTTTATTTTCTTCTTGTTTTTCCTGATTCTTGAGTAATATTGTTAGTCATTTATTTATGCTCTTTTTGATTCTTTTTAAATGTAGACACTTAGAGCTGTAAAATTTCCTCCTAGGACTGCTTTTAATTTGTCCCAGAGATTTTGTTATGTTCTATTTCATTTTTGTTTAGTTCCAGGAATATTTTTATTTCTTTTTTGATTTCTTTCTTGACCCATTCATCATTCAGTAGTATATTGTTTAATTTCCAGAAGTTTATGTTGTTGATTTTTAAACTTTATTGCATTGTAGTCCAACAGAATACAAGGACTCATTAATTTATTTTGTATTTTTATTTTTTGTCAGCGTTTGGTCTATTTTTTTAGGGTTATTTTTGCCCAATGCAAAAAGAAGCTTCTCTGAAAGGCCGAGAGCTGCTGAGGTCTGTAGGTAAATGTAAATGTTTAGAAGGCAATTTGATAGCATGGCTGTTTAGAAAAATAATGATATGGGCTGGAGAGATGGCTCAGTGGTTAAGAGCACTAACTAATCTTATAGGGAACCTGGGTTCGGTTCCAGCATCCACATGGCAACTAACAACAGTCTGTAACTCCAGTTCCAGGGGATTTGATGCCATCTTCTGAACTCCATAGACACTGCATGACATGGGTGCACTTATACACATGCAGGCAATACACTCAAACACATAAAATAAAAATAATAAATAAAATATTAAAACTTCATAAAAAGAAAAATAACAATAGCAGGTCCATCTCATTACCAATGGCCTCTCCAGTCATGACTTTTGACCAGATTTACAGTACCAGGCATGAAATTTCCTCCTGTGGAGAAGACTACAAGTCCAATCAGAAAGCAATTGTTTACCCCCAAACAGTCATGCCTTTATTGTACTAATGGGCACACATGCTGACAGGTCAGTCTTGCAGCATGCTGGGTCCAGCGCTGGATAAGTGCAGTTTCTCCCTCAGCAGTCTGCACAGCACTGCCAGCCACTGTGAAAGCTAGCCAGTGGGGTGGGAATTTCCAGGGTGGTCGGAGACTGATTTCTTAATGTCTTTCTGTGTAAGTATGTGGCATCTTCAGCAACAGGTTCTTATCACGTAGTTATAGTGGGAAACCAAGGTCAACAGCAATAGCCTATATTGTTTTGGAGACCTCTGGGGTCTCCCTGACCAATAACTCATAATTATGTATACCATACTTTGCATGTAGGTGGTGTTGTCCACCCGTGCAGAGTATGTCTGCTTGACTTCTCTTAAAAATATATATCTGTGTGCTGGGCGTAGTAGCACACGCCTGTCGTCCCAGCACTTGGGAGGCAGAGGCAGGTGAATCTCTGTGAGTTCAAGGCCAGCCTGGCCTACATAGTGAGTTCCAGGACAGCTGGG
>NW_008336953.1:4950487-4972095 GCF_000622305.1 Nannospalax galili | reverse complement strand
TATATATATATATATTGATTTTGTGATACACACACACTACGAAATTAGTTTAGTGGTTTCCACAAGGCTTTCGCATACATCCTTAGTTTTGTCTAATCTACCCAGAACTCCATTCTGTCTCCCATCCCCCAATTCCATCCCTGCTTAATTTTTCAAACCCCGGCATCCTCCACTCTTACTTTTATATAACATGTGTTCTGCTGCCCTTCTGTATTAGCTGCCTTTCTTTTGCTGTGATAAAACACCATGAACAAAGCCATTTATAGAAGTTACAGCTTATTTGGCTTATGGTTCCAGAGGATAAGAGTTCATCATGGCAGAGAGGTGTGGCAGGAAGCAGCCCAAGCTCCCAAAGTTTTCCACATTCCTCTAAAATCATGGTCAGGTTACTCACAGTAACAACCCACTCTCTGGTATCAATGTAGTAGTTACGTTTCTGTTGCAGTGATTCAACCATGAGCAAAGCAACTTATAGAAGGAGTAGTTTGATTTATGGTTCCAGAGGAACAGGAGTCCATCATGACAGGGGACACATGGCAGGAGGCAGCCAGAGCAGAAAGCTGAGAGCTCACCTCTTCAAACAGGCACAAGACGCAGAGAGCAACAGACTGGAAGTGGGAAACTATATTCCCAAAGCCCACCCCCAGTGATGCTTCCTCCAGCAAGGCCACACCAAAAGGTTACAAGACCCTCCCTAAACAGTGCCACTAACTGACCAAGTGTGCAAATACTTAGAACCTATAGGGACATTTCTCATTCAAACCATCACACCCTCCCATTATATTTTGCATTGGGTTGTGAAATAATAGATTTTCATATGATTTTTTTCATGCAGCTTTCCTTTGGGTTAACCCTCCCACCTTTCACCCCATGACTTGTCCCATGGTTATCCTGATTAGGTTGACTGAGATGAGAAGATCTGGCCGCCATGCTGGGATTCTAGACTTATAAGAGGAAGAAGCTGGGCCAAGCACAAATACTCATCGCTCATTGCTTCTTGACAGCAGATGTAATGTGACCAACAGCTCCTAAATCTAACCAACTATGATTTCCCTGGGATCAACTATAATCTCAAATTGTGATCCAAAATAAACCCTCTTTCCCAAGTTTTGTCTTTTTTTTTTTTTTTTTTGTCTTTTTGAGACAGGGTCTCTCTGTAGCCCCAGCTGGCCTGGAACCCTAGAACTTGCTATGTGGAACAGACTGGCCTGAAACTTATAGACATCTGCCTGACTCTGCCTCCTCAGTGCTGGGATTAAAGGCGTCGTGCTTTGTTTGTCAGAGTATGTTTATTTATTTATTATTTTTATTTTATGTGTATGAGTGTTTTGCCTGAATGTGTCTAAGTGTATCCATGCATGCAGTGTCCATGGAGGCCAGAAGAGGATGCTAAATCCCTTGGAACTGGAGTTAATGGACAGTCCTAACTGCCATGTGGTTGTTGGGAACTGAATCTGGGTCCTCTGAAAGAACACCCTTAACCACTGAACCATTTCTCCTGGTGTTGTCAGAATATTTTATTTCAACAATAGAAATGTAACTAATCTAATTTCCTTTGTTAAGTTTTTGCCTAGCACTTTAGTCCCTCTGAGTCTGTTATAAACAAAATCATTTCTGTAATATCCTTTTCTGTGTTTTTCATTGTTTACTGGATGACCACATAACTGATGTTTGTATGATGATCTTTTATGCTCAACTTTGTAAAAATTGATTATTATGGAATTTGGGAGTTTTTCTACAGATTTGATGATGTTATCTGTGTACAGGCATAACTTAAATTCTTCTTTCTTGAATGTCTTTTATTTCTCTCTTTTGCCTAATTGCTCTAGTGAGGACTTCCAATGTGATGGGAAACAGAAAAGTGGCAAAGAAGACATTCCTGGTTTCTTCCTAATTCTAGAAAATCTCCTTCAGTCTCTCAGAATTAAGATTTGTTACATGTGGGCTTCTCACACTTGTCCTTTTTGTGTTGTGGTAGTTTCTCTTAAGCCTACTTTGACGAATATTTTCAGTATGAGAGGCTACTGAAGTGTATCAAATTCCTTCTATGTATCTATGGAAATTGTCATGTAAAAATCACAAGTCCTTCATTCTGTAATGTGCTACATTACACTGATTGTTTTTTATATGTTGAACCACCCTTGTGTTCCAGAGGTTAAACCCCAGTGAAATACAGTCATTGTGATAAAAAGTCAGTGTGCTTCAATAGTTCATCACTGAACATTTCCAAGAGTAAAAGATCTTGGTCTTTAGGGGTTCTTGGATGGGGGAGTTTTGTGTATGAGTGTGCACGTGTGCGTGTATGCATGGCGTGTGCATGTGTGTGTTTCTTTCTCTGGCTTTGGGACTGGTCATGCTTATTTCTTCATAGGTTGCTTCAAGGCCTTACTCATGCTAAGCAAGTATTCTACTACTGAACTATATCTTCATTTCCATAAAATAAGTTTGGAGCTTTTCTCTCCTCTTTAGTTTAAAAAATTTTAGTTTTTGGTGATTTCATACATAAGTACTCTGTTTACATCGTTTCTCACCCCCCCACTCCTGCCATACCCCCCTTCCTCTTAATTTTGTGACCTCTTCTTTTTGTTCCATATGTACATATAATATATATATATATATATTTATAATCTACTGAGACATTTAGTGGTGCTAGTTTGTACGTGTGTTATGGACTGACCACTTGGTACTGGATAATTTATCACGGGGGCTCATCCTTGGAGAAAACTGATGCTCCCTTAGCATCCACTGGTTGCCTGCAGCTCTTCCTCTTGAGGTGAGACTTTATGAAATTTCTCCCATCTACATTTGGTATGTCAACTGGTGCTCTTCCCCGAGCCTTAGGTGTGGGAGTTGCATTATAGATCTATCAACTGGGGCTGGGCACCCCACGGTCATTTGCCCTCTGCATTTTGACCAGTTGTGGAACTTTGTAATAGTCTCCATCTCTTTCCAAAAGAAGATTCTTTGTTGAGTGATGAGAGGTACACTTTTCAGCTCTAATCAGGATCAGGTATTGGATATATTTGGCATTTTGTTTAGTCTTCTTTAATTTGAATCAGTGACCCTAGATTTATAGTTCAAATGCAGGTAACAATGCAGCTGTAAAAAGAAATATGCCTTAAGGCTTATCTAAAGCATATTTTTTTCTGAATTATAAGTTTAGTAACATGATCTTTGAATTGATTATGTTCCAGTAAAAATTAATTATATATTTGTAGATCTGCAAAGAATCTTTTAATGGCCAACACCATGTCTTACTTTATTCTATTAACATAAATTGAACAAATTACACTCATTATAACATTTATAGCATGGAAATTGTTGTTTAAATTAGAAATGCTGTAATTCACAAGGCTCATTTCCTCATTACTAAGATGCATTAAGTGTTACATCTTCAACCACCAGCCATTTGCTCTCTGCCCATGTTCACTTTACTTCTCCTCCATCCCTCCTCTAATTGTATCACCTTTCTTTCTTTTTCCTTCCCCTTTCCCTCTCTGCTCATCTTTCCCTCCCTGCTGTTTTTCATAGCAACCATGAATAGCCTTTCCCTGTTAGGAGTATTTTATGGTAAGGAATGAACATTGACACATTTAGTTAAAGGACACAGAATTGATTCTTGGTTCTATGAAATGCCGGGTGGTTTTTCAGGATAATCTAAATGAATCTCAGCATACCAAGGAGCTGAAATGGGATAAGAACACTCTGAGAAAATGAACGCAGTTAGGGGCACAGAGAAGTCAGCTTGTCCACATTTTCACAGATAATAGTAAACTGGGGATGTTCATCTAAGCAGGTAGAGGCAGAGTTCAGGAGCCTGTCACTTCTCTGTGACTCCAGTACTGGAGTTTGTAGTCTCTGCTTTTGTCTGTCAGGATGCCCCTGTGGTCATTTCTCTCTCATTTGGCAGCGACTTTTCCAAGCCTTCCTTGGCACCCTTTTATCCTCTACCCTTTCTTGGTGGCGTTTGGCTTCCTGGTCTCCTTGGCTGCCTCCGGAACTGTCTCTCCTTGTACCCTGGAGTTGGCGCACTCCCCATGGCTGTGAATTGTGGTCATCTAGTTCCAGGAATTGCAGCTTCTATTTGTGACCAGAGGAGGGGAAACCTCTCATCTTGCAGGCTGAGTATGTTTAAAACATTGTCTCTCATGGAATGGAGAGATGGCCCAACAGTTATGAGCATTGGCTGTTCTTGCAGAAGACCCAGGTTTAAATTCTAGCACCTACAAGCAGCTAACAACCCTCTGTAATTCCAATTCCAGGGGATCTAACCACCTCTTCTGTCCTCTGTGGGTACTGCAAGATACAAGTGTCCTTACATACATGCAGGCAATACACTCATACACATAAAATAAAAATGAATAAAATAAATAAAAATGTCTCTCATTGTGCAATAAGAGATAACTGCTCTGCAAAGATGGATGCCCTCTGCTTTGGGTTCTGTTCTCCCAAAGCTCCTTCAGTTATGTCATAGTTATTATCTATCAGACCCCCAAAAGGTTGGGAGAATAAACATGTATACTTGGATTCATCTGTTGGGTGAATTTTTTTCTTGCTCTGGCTCAATGACAACACATCCCCCAAATAAAGATACTAATGATTACCTTGCAGGGTGATTATAAATATCAAATAAAACAAATCATGTAAAATATGGAGGAAAGAAATTAGTATAAAAGAGAAAACCTAGTGGTACCTGTTCTTATTTATCCTGACAAAGAATCTTACATGAATTGCAGCAATTTTTTCTGAGACTGATAATATTTTTTGTGGGCATTATCATTTTCAGGACTGTAAAATAAACATTTATTTCACTGAGGCTTGGTATATATCCAAGATGATCAAAAATAGTCTTGAACATATTAATATTATTATTTTAATGTGATTTGCTGTTTTTGCTGTTACCTTTTTTCTAGCTCTAAGAATATATTATCATAACTTTATTTATTGTATAACTTATTTATTAATGTAATTGCTATGTTTCTCAGAAATTTGTCTGGAATAAACAGCAATAACGTGTGACCCTGTATTTAAGGGAATGAATATGTTCTTTATAAATTTGAAAGGAATAGATATTGCAGGTGTCAGTTACCTGCATGTTGATATCTCCATTTTGATCTTGAGAATCATTGCAAGTATGACTCCCAGGAATAATTTGAAAAACAAAAGTCAGAATGCATCTTAAATCAGGGCTTTGCAGTCTCAGCACCACTGACATACGGGATGGCATATTTCCTTTTGGGAGTGAAAATGGGGCCCAGTCCCATGCATCATAGGCTGCTGTGCATTGTAGACTGCCGTGCAGTGTCTTGACTTCAATCCCCAGGTGGTATTAGCATCCTCTTCATGTGGCAACCCCAAATGCCCCCAGAAATGACCAGGTGACCCTGTGAGTGGTGTTAGTGTAAAAGTCACCGTGGTTGAAAATCACAGCCATAAACCCACACTGTAAGTAGTTTGCTTGCTCTAGTTCATCAAAGAATGGAGGAAGCGTTCCAAGCAGGAAAAGAGACAGAGGAAAGAGAAGGTTAGGATGGTCCATTTCTACTGATTTTTGTATCCAGGATGGTCTTCTGGTCAAGATATTTCCTCCAAGTGAGAAGGATCCACCCACCATCCTCACACGCACACTTGCAATTCTCACCACATGACAGATCGTTCCCAGGCACAGCAAAGTGCTCTGATGACTGCAGTTTCCTGAGGAATTAAATACACCGATTTCCTCTTCCCACTTTGAGCTATTGTCCTTTCAGCATCACGTGAACACATTTAGCGCCTACCATTTCACAGCATCTGTCTCTCAGACACTATAAAGTTAAGCACTCAGTGTATAAATTAAATGGTCTTTTTAAGACTTTGCAAAGCTCCATGAAGTCATTTAAGCAGTGACTCATTGTATTACCCTTCTCGGAGGCAAACCCCACTAGCCATTCTCTGCTTTATTGCTTTCCTATGTAGGGATGCCTGAGGTGTAAAAGCCTAGGTATCTTGTAAAATAGCAACTTAATTTATCTGTATATCAGGATGGTGTGAAGTTCAAGGGTCATGAAGACATCAAAACACGCAACAGACCTTTGATGGTGATAAATTTCCTTAGTTCTACCAAGATATTTGCTTTTCTTTTTTCTTAATCCACATAACTCTTGAACGATACATTAGACTGCTATGCTTACTGGGAGAAAGTCCCAGGAGAGTGACTAAAGTGAAGGACATTTTATGTCATCAGAAATAGCCTTGGTTGGGGATACTGGAATGAACTTGTTTCTTTTGGGTGCCTCTTTCCATTCCAGCCTTTGACAGCGGCTGGCAAACCAAGACTGAGAGGGGTGGAGAAGTTTGGGGGTTGTTTTTTCCAAAGTCATAAAATGTGGAAGAAGACTCAAACTCAAGACTTCGGCAACTGCTTTTGGCTCTAATGGAGAACATAAAGAAACGAGCAAAGGGGATTTGAACCAAATCCTGTTGTTCTCTGTTTCTCAGAACTCCAAGTCTCTACCTAGCTGAGAGAGAGAGAGAGAGAGAGAGAGAGAGAGAGACGAGCTCAGTCCATCTTACAGGAGAGTTCTCCCTGTGATCTTCGCAGGTCTGGCTCAAATGCCTGTTTATCAGGCCATTCTCATGCCCCCTTCTAGCCAATCAGCTAATCATCACCCCCTTCTAGAGGTGCTCATCCCCTCACCACTGTCTTGTATTACCCACAAAACAGCCTCAGTGTGTGAGATGCTGCCAAGTAGTGTCTACGCGGCTGTCAGCCTGCAGGAATCCAGCCTTAGCCACATTTGCCCTCGATAAACAAAAAGAAGAGGTGAGACATAGGCTTGAAGCCACTCAGCCTGGCTTCTAATTCAGACTGTGCCTAAATTCTAATCCCCCAGTCCTAAACTGAAGACTGTGCACAGGTGGGATGAATGCCTCCATTTCTTTACTTTCCTGATTGCATCAGCCAATGGTACTCAAGGAAGAGTCATGATTATTCCTGTCAATCCAGGAAATCCAAGCCCCTCCCTGTTCCCTCTCCTTCCTTCTGTCCCTCTTTTTCCTTTCCCTTTTTCCTTCCTAATTGCAATAACACAAACTTTGTAGAAGATTCTTTTGTAGACTTCATGGGAAGCCCTTAAGTTGTTAGGGACCTGCCCTTGTGGAGGTTGTAGAAGCCTGGTGCTTGTATTTGCTTTGCTTTGTTATCATGAACTGAGCAGTTTGTTTTACCATAAGCTCATCATTGCCAGAACAAAGAACTAAAGCATCTGACTCTGGACTGGAACACTCAGAACTATTATCTGATAAACCTTTTCTCTTTCAGGTTGATAGCTTCAGGTATTTCAGTATAGTGATGGAAAACCCACTGACATACTGGCCGTCATACCTGCTTGGGGTGCCCAGTGCTCTGAATTCTTTGCAATGCCATTGATGCCTTTTACTCAGGCCAATGTCTTGCTTTTTGTCACATCAAGAAATTGGGCAAAGAGGCAGCTTATAACAGAAAAATGGAGCCATGTGTGGACTAGCTTACCTTTGAGAACAAAAATTATTCCTTAAATTTCTTTTCATTATCCCAGTGGCTTCAAGAATTAGTGATTCAAATTGCCAACTTACTTAGAGAAAGTTCTTGTCAGTTGCTGAGTAATTGAAATACAAATTTTTTAGATAATGAAGAATCAATAAATCTGTTCCACAAGACCTTGGGTGATTTGGTATCTGACATGTCGTTTTACTGGTATTATGAAAAACTGTTGCTTTAAGGAAAAATCCCTTGGAGCTGGGGGTGTGGCTCTTTGGTAGAGCTCTTGCTCTTGTGAGAAAGGAAAGATAAAGGAAAGGGTGGAAAAGAGCCCAGGACATCTAATTACATCCACCGTAGGAACAGAGGCTTATTGAATCCTGCCAGCTGAAAGACGCCTGCTCTTGCCTAAAAAGGCGTTTTATACCATAAATTTCTAGTCTGCCAACAGAAATGTAAATTATTGCAATGCCATACCTTATATTTGGACTTTTCACGAGGAGTGTGATTACTTCTATTTTTTTGAGCAGAACAATAAACATTTTAAAAATGGCATTCTAGAAGCCTATGAAGAATAAGCTGATAAAATAAAGACAAGACAATTATACATCATTAGCAGGAAGAAAGACACATTTGATGTATTCAGAAATTCGTTTCAGTGGGGTACAATTTTCCTTCCCAGTGACAGCATGTTCTTCATCATGATGTTGTGTGATAAACCTGTGGTGGAGGAATTGGCTTCAGTGCCTCATCTGAGCCCTTCTTCATCAGGCATGTAAAGCTCCACCGTCATAAGTAAGAACCTGGGCTGCAGAGATGGCTGAGCCGTTAAGAGCACTGACAGTTCTTGTTTGATTTCCAGCTCCCATATGGCAGCTAACAACTGTCCTAACTCCAGTTCCCGGGGATATGATGCCTTCTTCTGACCACTGTGGGCATTGCATGACACAGGTGCACTTACACACATGCAGGCAATGCAATCATACACATAAAATAAAAAAATTTTTAATTAAATAAGAACCTGAATATATAGCACTCATCATAATTTCATGACAGACCGTGATTCATTATTATGACAGACTGCTTCCCTGGCTGTCGTATGACTTCTTTTCTAAGCATTAGCTTCTGTTTGTGCGTATTTGGTTTGGTTTTTGGTTCTAGTCCAGTGTTCCTTAGTTTCCAGATCAAGAAAAACTCACTCCAGTGACCCAAACAAAGTCATTTAATTGGAATCTGCTGTTTGTCATCAAAATAGTACTTAGCCCTTCTGTGGTCATCAAACTTATCTCAAGCCTGTGGGGTACTGGAGTCCCAAGTGCATCTTTCTTCAGAGTCATTTTGGTACAGGATTCAAAAACGTAACCTCTAGCCATGTCCTCAGTTGGGGATACCCACCTAGGTGTTTCATAAAGTTGGAGTCATCATAATAGTATTTGATCACTAATTAAATGATGTGAAGGTCTAGTGGGCTTTATCTCTAGTTCTGGGTAAATGCAGTCATTAAAGTCTCATATTTTCCTTTCCTCTTTCGCCCGAAGATCTTTTGTGGACCATTGGTCTCAATACCCTTTACTATGCAAGCTCCTGATGTCAAGATCGGGCTCTACATCATTTTTCCTCGTGGGAGTCATTTCTCTACATGAAATAACATCCCTCCTTGGTCATCTAGCCTCATCTCTAATAACAAGAGAGACTCCCGTGAGTACAGACTTTATCTTGTATGGTTGGGAAATGATGGTGAGGTTGCACGGTAGGAACAGATAGGATACCAGAGCCAGATGGGCCTGGGTCCTGAACATGGAATTAGCATTCAGGAGACCCCACTCCTCAGTCTCTTATTTAATGTTTCAGTCTCACTGCTCCTGTCTGTAAACGGAATGTGCAATTCCTTTAGGGAAGTCAGGGAAACTAGAAAAACTGTCTCTTAGACTTCCACTTGGTTCACTCTCTTACCTGATTTCTAGACACCTCTCTTACCTCTGGCAACACAGCCTCTCTTAGCTTGAACCTGGGTCCTTTCGCTCAAGGGGTTTCCTACTAGATGGTGTCTTCCAGGAACATCTTTCCTCTGGGTCTTGTGAGGATCAGGGCTTACTGTTTCAGGTTTTGGCTTCAATGTCCCTATTACAATGACATCTTAGTGTTCTGCCCTCTAACTTACTCCCCCACTTGGTGGAGCTAGGTGGTCTCGCTCAAGGTGTCCTGCACAGCTCCTTCTGGGGACTGACCATCATATGAATGTTTATTGCAATAGACTGCAAGTTGCCAACCACCTCCTTGTTCACTGATGACTACTCTGCCTAATCTAAAGTGTTTGTAATACAGATCCCTGATAATAGTATAGCCATTAATTGATTGAGTAAAGTGCGTGATTCCTACAATGCCCTCATGAATTACAATAATCATGTTTATGGTCACTTTTATGGGTAATAAACCAAGGAGGCTTCATGAGTTGAAATAAGTTGGCTAATTTTACTGGTAATCTGAATGGATATAGGGCTGAAGTCCACTTGCAAAATTTGTGTGCTTTCTGCCACAATTATCAGCAAATAAAATAGAACCCAAAGCACAGATGGCATGCAATGGAGAGGGTGTGAGAAAGGGCAGTGGAATTTATGAAACAATTTTATACCTGGAAAATGAAGAGTATTGCTTTCATTATGTACATCATAAAGTATAAAGCTCTTCGATGTCTTGGCTGAATGGGTAGACGTTAACAAAATATGAATAAAATCCACACTGTAATACAATTGAAATGTCTCTGACAGGGATCTTATGCTTGTGGAAGAAGTAACAAGCAACCCATGATGTTCTCTCTTCCTGGTCTCTGGCTGATGTCAATCACCAGGTCCTATCCATTGGCCTCTTAAGAATCACTCTTCACCAACCCTTATTATTACTCTGACTCTTGTGATCGCTGCCTTTAGCCCCCTAGTTTTCTCTCTTCATTACCCCTTCAGACCCTCACCAAGCCGTAATTGGAAGATGGACAGAACCAGTTTCTGTTCCCCAAAGCTGCAGTACTGACTCCGTTGACTCCACACTTTTTTGAATATGTGTAACCATGGATCTAAAGTTCAGGGAACATCAAGAGTCTACACAGACTTGCCAGTCTGGGGTTCTACCATTCTGTACCAAAAGTTGTCAGTTTAATAGACAAAACAGGACAGTACAAATGACCTGTCAGAATTGTACTTCTTAAATCATCTGAAGGATCATTAAAAACAAAATTATAATGCAAAATGGGCTGATGTTTTATAAATGAGGACAAAGTGTGAATTACTAGAAGAGAAATTTTTAAAAGACTGGGCCTCAGAAAGGAGCAGCTTTCATGGGGTCTGCCTAGTGCAAAAGGTTGATGTGGAAAGGTTTAGGAACTTAAAGTTTTACTTTTATCTAGCTTTTGTTTTGTGTGTTTATTTCTGTCTATGTGTTTGTATTATGTATGTCTATGTGTATGTATTTCTATCTGTATGTTTGAACTTTGAATACAATGCAGTGGATCTGAAATAAATTAATGAATTTGATCCATTGGATAGATCCAAGATTTCTGGAAAGAGCTACAACTGCTAAGTCACACCCCTCTTAGACTATTTCCACACAGTCAAATCATGAAGCAGTTTGGCAGGAAGCACCGCAATGGAAGGACACAGGCATGCATGTTTTCCTGTGCTCAAGCAACTCCTGACTAGCTCCTTAAACTTTCCCAGGAAAATTGAGACGAGCAGGAGTGGCGAGCTCATATGCAGTCAGAAGGACGCAACTTGGGTGGGGCTGCAGCGGAGCCAAGGTATCAGGGCACAGTGTGTTTAAGTGTAAACAAGATGGCAGCTGGAAACACAAAGATTTATGGGTGGCCAGAAAATGACGAGCCAATAATTTTCCCTTGGATAAGCTTTTATTACTTAAGGCTATGTGTATTGTAAAATATGATGGGCAAAAAAAATAAGAGGAGTCAAAGGCAAGCTCATGTGGATCATTAATCATTGATAAGGAAGAGAGACGAGACCTAGCTGAAGGCTCAGAATAATGAGTTCGAAGATTCTTTATTGCAAAATCTTGGGTAAAATTATGAATATAAGACAGAATAGTGGGGGAGTCCTGGGATTGCTGGAGAAATGCTGAGAACAGGGCATATAGTCCTGCTCTGTGAGCATGGGCCAGGGGCTCAGCAGGAGCTCTCAAGTGCAGTGTTTTATTCCTAAATCAAGTTCAGAATGATCTGAATGATTCAAGGGGTCAGAACATAGAGAGTTGAACTCGTAATTTGTGGTGCATATGCCTTTCCTATTCTCTCATGAGAATATAGCCTTATATTACAAATCCCCTAATTAGAAATAATGGAATGCCTACTGAACAGGACAGCCACTAGCCTTAATTTTGGGAGACCCAACTGTAGACTTTTGTAACACCAGGAAACTATTTTTCTCTTCTTCTGTTATCTAAAATGTGAGATCAAAAATAAACCCTACACTGTCTGTTTGGCCAGATTTCTCTAAAGATGAGAACAGATAACGTACTGGGGGTCAGAAAGAAGACCACTATACAAGGTATGGGAGGAAGAAATTAATCTTTAATTATTCCAAATAATTATAAATATAACTAAATTAAATTCATGGGAATGATTTATGGGATAGAATTATCTTTCTCATATGTTAACGCTTCTCTTAGTTTCTTCTTTTATTGCTGTGATAAGATACCCTGACTATAACGACATAGAGGAGAGCTTATTTTGGCTCACAGTTCAGGAGTATAATTCATTATGGTGGGGAAGTCCTGGCAACAGGAGCTGAGACAGCTGGTCCTGTTACATCTGCAGTCTGGAGGCATAAAGAGATGCATTCTGGTGCTCAGCTCACTTTCTACTTTTTATTCAGACTGAGATCCCAGCCCATGTAATGGTGCCACCCACATTCGGCACCCCTTCCCACCTCAATTAACCTAATCAAGATACTCCCTCACAGGCATGGCCCAGGCTAAGCCAATCTAGATAATCCTTCATGGGGATGCCTGAAGGGTTGTCTACTGGGAGACTCCAGATCCTGTTAAGTTGAGGATCAATGAATGTTAACCATGACACTGAAGAACTCAATCCAAAATATAGCGGATTTCAATATCTATTATTTTCTTGTACTGTTACTCTTAACACCAAATTTCTTAATGCAAGTGGGTTAAGATCAAATGATGCTTCTGTTACTCTTTTCATCATTTACTGTGTGGAATTTTCCAATCAGTGTCTTCCTAGCATGTGGGAAGCCTAGAAGGGGGATCCCTGGAACTAGATGGCTAGTTAGAGTAACCAAATAGTTGAGCTCTGGTTTCAAGTGAGAGACCCTGCCTCAATGTATAAGGTGAAGAGTGACCCAAGAAGACCCCTGATGTCAAACTCTGGCTTCCACATGCATGTGCATGAACATGCACGCACACACATACACAAACACACACACACACACATACACACACACACACACACACACACACACACACACACACACACACCACATACACATACTTGACTCAGGTTGTTGGCCAGCAGCTGGTCTCACTTTCCCAAGTTCTGCTTATATGCAGATGTCCACAGGCAGCCAGTTGCTAGGAGCAGCTGTTAACCTCAAGATGCTTTAACTATTGGGACTCTATTCCATCAACATGCGTCCTTTGTTCTTATGTCTCCATTAATGACGTACAAATTGGCAGGATTTATTTATCATACTAGAGTCCCACAGTGGTGTCTAGTGCTTCTGAGGAGTAAATATCTCCCATAATAACATTGTCCTTGTTTTCAGAGGGAAAAGCCTCTAGGGAAATAGGTCTGATTTAAATGAATTTCACCTTTTAAAGGGAGATGAGGGGAATAAAACTCAAGTGTCTGAATTCCAAGTAGTTTCTGGTGAAAGAGGCAATTCTAGCTCTGCTACTGGGTCTGTATGTTACTTTTCTAAGAGGCTAGCAAGCCCCCCTGAATGAACTTCATCTCTGGGTCTGATGATGCAGTGTTGAGGAATAAGGTCTTTTAAAAATGTTTTATTTACAATGTGAAGATTTTATTTATTATTATTAATTACTGTGTATGTGTGTGTGATGCATGTGTGTACATCAGAGCACAACTTTTGGGAGTCAGTTCTGTCTTTCCACAGTGGGATCCAGGGACAAAATCTAGGCCATCAAGCTTGTGTGGCAAGTGCTTTTATCCAATGAGCCATCTCACTGACTCATCCAGCCATTTTATAATTCTGTCTGGACATAACTTGATGCGCTGGGAGACAGAAATAAAGGGTCTTTACAATAGCCAAGGAAATGAAAACCAATTCTATCTGGACGTAGCTTGATGTGCTGGGAGACAGAAATAAAGGGTCTTTAAAACAGCCAAGGAAATGAAAACCAAAAAAGTTCTACAAATGTCTTTTTTCCTATTTATTATGTTTCTAATGATTACAATAAGCACAAATATCTAGTTATTCACCTAAAACTCTGACAAAGCAAAGATAGTATTCATAGTTCACACTTTTAAGTTTAGTGTTTCCACCATTTAATCATTTTTATTATTAAATACATACAAGATTTATAAATGTGCATATGGAAACTGCATAAAAATAGATCATTTTAGAAAGTTTACAGGAAAACATTTGCCTACATCTTACAAAATTTGCACACATCACACTAAGTACTGAGAAATGTATAATAATTCAATGAAAAGCACAGAAAAGAATGATTCTGTGATTAAGGACAGACTGAGTAGAATTAGGTCGAAGGAAGGAAGGAAGGAAGGAAGCAGCTTGGTCTACATAGTAAGTTCCAGGACAGCTGGGGCTACAGGGAGACCCTGTCTCAAAAAGACCAAAAAAAAAAGAAAGAAGAAGGAAGGGAGGGATGGAGGGAGGGAGGGAGGGAAGAAAGAAGAAAAGAAGGAAGAGAGGGAGAGAGGGAAGAAAGAAGGAAGGAAGGAAGGAAGAAAGGAAGGAAGGAAAGAAGGAAGGAAGGCAAACCCAACATCCTAGAGAAGAGCTGGTAATGTCTGGAAGACAGTATTACATAATATACAGGAGTCTACCTACACAATCTATGGCCTTTGATAAGTTACTTGTGATCTTTTTGTCTCCGGAAAATGGTGATGACAATAACACCATGTCTCAGGGTTGCCATAAGAACCAAAGGAGGTAACAGATAAGGTTTCCGCAGTGCCTTCCTGTGAAGGTTTAATAGTAATGATATTGCTGCTGCTAGTACTTATTTCTAGTACAACTTTACTATGATAGTTTCCATAGGTTGTTCCAAGTAAAAAGATATATGCAGTCCAACCTCCTAGGCATTCACTCAGAAAATGCCACTGAAACTTTGATGATGGTATGAACAATAACTGGACTGTGGATTCTATTGTAAAAGGGTCGCAAAAATTGGGAAATCTGGAGAATTCAAAGATCTGGATTTCTTTAGAAGTATTCTTCCTTTGTAATAGCTTTTAAGAAGCATTAAAAATTAAGAGGAGCACATTCCTCTCTCGTAAGAAGATGGTGGGAGGCAGGGCCAATGTGTGGGAAATGGTAGCTAGCACCCAAGTGATTGCTAACGGAGTGGCAGTGTCCTACTGACATCTTAAAAGGAAGGTCTTTCCAAACCAAATACAGTTTCTTGTTACCATTATTGGGAAGATTCATTTTCTCTTCCCATATATTAGTTTTAAGAAGATTTATAACCACTAGAAAATGGAGTTAGTTCAAAGGTTACAATGTATAAACAACATTTGTTAGGTAGGTAAGCAAAACTGATCTGGGTAGCTTACCAGTTTTACTTAGAGTGACTAGAAAGTAACTACTGCCGAGCATTTTAAGATATATTACCTTCACATTTTCTGATGAGAAGCAACCCATGAAGAACACTACAGACAACTAAAAGCATTTCAGTGTGCCAGACATACTGGGGGCACACCCCTGTAACCTTGGCACTGGGGAGGCTGGAACAGAAGGATTACAAATTTGAGGTCCTCCTTGCTACATCAGAAAACCTTGTTTTAGAACATCATGTGTTGAGGGGATATTGCTCAGTAGTAGAGCAGTTACCTAGATTCAATCTCCAGCACTACACAATGAAACAAAAACTAATAGACTCCTAGTGTGTGTGGTAAGTCATGGCTTCTTGTAAGGTTAGAGGAGAACAGTACAGTTACAGATACATCTGTAACAATAAATTAGCTTGTCATCCCTGGTTAAAATTTGCAAAAATTCAGCTAAAGTTACCTTAAAATACTGTTTGTTCAGACACAAAAATATTCAAAATATGACATTAATTTAGTATTTCTGTTGATGGTTGAAATGTATCACATCATTTCAGAAAACTCCCTTTCTTATCTGATAGTGAGAAGAGTCTGGCTCAAACCATTCTCCACAGAGCAATGTAAGCTGAGCCTTATGCTTGACAGGTCTCACATCTGGGCATTCTCCTATTGTCTGTTGGAGAGAGAACAGCACAATGGATTGTAGTAACATACTATGTGTTTCGGAAAGCTACAGGAAAGGATTTTGAATGCTTTTGCTGCAAGGAAACATAAAAGTTGAGGAAATAGATGTATTTTACCTGATTTTTAAAAACATTGTACAGGAATCAAAACATCATATGGCACTCCGTTAATACCCAGTTTTATTTAAAATCTAAAAAATTTAAAGTATCGTGTGACCACTTCTACATGTATACCACTTCTACATGTCTATCTAAAGGAGTGAAGTCAACACGCAATAAAGATGCACGCTCCTGCTTCTTGTGGTGCTAAGCACACGAGTCAAGTAATGGAATCCAACCTGGACTTATCAGTGAATAAATGGGTAAGGAATACGTGTGTGTGTGTGTGTGTGTGTGTGTGTGTGTGTACAATAATGAAGAATTTAATCATGTCATTTGTAGGAAAATGGAAAGAATTTGAGATCACCATGGATGTGACCCAATGTCCCATGTGTCACCATCAGACACGGACAATTGCTGTATTTTTTTTCATTTTTGTATTGTAAAGAAGAAAGTGAATTCATGACAATCTTAAAATAATAGGGAGACTAACAGTGAAGGGAATGGAGATGTGTGAGGGCAGGATTGAGTATCAGGAGGGCAGATTCCAAAGCACCCCATGTTTATGTAAATAAACTACATAGAGAAAACCATTAACCTGTACAACTGATATGAATTAATAAAAAGTTATCACATAATTTTAAATTTAAATAAATAAAGTAATTGGAAATTCATCAGCCTTTCTACTGCATCAATCATCAGTTGAAGTATGAAAGATAAACATATTTGCAGAAAGTTTTGGAACATCTTAATCCCTTCTCTATCTTTCAAAATTCAGTACATATATAAAAGAATCAATAGTGGAAAGCTAAAATTACAAATGCACATAATGATTTAGCATCTTGATCCTCCCTCCCCAGTTTATGCAATAATATTTTATAGACTCTATGATTGCTTATAAGTGAATAAATTTCTGAGCTAGAGTAGTTAAAAAGAAACCATTAGTCCAATGACTACGGTTATTGTTACCACATGAAATGAAAACTTGTTTAACACTGGGTAACACTTAGCTATTTCTCATGTTTAATATCCTTTCTCTAGGCTGAGCTCTGTGGAAATAACATTCAATCAGATACATTCTTTGTTCTCTAGTAGTTGACAGATTACATAGCCATCTTGAAAGAAACCACAGTATAGTTAGAATAAAGCCGCCTTGATGATTTGACAATTCCATGCACCTTGTATAACAAAGCAGGAGAATTTGGTCATTTGGACCACACTTCCCTCTGTACTGAGTTGGAATCTCACCCATCAATACCCACTTTGGTATTATATACCCAGACAAAGTAACCTTTCTTGGAGCTAGACATGTTGTGTATGCCTGCAATCCAGCACTCAGAGACTGAGTCTCACACAAACTAGCTTGGACTGTGTAGTGAGATCCTGCCTCAGAAAATGAGTAACAGTAGTAGATGAGACAGATTTCTAAGGAGGGCACAGAGAATGGTTTTCAGCCCCAATATCCACTTAGCAATATGCATCAAATATCTTCTTAGCAATATGCATCAACGTAATCAACGTAAGTAGAAATTATGAATTTGTGTGTAAATTCAATCCAGAATGAGTCTCCTGAGAGGCATCGTGGTGAGTGCCTCTCCTGACTTGTACCTTCTGCTACGGTTTGGAGAGGGCAGACCCATAAGGAAAGCAGCTTCTTTTTTTTTTTTATCAGGTAGATGAACAGAGAGTTAGGAAATTGTCCCTCTTCTTCTCAACCTTTCTATAATAACCAATATTAAAAACTTTTCTTTTCTCCCCTTCTGTTGAGGTCAAAGCACAAGCATCACACTCTTCACTCAAACTTGAACCTCTTTCTGTTCATGGTGTTGTGTCTCTAGTGACTTGTTATACAGCCATATTTTTATGCTTACCCGCTGTTTTACCCTCAAGTCTCTCTGACTTCATCTGTGGGAATTTCTTATTCACTCTCCACATTGTTCCTAATGACTGAGCGCTGGTGCAAACCTTTGTTGCATAGGTTAACTTCCTTTTCTGCACTGTCCTCTCTTTGGAAACACAGGTGAGGTTTTGTATCTTTGGCACTCCCAGGATGTGGGATTGTGTCCAATCATGGGAAATCTTAAAAATGGTTCTTAGAGGGGCTGGAGAGATGGCTTAGAGGTTTAGAGCACTGGCCGCTCTTGCAGAAGACCTGGGTTTGGTTCTCAGCACCCACATGCTAAACTGTCTGTAACTCCAGTTCCAGGGGATCTGACACCCTCTTCTGATCTTTTGGGGGCATTGCACGACACAGTGCACTTAGATACATGCAGGTAAAACACTCATGCACTTAAAATAAAAATAAATATAAGCATTTTTATAAAGTGGTCCTTAGATGGCATTAATTTGCATCACAAACCACTATACAGAAGTGGCTCATAGCACTCTCGGTAAATATCCTTATGTACCTTTAAAATTCTCAATTTAAAATATGTGAATTTCTTTAGGATTTTTTAATGTGTGTTTGTTGGAAAAGATACATACATATTAGAAACATCTGTCTTATGAGTTGTTGATTATAAACTGAGTAGTAGCCAACACTGAAATGCACATAATAGAATACTAAAATGGCTACGCTCTAGAGAAACAAGAACTGTTATTTCAAACTTGAAAAATAGAGCGGCACATTGTGGTCGTGGCTGATAATGTCCCTAAATTTATTTTTCAGCCGTTCATATGCCACAAAGTAGCACCAGTCAAGCTCAACAGTGCCAGATGCACGCGCTTTTCAATGTGAAATGAAGGTATGGATGATTTGTGTGGGCCCTTCGGCTGGTTGACATGGCACGTCTGTGGGCCGTCAGCCCCAGGTTCCAGCAGAAGCCTGCTCCTTTGGTGCGTCAGTGCTAAGTCATAGCTGACTGGTGACTATGAGGGACTGCTCTTCCCTGGAGTGTGTTCTTTTTGGTTTCATATGATTTTTGAGATTTCAAACTGCTTGCTGAAATTCACTCACATACAATGTTTTCACAAGCCAAAGCATGCTTCTTGCTGACATTGATGCACTGCATGTTTGTTGTCCAGAAGAGCTTTAGTGGAGAAAGGAAAACAGATTTCACATAATGGAAACAGCTAAAAGTTTAAAGAAACAGAAAAAATAAAACAGAGCCAAGTGATATATAATCTCTCTCCCAAGAGCTGACTGCAGACACTACTGAGATTCTTTCTGCATATTTCATTTATATGAGCTGTTTCACACATTAATGTGTGAACACACCTACACCCACCCCTACACCCTACAAGCCCCACCCCCACAAGCCATAAGGCACAAGTCTTAATGAGATCACTAGATTCTATCTAAAGGGGTCCGAAGTGTTTTTTAGTGTATATTTTTATTGTCAAAGTTTTTTTTTTTTAAATGTGTAATGCTTTTGACTGTTCTTGCAGAAGACCCGGGTTTGAATCCCAGCAGCCACATGGCAGCTAACAACTGTCCATAACTCCAGTACCAGGGTAACTGACAGCCTCTTCTGTTCTCTGTGGGCATTGCATGACATGGGTGCACTTATCTACATGCAGGCAATACACACATACACATAAAATAAAATAGATAAACTTAAAAAAAAAATAGCCGAGGAGGAGGGTAGGGCAATGTTCACCAACATGGCCCAACAGGAAAATTTTCTAAGGTAATGTCTGATATTAACCACTCAGTGAAAATTAGAAGAAAATTTCATTCCTATTTTATCATGTGTCTCCCTTCAAGTTAGAGTGGTTCAAGCAAGAGTTTCATAAGGTTTTTGTGAAGTGTTTCATAATAAATTAACATTATATTCATGCTATTCCATATGTTCATAAAATTGGGTATATATTTCTAGGTAGTTATTGGTTTGGCTATATTTCATAAGCATTCACTATTAGACTGACTTTTATCATTCTTATACCTTTAAACATGGTGACTCTTCAAGGACTAGAGAGAGGGGGCTCAGCAGTTAAGAGCACCGGCTCCTCTTCCAGAGGACTTGGGCTTGGTTCTCAGCACCCACATGGGAGTTTACAACCATCTGTAAACCCAGTTGTAAGAGATAGGATGTCTTCTGGCCTCCATGGGAACCAAGCACCAGGCACACCTCTGTGGTACACAAACTTGCAAGCAAACAAACATGTAAAATAAGTATGTCTTTATAAAGAGCTGGTGAGTCTTATTTCTATTGGTGTGACTTGATTTCATAACCAAAAATTCAAGAGCCTCTTTTAAACTGTTTATTCTCCCTACTTTATGTTTATGGTCATTTTTCCTGAGTGCTTCCACACAATCAATTATTGCATTTCTGAAAGTTAAGTATAGTTGTTAGGAGAATTACATTCAATGGCTGAGACTTCAGAGCCCTAAGGATCTAGTACATTCTGAAATGGTCTTAATAAAATTGAAGGCAAAAATAATGCAAAACGCACTATTTAAGCAGTGAGATGTGACATTGTGGTGATTCAAGATGAGAATATTAACTTGACATTTAATGTCAGAGTGACATAAAACAGCTAAGGTAACCCACTTGATATGATTTGATGGTTTGTTGTTGGTCTGATCATTTTTTTTTTGTGTGTATTAAGCTGCTTTCATCTGGTGAGCTATTCTGACGTGGATTTTCTTAGGGTAAAGATGATCAGAAAGCCCCTACCTAACTAAAGAAACAAAGCATCATGGATCCCGTGTGAATGCCTGTAGGCTCTTCCTTCATCTTTTTCCCCTCCTCCAGAAAAATCCCTGTTTTAAGTTCAGCACTCTTCAAATGTCTATGATTTTGCTATATATGTATACATCTGGAGGAGTTCATTATTGATTTTAAGTATGTTGAGTTCAAATACAGTCTGTCCTCTCCTGATGCTTTTGGCTGCTCTGCACCTGCGGACAGATCCTTGAGCCCTGGACTCCTCCTGTTGACTGCTTCTACTTTTTAAACAGTCAATATACAGTTTCTCTGTGGTATATACTAGATAATGCCGGGTGGTTTTGCAGAATGGTAGTACTAAGTACTCTCCCACCAACAGCAGAGTAACATTACTAGTTCTACATCCTCTCTGACATTCTCAGTCTGATTTTTATTAGCATTAATGAGCATTTAATTGTGGTTTTAATTTGCATTGTCCTGAATACCAATAAAGTGGAGAATCTTTTTATTTGTTGATGAGCTAGCCACATGACCTTTTTGGACAATTACCTTTTTTTTGCGGGGCGCGGGGGGAGGAAAGGATTTATTTCGCTTTCATTTCCTGGGTCACAGTTCATCAGGGAGCCCAAGGTTGGGACTCAGGGTAGGAACCTGGAGGCAGGAACAGACCATGGAGGAATGCTGCTTAACTGACTTGCTCCCCTGGCCCCTGCTCAGCCTGCATTCTTTTTTTTTTTTTTTGAATTAGAATAAGCATTTCATTACAACAGCATTAACCTATTCAGTAACATTTTTCTGAGCTAGGGTACATCTCTTTCAAAATTGGCTGTACATTTCTAGGCTTACAGATGAATTATTACACTTATATAATCTTTTACTCATTATAAACTCTATAAGACATAAAATTAAATGAGGTTCCAACGTTTAAAAAAGATCTCCACTTTGTT
>NW_008336953.1:4911023-4946330 GCF_000622305.1 Nannospalax galili | reverse complement strand
TTGTTTCTCTTTTGCAGCTTTCAGAATTTTCTCTTTGTTTTGTGCGTGTAGTGTTTTTACTACGATGTGCCATGGACAGTTTCTGTTCTGGTCCTGTCTCCTTGGTGTTCTGTATGCTTCTTGTATTTGTATGGGCATGTCTTTTTTAAGTTTGGGAAATTTTCTTCCACAATTCTGTTGAAGATCTGGTCCATGCCATTGTCTTGGGATTCTTCTCCTTCCTGTATGCCTATGATTCGCAAGTTTGGTCTTTTTATGGTATCACTTAATTCCTGCATATTCCATTCTTGTGATTTCTTAAATTTTTCATATCTTTGCTTGAGTCGTCCAGTTTGTCCACTCAGTTATTTGTGTATTCTATTTATAATATTGAGCAGTAGGAGTTATTTATTATTTTGAATATGAGACCCTCATGGGATATATGTGTTTATACCTTCTGTCTATTTGAATAATTTTTTTTTCTTCTTTATTTGATGAGTTGAAATTCTTTCTTAAAAATTATTTATTTATTTATTGGTCTTTTTGAGACAGGGTCTCCCTGTAGTTCCAGCTGTCCTGGAACTCACTATGTAGACCAGGCTGGCCTTGAACTCACAGAGACCCACCTGCCTCTGCCTTCCAAGTGCTGGGATTAAAGGCGTGTGCTACCATGCCCAAGATTTATTATTTTAACATGTACATGTGTGTGCCTGTGTAAGTTTATGTGCACTGTATGCATGTAGGAGCCCTCAGAGGCCAGAAGAGAGGGCATCAAACCCCCTTAGAACATGTTATAGGTGGTTGTTAGCTGTCATGTGGTGCTGGGAACTGAACCTGGGTCTTCTATAAGAGCAATAGGTGGTTTTTAACTGCTGAGCTCTCTCTCTAACCCCAAGAAGTTCTTCACTGCAGTGAAACTGTTATCTGATTTAACTTTTCTTATTTTCTATGTCATTTAAATCATTTTCTACCCTAGAATTTATATTTATGAGTCAATGACTATGACATCACAAATTCTTGTTTTAAAATTGTTCCTGCGGGGTCTGGAGAGATGGCTCCGAGATTAATCTGCAGTTCTCCTTCAGTACCCACTGGCAACTAGTTCCAGGACCTCCAGGACCTCCTGTCCATTTGTCAAGCTCACGTGTGTGGAGTCTGTAAATAGGGAGCACTGTTGCCATAGTGCCATGCTCCCTCTTCTTCCAAGCTCTGATGCCCCCTTCTCATTCATAACATCGTCATGCCCATGTGTTCCCAAGCTGGTAGCAGTGAACATTCTTTAAGTGACCTTGTTAGTTTTGTTTACCTTCTCAGAAAATTAATGTGTAGCTTCGCTGAATCTCTGTTGTACCCGTGTCTTCATGAATTCTCTCCATCTCTTTGCATCTGACAGAGTTCACTTTACTGCTCTTTTTTCAAACTTTAGAAACTGCTCATGTAACAACAATTTTGTGCTGTGCCTTTCTTTCATAGGTAGACATTTTGAAGTTGTGCATTTCACTGTGATTATCACTTTATCAGCTTCCTGAGAGTTACTATTTTTGTAACAACTTACTTTTTAAATGTGTCTCCATATTTATTGAGATTTGTTTTATTTTTCAATTTCTTCTTTATGATTTTAGTTAGCATATAAAAGATTGAGTTCACTGTGACAGTTTTGGTCATATATATCATCATATTTTGCTGTTACCCACTTCCTGATTCCCTCCCAGTCCCACTCCCTGCCACTGCTAGTGCTCACAATAATTACTTAGGAGGGCATGGATTTTCCTGTTATGTTTTGTTACTGACTTCTAGGATAATTGCGATGTCAGTACAGTATCAGTTCTTTAAATTTATTGAATCTTACTTCAAGGCCTAATACGAGAGTAACGTATACAGATAGATATCCCCAAAGCTGACACAGGTTTTGTATGTGTTTTTAATGGTCTTCATTTTATGCTCAAATATTCTACTCTTAGCAGTGCCAAAAATGTCAAATACTCTCTCTATATATATTATGCATGGGCCCTGGTGTAGGTAAAACCTTTGCTTCAGAGAAATTGAAGCCCTGACCAGAAATACATACAGTAGCTATATATTCCTGTAAACATACAGAAACTGTCAATAAATGTATACATAGCTACTGATACTAATTTTCCTGGTGAATCCACCATTATGTAGTGATTTGTATGCTTTTGCCTTAAATTTTACTTTATATGATTAAAAGCAAGCATCCTTGGGCACCAGTGAGATGGTTCAGTGGGTGAAGATGCTTGCCACCAAACCTGACAACCTGAGTTCAACTGTGGGACCCTCATGGTGGAAGGAGAGAACCAACTTCTATAAATTGTCTTCTGACTTCCACCACTATGCTGTGGCATGTGTATACACACACACACACACACACACACACACACACGCACACGCACTCATGCATACTTACACACACACTAAAATAAACATTTTTGAAAAACAGCCCTTGGTTGTCTTGTATTTTTCAGTAATAACTCTTCTTCTAGTTTTATCTTTTGTTTTAAAAGTGTCTCCTTTGTCTGAAATCACTTTATTGAAGTATGATTAATAGATAAAACCTTTTAATATTTAGTGTAAACAATCTGGTGAATTTGGGGATAAATATACCCCCCATGAAACCATCACCAAAATGGTGATTCCACCAAAGTCCAACTTGAGGAGAGTCTATTGTGGCTATCTACAGTGATGAGGAAAATTAACCTAATTTTGAACTAACAAACTATGACCTCAGTGTAACTGTGCTGTGCATGGTAGATGAATATGTACTAACAGCTGCATTTGATGATAAACTTATGTACTCCTAATAATGTGCTTGTTGATATATGTAGAACCACCAGGACTTTGAATGTTTCTATGTGTACTCAAATTACAAAGGTCACTCTGAGCTCATTCTCAGGCTTACAAGGCAGACAACTACAAAACCAGCTTGTGAGTGCCTTGGAAATGCTGTTTCTTACAGCTAGCTGTCAGGAAGCACAGGCTGCCACGTGTCTTATTTGTTAAAACACCCAAGATTATACTATCATCAACAAATTCTGGGAAGTTACCGTACACTTGCCCAAAGTACCTGCTTCTTTGTAAAATGCTATATAAATTTCCTATAATTACCTAAGAGGCCTCTATATACCTGTGCTGGAAGTCTCAAATCCACCAGTATGATCACTGCCAAGGGATGACGTGAAAAGTTCTATAAAAACCTATGTGCATTTCTGGTTGGGGCCTCAGATTCTTTGGAGCAAAGGTTTTGCCTAGACTGGGGATCATGCATAATAAAGACTAACTTCCTCTACATTCTGAGTAACATTTGAGTCTTCTCAACTGGCCCAGTCATTCTGCAGTTAATCCCTGTAATAACAGGAGCACGAACAATTCAAAGGCATCATGAAAAATACCTCTGCCGCCTGGATGAGGGCTCACAGCCCCTGGAGCTCGCTCCACACTTGCAGGTGGGTGGACAGGGCAGAAAGTCTCTTCTTCCCAGCAGTTGTTTATTGCTATGATAGCCTCTGGAAAGGCCTGCGGGTCTTGGTTTCAGCAACTTCCTAAGGCTTCTGAGCTGTTTGAGTCTAATGAGCCTCACTCCTCCCACCAGGAAGAAATGCTTCACTTCAGAGGAAACTGCTTCACATCAGCTATGATCCATTAAGCCCCAACTTTCAACTATTCTCTTTTGTTACCTTTATCTTTTTAATTTTAAGTATACTTAACATATGATTTATCTTCCTATTAATTTTTAAGTTTACTATACAATATTGTGAATTATAGATGCTACCTTGTAAATGTTTAGGATTTACTCATCTTATATATCCAAAATTGTTCCCTTTTGATGACCAGGTCCCTATTTCCAACTTCCTTTAGCCCCTTGGAGGCCATCATCCAAACTCTGTTTCTTCAAGTTTGACTGCTTTAGATTCTACACAAAGTAGCATAATGTACTTCAAGGATTACTACATAATCCTTCTGTGTTTTCCTTATTTCACAGCATAACATCTTCTAGGTTCATCTAGGCTTTCGAACAAGGTTATTTGCTTTCATAATATGTACATGTGTCATACTTTATTTGTTCATCTCTTGATCGATATTTAAGCTGCTTGTCTTTTCTGGCTGTCATGAAAAAGCTAATGGACACAGAAGTCCAGTATTTTCATCTATTTGGAATTATATCTAGAGTTAGAATTTCTGGATCAAATAGTGGTTCTATTTTAAAAAATTTTTAAAGAACCTCAAACTGTTTTCCATAAAAGGCCGTGGGCTACTTGTAGATCACTCTCTCTCTCTTCTCTCTCTCTCTCTCTCTCTCTCTCTCTCTCTCTCTCTCTCTCTCTCTGTATGTTTAGCCTTAGCAATTCCTAATGTATTTTGGATATTAATCCTTTATCAGGTGTATGGTCTGAATACATTTTCTTCTATTCTAAATGGGCATTTTCATTTTCTTCACTGTTTCCTTTGCTTTTCTGAACCTCTTCAGTTTAGTATAATCACATTTATCCAGATTCATTTTGTTGTTCGCTTTTTGGTATTATAGCCAGAAATCACTGCCAAACAGATTCAAAAACTTTTACCCTGCATTTTCTTCTAGGAGTTTTATGGTTTCAGGTCTTATATTTAAGTCTTTAATGTGTTTGAATTGATTTCTTAAATTATAATGTTAGAGAAGGCTTTCGTTTTATTTTGTACACGCAAATCCAGTTTCTAAACATCATTTATTGGAGAAAGTATCTTTTCCCCATTGTGTAATCTTGACACCCTAACTGAAGGTCAATTGATTGTATGTACAAGGGTTTGTGACCCATATAGGTTTACAGAATGATACAAGATCCTTATGGTTAAAGGTAGGAAGATGAATGCTTCAAAGGGAGGGAATTGGTACTGCTAAATGCTAGTTCAGTAGATTTATGCTATTTCCTGTCAGAGATGAAGGAACTATCTTAATTGTATCACCAAAAACTATTCTAGGGTTTCAGGATATTCTACTGACACAATGTTTTCATGCATATAGATGCATATGAATAGAAAGTAATGTCATAAATTATTTTAAGTTACTTCCTTTGTTTACCATAGATTGTAATGATTAAAACTCCTTATAGTTAAGATATCTTTTGTTAAGATCCATGGCTAATTATGGAAACAAAATTACACTCACAAATCTGGAAACACTTCAAATAGCTGCAGCTATTTAGGGTACTACATGGTAATGAGACATGATCATATATTTTATATAGATTGTTGAGTTCTGTTTTTATTACCTTTATACAGCCCCAAGGCAAGGAATCTTGCAAACGTTTAACCGTTTTTCTTTAGTTATTAATTAACCCACCTATTTATTGTACATATTGTGACTATGACTTCTTTATGGGAGCTAATTAGCAATAACCTATCACCCTTAAGCGAACTATTTTAAAACACTGAATTTTCTGCAGACAGAGGCAGTTAGATCAACCAGACTTAGCTTTTTGACCTGTCCTCTGGACACTCACCCTGCTGAAGGACTTCCATTGAAGGTAGTGGTAGAAGAAATTGTTTCTAGCAGCCCCAGAATTCAAGGGCTCTTACTGGAACATTGGTAGCTGTAGCCTCACTTCCTTAAGAATCTCTAAAATCATCTTAGATGAGAGACATTTGAGAAATGTTTTCCAGAGATTTCTTCCAATGTTCTTCCCAACTGGAATGAAAGAAACCACAAACACTTTACTTTTGTTCTCTTCCAGAGTAAAGCTAAGCATTATCGTCTCACACCACTGAGTTATCAAAGGTGATAGATGTTCCTTCTGATAAAGAGTCAGGAAACTGCCCAACTGCAGAGGTTTTTTAAAACACGAAAAAGGCAATGCAGCAGATTGTTGGAGGGAGGGGGTAGCTGAGAACAGGAGAGGTAAGATAATTAGCCAAATGTACAAATTAGAAAGCCAGGGATGCTTCCATTAAGGGCCATATGGATGTAAATGATGCCCTGTGCAGCTCTGCATTGGATGGCACAGCATCATCAGAGCACAGTGGTGAAACTCCTTCCTGCCATGAAGACACAGAGATCTGAGATTGTTAGGGTTTCCATTAGCTTGGCAAGATAGAGCTCCCAAGGTGTTTTTGTAGGAACCATGTTATCTTGACGTGAGGAAATAAAGACTCACCATGGCACGTGATTGGGAAGACTATAAAAATGCCAGCTGGGATCTTTGGATCTAGGAACCCAAGACAGAATTGTCCTCCAAAGATGGGGAATAAGGAACTGGGTGGGAATACAAGGATGGCTTGGCAATATCTGGGCCCAGACATACTCAGATCTGACAAGAGTAGCTTCCTAGCTTCATTCCATACTCTAGTTATGGGCTGCCTTGTGGCCTCAGCATTTCCCACAGGGCATACTTGGTACAAGATTTACTCAATCTTCCTTTCAATGACATAATATAACTTTGACATTGACCATCGACAATATACGTGTATATCACATGATTTTAAGGGTGCTGTCCTCAACAAGACTGCCTTCATTTCTTTTGCCAATTTCAAGTTTTAGGGTCTCCAGGAGTGTTAGTTACTTTTCTGTTGCTGTGATAAAACACTGACAAAACAACTTATAGAAGGAAGAGTTTATTTGAGCTTACAGTTCCTGGGGAATTAAAGTCCGTCTTGGTGGGGAGGCATGGAGGCAAGAGGTGGCCTGAATAGAAACAGAAAGCTAGGTGCTCACATCTTCAACCAGGCACAGGAAGCAGAGGGCAGCTGGAGATCTGGCAAGGCTTAAGAACTCTCTAAGCCCACCCCCGAGTGACGTGCTTCCTCCAACACGGCCACATCTTCTAAGACCTCCCAAAACAGTGCCACCAACTGGGAATAAAATGTCCAAATACTTGGAGCCTATGGGGGACATTCTCATTCAAATCACCACACTGGGCTACCCACCCTTCTTACTGATTATAAATTCAGGGAGTCTCATGTCCATTCAGGAAAAATTATAATTAAAATTACAGTCTTATTATGAAGGATACATACCTGGACCAGGTAAATGAATGTCAAGGACAGGGAGAGTCCCAAACACAGAGCTCTGCCATCTCCCTATAGAGTCACAGTCCATTAACTTTTCAGCCATTGATGTTTTTACCATCTAAGAAGTTCATCTGAGTCTTGAATCCAGAGTCTTTATTGGGTTTTAATGATGTTTTAATGATTGGTTGGCTCTTTGGCCCACATGACTGTCTTTAATTTCCAGCTCCCTCCTGTACCTAGAAATTGAAAGGTTGAGCTGATGCCATATAGATCAAAGTCATAAGCCTCTAAATTACATAGTTGGACATTCTGGCATTGTCAGTTCCTTTCAGTTATCTTATTAATATAAACTCAAATATAGTCTGATGAGCTCAAGAACAGGGAGAATATTTTCTATAATTCAGGAAATTCTGATTCATCTTTCAATATCAAGAAACAAAGTTCAGACAAATTCTTTGTTATGTAAGAGAGTATGCTCAGGTCATTGGCCTTAGCTTTTTCATAACAAATAATCAAACCTGGGACTGGAGAGATGGCTCAGTGATTAAGAGCACTTGCTACTCTTGCAGTGGACCCACATTCAGTTCCTGGCACCCACACAGCCATTCACAGCAGTCTGTAATTCAAGTTACACCCTCTTCTGGTGACTTCCAGGACCTGGCACAAAACTTGGTATACTTACATACATGCAGGCAAAACATTCATACATACAAAAGTTTACAACCTTGAAAATACCTAAAAAAAATCATACCTGTCTGAGGATGTCCACCTGATCTATAGAGCAGCAGCATCAACATAAACCACCACAACATTTTCAGGAATCTGTTCAGGGTATGGCTTTTAATTTACTTTCCTCCTACACTTTTCTGACAATGTCAGTAGCTTACCAACAATGCCAGCTTTAGGCCATATTAGAGTTTAGTAGATGTAACATGAAAAATGAAGTCTGAAGACAGCAGCACATTACCAGAATCCCGTTCAGGAATGGTTCCAGCAACATACTGCTTCACTCCTTCAGATCCTGATAATATGAACTGAAAGACACCATTTCTTGCTTTGAGCCTATTCTATCTTCCAGTTGCACAATCTAATCAGTCCTTCACACTTACCTACCATTCTTTCTTTTCTCCATTATACTCAAGCTTTGCTTCCTCATCATTGTTATTTTTTCCTTTGTGGAACTTTTTACTGTTTATATTTTACTTGTTCCTTTATTTGTTGATATCTTTTCTGCCTTTTGATGGAATGCAGGCTTCATAATATAAATACACAAGGATCGCACATGTATTTTTTTTTGGTTTATCCACACTGCCACCTTAATATGATACTTGATAAATGAATGACAGATAAAATAAATGCATGGTACCTAGCCCAGAGAGAAATTTCAGCTTATAAATAGAAGTATGTCACAAATGGATCATAAATCAGTCAATAATTAGTTGATATATGCTGCTGAGACAATTATTAAGCTGTTGCCAATAATTTGTTTAGGTACTATCATTTTCTTTCATACTGAAACAATACAGGTGTATTTAAAAGAGAAATATAGAATGAAATGTATAAGACATGAACTCTATCAGATATTTGTAGAAGGAAAACTTGCTAAGAATGAAAACATTCAAAAGACTCACAAAGAACAAATTTATTAAGCTGCGTATAAATACATATACAAAAACTATGTTCATAGATAGTCTTATAAAGAACAAGGTACACGCAAAATAAAAAAATTTAAATTCTCTTTTAAAAAGTATTTTATTGATTTTTTTGTGAATTTCATAAAACGTATTTGGGTTATATTCAGACCCCTCCCCCATCTACACCCCCCAAAATAAAGTAGATTCTTAAATTTATAATTTACCCATGAACACAAATGTTCAGTGCATATTATGGACTTTCCTTTTAAAAAATATTTATTTTTTTTTAGTTTTATGTGTATAAGTGTATTGCCTGTATGTGTGTAAGTACATCTGTGTTGTGCAATGCCCATGGAGGTCAGAAGAAGGTGTAAGATATCCTGGGCCTGGAGTTACAGACAGTTGTTAGCTGCCATGTGGTTTCTGGGAATTGAACCGGGGTCCTCTGCAAGAGCAGTCAGTGCTTTTAACCTCCGAACCATCTCTCCAGCCCCATATTATTTACTTTCATCAGTTATATTAAAAACTGACAGCAAACCTAAAAAAAGTTTGCATGCACTAATGAAGAAGTCTGCACACAAGGGCAATACCAGTTTGAAGGGATGTGTGACTTTTTAATACCCAATGGAAGTTAGCCATTGTGAACAGAAAACTCACTTCTGCGAAGTGATGAGTTCTCTGTGTGATGAACTGGGAGGGAAGCAATCACGTCTGCTCATATAAATCAAGGATGTATGCCACGTTGCCGAATCTTAAAATGAGGGGATTGCAGACTTGAATGGGATGGTAACAACTGAGGCCAAGGGAACTCTCTGTTCCAAACAGGTTAATTCACCTTCCTGCAATAATAATATCTATTTTTTATTAAATTTGTAATATATGTGCCATGCGTGACAGAATATTTTATTTGTAAAGTTATTATAGGGAATAAAGTGCAGGATACATAGCTTTGACTGTTTAAAAAATTCAATTTTAATAAAGTTGTGCAATAGTTATTTGGTTTTAGTGATAAAATTCAAAATAAGGAAAGTAGCATTTTTTGTGCACATACTGTGTGCCAGGATAATGCCAAGCACTTTTATGTGTTTTAGTTTGCTTTATAATTAATTTCAGAAACTTCATTTACCTTTAAGAACTTTATAGTTCACCATTTAAAAATTAATAACTATATATATATATATGTATGAGTTGGGAGATGGGTTATGGGTCTTTGCTACCCTGATGTGGCCCAGTAGTCAGGTGTAAAATTCTTCTCCATAACTCAGTTGTGGGGAACTTAATAAACTGAAGGTAACAAAGTCCTGGATTGTAAAATCCAGCCAATTGGTTTTCTAGGGAGTAAATGATGAAAATTAGCACTCAGTGCAGACATGAACTTGTGCAAACTTTACTGTTTCCAAGGTGGTACTTGAAGGAGTAATACCACTCAAAGGAGGAATTCGACTGACTGTTACATTAAGTGCCCATAAAATGCATCAAGGAGTAAATAGTAAAATCAGTGTCTAATAAATACTGAAAATAGTGTTTGTTTATCAATGAGGTGCTCTGGGCATTTGTGGGAGGGCTGGATTTCCTAATAATCTATTTTTTGTTTTGAATTATACTGAGGAGAATAATATTCACCCTAGGTTCGCTATCTTTTCAGAGACCACTGTCATAAATTTTACATACCCATTGTTTCCCTCGCACACTTGATGGTACATGCTAAGACTCGGAACTTCTCTTATATAAGAAACACAGCAAACACATGGCTTTAAGTGATGCGACTTGTCTGTACAAGGCCACACGTTTTAAAAAGGAAATCCGATTTCCTGTTGTCTCCTGAGATTTTCCAAATTATTCAGTAGCTGGTGATGACCACAGATACAAGCAAAGCTCCCTAAGACACAGGACACCAGGCTGTGCATTCCCTACCACTGATCATCTTTGATGCTGAGATGGAAAAGTCCAAATCCTGCATATTGGCTACTGTTGTGTCATGGTGACAAAATATCTGACAGGAGATGGACTTTGTCTCAGTTTTCAGGCCATCATAGTGGGAAGGGGAGGGGAGGGGCTCAGTCTGTGGTGGGGCGGCTTGTGGCAGCAGACCAGAAGCAGAGACAATTGTAGGCACCAGGCTGGTCCTTAGGGACCTACCTAGAGCAGCCAGGCCCCACCTTCTAAATGGGCCAGCTGCCAAGGACCAAACCTTCAAAATAGGCCTGAGGAGACATTTCAAATTCAAACAGAAACAACTTCCAAGATCACTGTTTCCTGTGACGTTGTACACGAGTCCCACTGTCTGAAGTGGGAGGGGTGGAAAGGGTTCTGTGACAAAGGCCAAATTTTTTACTTGGTAGCCCTCATGTCAAACATCTGTCCAAAATTTTAGATTGATTAAACACGTGAGCAATCTAATGAGTGTGAAAAGCTTAAATTGTGTCAAATCAACTTGTGTGAAAAGGAAGGCAAGTTGGTACCAAATTTTGACTTCTGAGTGACTGCCCACAGCCTCTTTTGTGGGTTTTCTTGCAATTCTGTGTTCCTCCACTTTCATAATAGGATTATTTTTTTCATTATTTTTATTTCAGCTTAATGCTTTATCAAATAATGTCTTTTATTCTTATAAACTCAGTAAACATACCTTGCAGAAAACTACAGCACTTAATAACTTTATTTCGGCAGAGCAGCATCATTGCCTCAATATGGTTTCTCAACATCTGGACACCTTGCATAGGTAATAAAATTGAAAGAGTCTTTCTGGGTCGGGGCTATTTCTTCTTTACATCATCCTCGGTTGAGCATCCTTATTAAAAATATCCAAAGGAGATCCCTTGGTGAACAGCCTTTCTGAAAATTCTCAAAAGGTCAGCACCTGAATTAAAAAAATGATTTCAATTTTCTCCTAACTTTCATTTTCTCCTTTGCATTTAGAACAAAAATGTATCTTTCTTTTGCAGTCAAAAGAGAACTGGCAGCAGTGACATTGTGAGGGATTCCAGGCCTGTTCTTTTTTCTTATGTTTTCTGAAAAGAAAATGATTACTCTGTGACTAGCCATTGATTAACTAAAACCATCCAACTATGGAGAAAAGAGAAAGTGCAGCACAGAAACCATAGCAACCTCCACAGAAATGATTCCGGTAATAACACTTGAAAGTCCAGGCGTCCAGGTGGGAGATTGCTTGTGATTTTCGGTGACACTCCAGTATCATCGGCAGTGGAGCTGGCTGGGTTTCCCAGTGAGGACTGTTCTGATTTGCATACTATGCAAATTCATTTTGTGTTCTAACACTTAAAAGAGTCACACTCACTTTGCAAACATCAAGCACTCACTTTGAACATCTAGTGTGTGCCCACTTTGGTGGGCTTGACAAATCTGCATAAAAAAATTCTTATTTCAAGGAAGTGAAAGTTTTGAGATATTTAGGTACCTACTGGGTAAGAAATGAATGAATCTTTAAGGATTTGAGAGTATTTCCAGGGGGAAATCACTGCCCATTGCAATGGCTGCAGCCATCTTCCCTTTTTTCATGAAATTCTTTTCTAACAGGCTGTTTAAAGCTTATATACTAAACTTTTATTCAGATTACTCTCAAATTAAGGCTCATGGTGAATTCCCACTGGGTATAACAAAAAGGAACTCTTTTGCTCTGCTGTGGTTGGGACTGAACCCAGGACCTTGCACATAGTAGGCAAGGGCTTTGCCACTGAGCTACCCTACAGGCTTTCCATCTGTGGTTTCTGTAGGCCAGAAGTCACATGGAAGTAATTAGGAAACCATGATTTTTAATATTTCTGTGCATTTTCATTTACTGAAACAGCTTCCAAACTGAATGTTTCTTCTTTGGCAAGATTTTACCTCCTGGGTGGACAGATTGAGGCCGTAGCATCACACTTTTTCGTTATTCATTGTACATAGGGGTGCTTGATGAACATCAATTGAACTGACTGAATTTCATTGTCATAATTTAAATTATGCAAGTGTATAAAGCAATCTGAAACATAGAATACAACCTATGACTGTAGAAAACGATGGTACATTTTCTTTTAAGATGGTTTATACTAGCTTCCAACCCTAATCTGAGTTTTAGTCATCATTTCAATCTACTGTGGAGTTATGTAAGGTTATTACTTGAAGCTAAATATAATGATGGATACATAAGTTTTCATTTCACATCCTCTTTTTAAAGAACCAATTTTGCTTATCTCTCAGAAGCAGCTTTGATTAATTCCAAATATGCCCTTGGATATTGACTTTCAGAATGAAATCTGCAATAGGCTTAGTACACACACCAGCTGTGTACTGATCAGAGAAAACAAAATGATGGTGTCAGAAGAATTCATGCCTTTTCCAGAAGAATTCATGCCTTTTCTAAGGGCTAGACATCTACCATTATGTACCCGAAGTCTAACTCTCTGTCATTAATGTTTTTAATTGATAAAATTCCCAAGATATTTATCAAGGAGTGAATTTTCATAAGTTGTCATGTGAAGAATTCTCATAAAGAAAAAAAAAAAACTAGTGAGGTAAAAATTCACGTAGCAAGTTCTCTGGCTAGGCTAACCATTTGCTCCAAGGCAGGCAGGGGAATGGAGCTTCAGCTAATATTCACTGCCTTGCAGATTATTATATTGAAAGTTGTAATAGAAATGATTTGCATATATAAATAGAATTTTAATAATCCCCAAAGCCATAGGAAATGTTAAAATTACTAACAACATACACTGAAGTTCAGCTGGATAGAGTGAATTTTTGAAAGAGCTAATGAATCAAATTATTTTAAAGTATTTTGCATGCATTCACTTTCAGGGAAATAAAAATACATCATTTGTATCTTCTTTGTCAATAATGTACAGATAGCTGACATAGTCGGTCCTTTGCTTTGGACCCTGTGGCTGTTATTGCAGCAGCCTGCATGGGATATTAATTCATTTTGTGTAACAATGTATGCTTACATGCACACATTGCACTTGAGAGAACAAGTTCTGGAATTCACTGTAAAGTGCTAAGGAAACCTCCAAGCACTCTACTTATGTACTGATGAACAGTAGCTTACCATGGTATGTGCCCTGGCTGTGCCATCTACTTGCTTCATATCACTGTGAAAGTTTATTTAACTTCTACAAAGTCAAGGGTAAGCACTGATGATGGCCCACATGTTTTCATGAGCATGGTAGAATGTTAAATATTCATATGATCTGAAGGTATAGAGATGGGATGATAGGGTGATGACAGAGAGATGGATTACTCTGCTGACTTGCTTCAGATAAGAGGTATTGGCTTAGTGCAATGGTTCTTAAGTCTCAGGCCTCTTCTGCACTTCTGTTGGTACAATGATGAAGTGAGATGGTCCAGAAAAATCAGAAAAAGCTCAAGAAACAAAATGTACAGAGCTTAAGAATAAGAGAGCCATGTATTCTAGAAATAAAGATCGTCACCGTCCTTGATTGCCTCCCAGAACTTGAAAATACGACCCTATTGCTGAAGACAGGATATACTTTGGACACAGGATTTAGAACAGTACAGCTGGAACTGACCTGAAAGCTGCTTCCCCTGAAGGCTAGCTCTCATAGTTTTGGAGAATATTATGCTGTTAAAGGAGAACATCATTTGATGGTCCAACCCCAGCTTTAAGACCAAATAACCACAACAATGACTGGCACATTAAACTACATTGGGGCAGTAGTGGCACTCTTATCTTGGGGGTAATCAACAACTACCTAATTGGACTTAAAGCCCACTCAATGGGAAGGCACTCATGTGTGGTACTGTAAACATAACCATGTAAAAACACATGACTGGAGAGGTCATAGATCTTAGAGAAAACCCCAAGGCTCTCATATCCTTAGACAAATGTAATTTCTTACTATGTGAAAAATATGAATCCTTATATTTACAGACAAGTATCCCAGTCAGCACCCATCGAAGAAGGTTCTTTTGCAAAAGACAGAGATTACTACAGAATTCCACAACTGGTCACACACAGAGAGATTGTCTGTGGAATGCCCAACGCTTAGTGACACATTTACAGTGGAACCTCTACACCTAAGGCATGCGGAACATAGCGGACTGAACTCCTATATTAAACCTTACCCACTCAGAGCATAGGAAGAAATATGTAACATTAATGAACAGCTTCCCTATGTGTGGGCATAGTCAGCACTTAGAACCTATAAGAGGCACAAAGTGCCAATTTAATATAGCAACAAAATAATTAACAAATCAATTTAATAATGAATAAGAGTTATTTATTAAAAAGCTTTAAACATGTTGAGATAATTAAAAGAATATTTATGCAGTTGTAAAGGGGATAATTTCCCTGAAGTACAGTAGATATATTAAATATCATTAAAATGGTTTTAAGTTTAAAGAAAATATAATACCCAATCTGTCTTTGCTTTTATTGTATGTAAGCATTTATGTAGAGGCTCATAAGTGGTATTGCTTTACAGCTTCTCTTTTTGCATTGTCAAAAAATATGATAGGACAAATGATCAAATCATTTAGAAAAATTAACACCGAGGAGCAATTGTATCAGTTACTGGTGCGTTTTTAAATATCCCTCAAGCTTATACATACAGACCTGGGCTCTCAGGCTTGGTCAGAAAAGCTTCTTTGTGCAGTGGGCAGTGGGCAGTGCAGAGACTCATGGCTAGTTAAGGCCAGCTACTCGGTCACAACGCTGCACTCACAGCAGTGGTGGTTACCTGCATAAGACCTAAGACCGGCACAAGTCCAGCCAGTCAAAATTCTGGCACAGATGGAACAGATGCTCTCCATCTCCCACCCTGACTGGGGAGCTTTTGGCAGTACATAGCTGCTGGGAGACGAAGGATCATTCCTCTTGAGAATGTGGCCACTGGTAGGTTTCCCATGCTCCAGTGGATGGCCTAACATCTGTGTACATATGAACAGCAATAGCTGAACTTAGTGAGTTGTCCAAAAAAAGACATGAAGTTGGGAAGGTGGATTTGGGGCAAAATATGAGGAAGTTGGAGTTGGAAACCGGGCATAGGTATGATCCTATTTTACTGTATACATGTATAATATTCTCAAACATAAAGAAAAATTAATATATATTAAATGTTCTGTTACTAGTTCAAAAAAGAATTTCAAATCAATTGGAAAGTCCAGGGAGGTCCTTGATATTTAAAATATAGTAAAAGCTGTTATTTCAAATAAGCAAGAAAATAAATCATTTTGGTAAATTATTATGGAACAAATTGGTTATTTTATTTAGGAAAAGAAGTGAGACCCAGTCAAGAAACGACAGAGCCAGCATTCACACACACCATTTGGGTAAACAGTGCTCAGTCCACATGCTCAAACCTGTTTGTCCTAGGGTGTGATTATTTCCATTTATTAGTAAATTCTACTCAACAGTATTCTATTTTAACTTTTCCTATTAATATTTATTCATAAAGGAGATGCTTTCAGTGTTTTATAAATATATATTTGCTTCCTTTATGTTGTCGAATATTTGGGTTGAATGTATGAAAGGACTCAGTATTTCTTCACCTTTATATCCTGGGGGATGTCTGTGAAAACAATTCAGTTTCCAAAGTGGAAGGACATCACTCTGGCTATCACGCAGCATCCCTTCAAGTGCCCTACTGCTGTGATGCTAAATTGGACATGCCATCAGACAACAAGACAGGGGATTCTACTCAGAGACCTGCTCACTGTTTATTATCTCAGATGCAGCCTGTGATCAACCACGCAGCTCCCTGGTGCTCATCTTCTGCAGATGTCACTGCTCTGGAGCCAAGGGGAGGGGTCCTGTCAGGCTGCAGGCACGATCTGACTGCATTTAGAAGGAGACAGCTGACTCAACCCTGCTCGTGACTCTCAGGGTGCTCATCAGATGACTCCTGGGACCTGGTGCAGATGAGCCGTTTCCTTGCCTACTGGGGCTTATGTGCAAAGTGATGCCTATCACAGGAGGTTTCCTCCTGGGAAACAATAAAAAATTGTAATTAAAAAGTTTCAGAAAGGTACCAGAAAGCTGCTCCAGAGATTGATTCCATGCACATAGCCATTTCTCCCTCTATCATGGCAAAAAGCATAAAAGGTTACATCAGTCAATGTCTTAACACCAGAGAATTTACCACCATTCTATCCATTTAACAGATGTGAAAATTGAAGTACTTTACCTACAGTTTCTCCATTAATAATGACTAAATCAAGTCTGATTCCCTTCTTTTTCATCACTGTTCCCTTGTCCATCAATGAATGGAGTTCAGTATCCCAGACCAGGACCTTGGACAAGGTTTATGTATCTGAGAACTCTGGGTGGTGACATCTATATAAACTAAGATCAGATAATAAGTACTACTGCTTCTTCCCCAAGGCCCTTGGTTTATGTCAGACCAATACACCATGAGTTATGGTGGGGAAGCATCTTTACCCTATCCTTTGCCTTTAATTAATTCTTATGGAAATATAACTGTCTCCTTGGAATTCAAGAACAAATCAACAAAAACTGAATTAAAGGATGATTGTTGGTGGACAGAAAGATCACCTATTTCTTTGATGCATGTTCTTAGTGCTCCTGTTGGGTCCAATTCACTCCTCCTTAGGATACATCATTTTACACAATTTATGGTTCTTTGTGCAAAGAACTCTTTGGTGGACCCATGCAACTAGGTCTTGATATAGGGACAGGTATATCAGTCTCTTATTGATGAATATGGCTCAGGCTCTATCTGAGACCTCTCCTCCTATGCAAAATTGATCCTCTATAAGGAGAGTGCATGCTAAGGGACATCACTATTCAGGAGAAGGAGACAGAAGGAAAAGCTGTGGGATCTGATGTTCATCTGGCTTCAATACATACCACCTGAGTGACTGGCAAAGTGAACTTATTTCTCCAAACCTCATTTTCTCAACTCCAAAATGATGAAATTGAATTGGCCTCCCATTGTTTCTTTCCCATGGTAAAGATAACATGACATTAGTACCTTTTCTCTGTCTTATCTCATTCTCTCTCCTTAGAGATTGTAGCCAGCCAATAATATGAATGAAGAAATTTTGCAATCATTCTTGTCAGGACTCCTTCTGGTGAGATGTCTGTGCCCAAGGAGAGTGTGACTTGACGGATACCAAGAAAATGTCTGTAGGGCTCTGGAGAATGGCAGAAAACTTTGGTGACAGACTTGATTGAAGCTTTGTGGCTACAGGTGGAGGACAAGCAGGTGCTGGCACTCCAGGAGTGAGCCAAGACACATTACTCAAGGCCTTCCTTATCTACAACATTCTTCACTCTCTTCTGTAGTGATATGGTGGGAGACTGGACCTTCAGGACTGATTCTGGTCTTTAAGAACACCCTGAGAAGGGATAAGGATAGATGTGTGAAATGGTTAGGACCTCATCTTTGAAGCAGAGTCTAATTCCAACATAACAAGCCTCCTACCCAGGCATACACAGAGCAACCCCACTGAGGGATGGGGCCCCTGGTGAGAAAGTACCAAACCCCAGCCTCACTGACATGATCACAGGTCACAAGGACTATCAGATGCCACTGATGAATGGGAAGAGCAGGTCTCAATTAGTCCTCCTGAAGAGTAAGTCCCCTCCCATCTGTGCATATATCAGGTGACAGATTTCAAGGTCACTTGGCAATCTGAGCAGCTGGGTCTCTTCCCCACTATATGCCAAAGCAACGGCTGAAGGCCCTCGGCCCTCGTTGCCCACTTGTGCAATAGCGTTTGAGAGCCATGTGTGGCGGTGACCTCCTCTTCCCTATCATCCTGCCCACCCAGCTGTTGTGACTCAGTCAGGAGCCAGAAGCTCTCAGGGACTACTGCTCAGATAATGCTAGCTCATCTTCCTTTCCTCTACGATAATAAGAAGAGTGTTTCCTTCCTTTATACTCTCCCCATCATGCCCTGAGCAGCCACTTCCAGCAAATTAGGTGAAGGATGAGGAACATGGACAAATAAAACCACATGAAAGAAAGAAAAATCCCAGAGCCGCGGAGACTGAAAAGTCCATGTTTCCTGACTACTCATAATTTAATTCTCTCCTCAGTCATCTACAGACAAATTAGAGAGGGCAGAATGAAAGCTTTGCAATTTCACTAAAGCCCTGCTATAATGTACCAAATCTGAGGAAGCAAAAAGGAATGTTGTACCCAAAGCCATCTACCTTTGACTACAATTTTCCCTGTTATTACTCATATTGCTGAAGATGAGTTTACATGACAGCAGTTTCCTCCTAAAACCACATATTGAAATTGGAAAGCCTCAGGAAGAGCCCATTGGATTTCTGACATAATCATTTTCCCTTCCAATCGATTAGCCTCATGCTGGCGATGGAAAAGGAAAGACATACAAAACAAACATTCAAGTCAGACTTTGTTCTCCCGAGAGGACGGATTTTGCTGTTCTAAACCAGAAGTTTTTAGGAATAATAGTATTTTTATTGATCCTTTGAGAGCTTAATAAATTGTGTTTTGATCATATTCAGATCTCTTCCCCCATCTAATCTCAGATGTAGCCCCACCTCCCTGCCCACCTCACTTCATGTCCTTTATTACTTTTTTCACATCTACTGAGTCTGCTTTGTGTTCTCCAGATGCCCCGTGTGTGGGTACATCCCCACAGAACCTGGTCGACATACTTGGCATCGCATCCTTAAAGAACACTGACCCTCCCTCTCCCAGAGGCAGCTAAGTCTTCTTACATACTTCCCCCATCTATGCTGGGTTTTTGTCTGGCTTTGAATTGTGCATGTCTTGTGCATGCTGTCACGTGTACTATGGGTTCATGTGTGCACCTGCCTGTTGTGTCCAGAAAACAGTTTTCTTGTATTCATCCCCTGCCTCTGGCTCATACAGAGGGACATCTATCACACTCTCCTTTCCTAAAGCAGGAATTATTGTAGGATCACTTTCTTAGGATGAATGTGAGTCAAGAGCCAGAGATGAGACAAGAGTTGTTAACTCAGAGTGATGGGAGATGAGGACTGAAGCTAAAAGCTCACTGTCTCCATTGCACTTGGGTTGCAATAAAGATGATATCTCCCCCCAGCTCCCTCTCTATCTCAGTCTTTGTTATGTAGCCACAGCTGTTCTAGGACTCACCAGCCTCATACCTCTGCACCTGGAATTGTCAGATCATAGGCGTGTGCCTCCAATGCTGACAGAAATAAATCTTTTGATGGGAATTTTGTCCAGAATGAAGTTGAACTGAGAGCTGTCAAGGAAATGCAGAACAACCAGCAGTCATCGTATTCCACCTATTAAGAGCCAAGAGATGGGGCTGGAGCAATGGCTCAGCAGTTAAGAGCACTGGTTGCTCTTCCAGAAGACCAGGGTTCTATTCCCAGCACCCACATGGTGGCTACCAACCATCTGTGCCTCTAGTTCCAGAGGAATCCAATGCCTTCTTCTGATTTCCTCAGGCACTGCATGACTTGGGTGCACTTATACTAATACACATGAAATTAAAATAACAAATAAAATACTTTTTTAAAGAGTTAAAAGATTTCTCCATAAAGACAGGTTTTCTCTTCCTAAAAGAAGATCCAAGGTATAAAACAGACCAAATCAAGCACGTAGGATATGATGGAATGTCTTCAAAAACTGTGGCGCTCATAATTTCCCTCGGTCAGAGGTTTGGTTTTTCTTAATTTCTGTATGAACAATGAAAGAGCAGAAACAGTAATAGTGAGTGTGCACGGTGATCTGCCCCCCATCTTCTCCTGCCAGGCTTAGACAACAGGCAGGAGCTGCAAGGAGAGGCTGAAGTCCAGGAGCCCAAAATAATTACAAGTTGTGGATGGCAGAAAACCAGAAAGGTATTTCACGTATTCATTCAACAGTGATGTTCTGAGTGGCTGCTGTTCACCAAGTGCTTAAGAGACAATTGAGGGCTGGGAACTTAGCTCAATTAGTAAAGTGCTTGTCTAGCATAGGAGAAGCCCTGGGTTCATTCTCCAGCACCACATAAACTGAGTGTAGTGGCACATGACTGCGATCACAGCACTCACTCAGGAAGGGGAGGTGACGGCAGAAAAGGCAGATGTTTAAGGTCATCTAGGTTACATAGGGGAGTTGGAGACTACACAAGACCCTGTCTCCTGTCTCAAATGAGGGATGGGGGAGGGGACTGATACATATTTGAGAATTATACAACAAAAATCAGTATCTTTATGGAACATACATTGCAGTAATAGGAGACTAATAATCAACAATTAACATAATAGAGTAATTCTATCATATATTGGAGGCTGAGGGATTCTGTGAGAAGAAAATCAAGGTGGGGAGATAGAGGTCAGAATGGCGCATAGGGTGTGGATTTCTGGTTTTGGATATGTAGTCCGGGGAGCTCTGATTACAAAGGTGTCACTTAAACATTAGAAGGGCATGAGGGCTTTAGCTACTTGGGTATCTCAGACAGAACATTCTAGAAAGAGGAAATGTTCAATATAAAGTCTGATCAGAAGTAAGAACACACCTGCTTTTCATCTAGAAGAGAATATGTCAGCAATAGCCCATGTGAACAGGCCAGAGAGGAGCAGATTTCATTGGAGATGGAAAGGAAAAGGTCACAGTGTCACAGTCCATTGTAGGAACCTGCATTTTATTTCAAGTGGAATGGAGCCACTGGGGGCTTTGAGCCCTCCATAACACAAATTAATCTTCCATCCATCCAGTGACAGAGGCTGATTTTAGGTGATTATTGTGCAGGTCACCCATCAGTTTCAGCACTATTGATGTCTTTACAGAATGCTTGTGTACATTCTTTATTTTATTATGTTGTGATTTCATTCTTTTCATTAAAATTAAATGCTGATCTTAATGCAGTTGGGACAAAGTTGGAAGTCACTGACTCTATGATCATCAATCCTGGTAATGAACTAGAGTCCCCTGAGGTGCTTTGCCAGCCTAATAATGCGTCTGAAAGCTGTCATTTGAGTGACCTTGGAGAGAGACTAAGTCTGCATTTTAAAAAAACAGAAGCAAACAAAAAGCACAGAAAACGATACAAACCTTTCAGGTGACTGTACAGTGTCATAAGGATTGATCAAATTTGCATGATATGTTTTAAATTTTATTTTTATTTAAATAAATGTTTAAATATTTTATGTGTATGAGTATATTGCCAGCATACATTTAAGTGCACCCATGCCATGCAATACCCATGGAGGTCAGAAGAGGGCATCAGGGTCCCTGGAACTGTCGTTACAGATGGCTGTTAGCCACCATGTGGGTGTCTGGAATCAAACCTGGGTTCTCTGCAAAAGCAGCCAGTGCTCTTAATTGCTGAGACATTTCTCCACCCCCTTAATTTAAAACTTTTTAATGGATGCATAATCGCTGTACATATTCATGGGTACAACATAGTATTTCTATGCATACATACAACTTGCTGTCAGTGTGACTGACCTGTCTAGCACCTCCAACTTGTATCACTACTTTGGAGGGCATTCAAAATCCTATTAGCGACTTTGAAATTCACAATCAATCATAGTCCCTGCATTAGTAACTTTCCTCATCACGTGACCAAATGCCTGACAGGAAGCAACTAAAAGGAAGAAGGACTTACTTTGGCTCGTGTATGCAGGGATGTGGTCTACCATGGCTAGGAAGGCATGGTAGCAGGTAGTGCCACAGGAGTGGAAACATGTGGCTGGGACTGGGGATGGAAACAGGGCTGGTCTGTAAACCCCACCCCCATGTCCCAGCAGCGCACTTCCGTCACCTTGGACCTATCTCCTAAAGGCTCCCCATCTTCCAAAACCAGATTGATTATTGGGGAAACAAGCATTCAAAGGCATCAACTCATGGGAAATTTTCACATTCCAACCATAATACTCTTCCCAGGTTCCCACGTTCTCAAGGGCCTCTCATACTGCAAATGCATTTAGTTCAGCTATAAACAAGTGTCTTCTGAGTCTTAATGATCTCAACTCTGTTCAAAGTTCCAAGTCTCAGCTCAGTCTCTCAACTTTGATTCCCTTTAAAATAACAATAAACCAAAACAAGTTAGGTACTTCCACCAAACAGGAGCAGGGGCAATATTCCCATTTCAAAATGGAGGAATAAGGGCCCAGTGTTCCTGCTCCTTTTCTGACCAAACTGCTGTTTTTCACATACTTCTGTTCTCTCTCTCTCTCTCTCTCTCTCTCTCTCTCTCTCTCTCTCATACTCTCTTGAACTAACTTTCTCCACCAGTCAACTAAGTTCATTACTTTTGACCTTTTGCCTTTAGTGACACTCAGGTTCTCAGGACACAAGCAGAATGACATGGAATTCTTTACCAAAAATGGCACCTAGTCCAGCTTGTGATGCTTGGTCTCCTCTGAAACCTCATGAGTACGGCCTTCACTCTGCATTTCTCCTGGCATTCTGGTCTTCCAAACTTCCATCAGAATGGCCCATTAAGCTGTACTTGTGTCATTCTAGGGCTTCCCTGGCTAACAGCTCCAAAGTCTTCCACATTCCTCCCATAAACCAGTTCAGAGGACCTAAGAATCTCACAATCAAGTTGCTCACAAGAACAGCAATGATCCCACTTCTCAGTACCAATATGTATTATCAGTTATTTTTCCCATTGCTGGGATCAAGCACCTGAAAAGAAACAACTAAAAGGAGTTAAGATGTATTGGGGCTCAAAGTTTGAGGGTGTACCAGCCATCATCATATAGAAAGCACAGCAGGGGTGATTCTGAGGCAGACAGAGCATGAGGTCAGACCCCTTGTCACCTCACACTTTGGTGGAACAGGAAACAGAGAGAGGCTGGGACCAGAAGCAGGGCCAGGCTATAAACCTTAAGCATCTCCCTTATAGCCCATTTTCTTCATCTTGACTTCACCTCCTGAAGGTTGACAACCTCCCTAAGTGGTGTCACTGCTTGAGGTTCAAGTGTTTCAGCATGTGAGCCTGTAGGATGCATTCACACCCAAACCATGATTATTAGGGGATTTTTCCCCTTTACAGCTCCATGCCCTTCCCCCCATCATCTCTGCTTCTGCGAGACCAATCTTTTGGGCCTCCACTTGTGAGTATAGCTGTGCATCATCCCTCTGGCCTCTCTCATTTCATTTAACATGATGAACTCTTGCCCTATCTATCTTGTAGCAAATAACAGGATTCCTTTCTTTTATGGTTGAATAATATTCTATTTTGTGTATGTACCACATTTTCATTATTCATTCATCTACCTTTGGCTTGGTGGTATGAAAATGACTATAATATAATCATTATAGAAAACCACGTGGAGTTAGGTAGGAAAATTAGAAATTGAAATACCCCAGTATCTATCAATTCTACTACTGAGTGTTTAGCGAAAGGAAAGGAACCCAGCAGAGTGAAAAGATATCTGAACTCCTATGTTCATTGTAACACTGTTCATGGCAGCCAGGATGTGGATCAACCTAGGGGCATCAGATCACTAGAAGGCAAAAATCTTAAACTCGTTGAACTAAGATCAAACCATATATTTATTTGATATTTAAAAAGCAAAATGTCAAGAATGTTATGAAATCTTCAATAGATATCATTAGATACAATGTTTTCTATGTAAATGAAATCCCACTTCAATTATGTCAGATTGTGGGAATTCCTGTACTATATTTTACTTATGGTTTGGAGTAGCTTTTTAAAATTTATTTTTTATAAATTTAATACAATATATTTTAATCATGTTTATATCCCCTCCCATATCTGCACCACTTTTTAAAACGCCTTCCCCCACCAAATTTCTGTACTAGAGTAGATAGATGACAGACAGACAGACAGACAGAGAACTAGGAAGGGGAAGAGTCAGTCTCATTTAAGGGTCAGACTCTTAGCAGGTTGATCAGGCTCCAGTGGATGAACCCATACTAAAGGGCATTTGGAAGACACAAACCTGTCTCTGTAAGTGACTTTTTAAAGTAAGGATTTGGTTGGCTCTGAGCACTGAGTTTTGCCTCGTGGTGATGAAGCCTGCATTTGCAGTGGGCTGGATGTACCAACCTTTGTTCTCTGCTTGGTCCTCATTTGTGATATGGCCACTCACCTTGGGAAGCCACCAATCAATTAACCATGTTAAAATAAGAATAGAGCAAAAGGCAAATTAGCAGTGAAAAAAATATAGCTAATAACTGGGTTTCTTCATTAACTGGCACATAGTAACTACTCAGTCATGGGATTCAGTGTGCCTTTTCTACACAGGGAAATGATACACAGCTATCAAATCAGGGTAATTAGCATATTCATTACCTCAAATCCTTATCCTTTCTTTGCATTGGGAGGATTCAAATTCTTTTCTTCTAGTTATTTTGAGATATATGATGTTATTTTTATCTATAATCACTAAATTGTGCTGCAAGACACTAGAACTTATTCTTCTAGCTGACTGTTATTCCGTTTCCGTGTACCTTGCCTTCCTGTCTATTATAGCGAGAAGTACGGAAGCCAGCCTGTTATGCCTGGAGATGCTGCATCATGTGTGGGAGATCACATTAGGTCATTTCAAAAAACAAGGCCTGTAACTTTTAAGACATCATCACTAATCATATCTATCATTGCATCTTCATGTTCATTGTCTATGACATTGTCACAACAATCTTAAAAGTTACATACTGTTACCTGTGAGGAAATTCAGTTCTGTGCCCACGTGCACAGCTGTACCAAAGGCTCTGGCTTTGAGTTCGCATCTGGCTTCAGGGCAGAAGCACTAAGCTCTCCCCTGCTTAAAAAATGTGATGTAGGTCATGGTCATCTTTGCTCCATGTTTTCTTAGGCTCCAATATTCTCAGAACTTGCACAGCCGTTATCCACACTACAAACGAATGTAGCCTCCCCCCGTTTTTCTCTTAGCATTAAATGACATAGATGGCACCAGAGAACACACTATGACATCAAAGATCAAATAGGGGTGGAATTGTAAGGCAGTGTTCAAGCACTTGTCAGTGTGTTCAAAGTCCTGGATTTGTTCGCCAGCACCACACACACAAATAGAAGAGAAAATACAATTTTGTAAATACCTCAGGGAGTTTTCATCTTCTTCTTGAAAACTACCACAATGCAGTCTGCTGACTTTGATCAATCCTCTAAACATGACATCCAAAATCTACTAACATTAGAATGGAGAAAAGTCTATTGTGGAAAAGCCAGATTGCCCAGATGGGACAGGGAATTTGTTACTGGCCCCCAAATTTCAACAGTGTATAATTAGCAGCTGCTAAAATAATGGAATGCAATTGAACAAAAATATGGTATTCATGGCAGTCATTTATTAAATACCTTATGTTTCCAAACACCACTTTCACAGTGGCTGCAAAGCCTTCATGGGTCCATTATAGCATGTGTTCCCAGAGGTAGAGGATTGGTGGGCTTCTGGAAAAAAACTTGTAAAAAGAGCTATTACTATGTCCAACAGGCAGGCATGGGCATGTCGAGTTTACGTCTGCATGATGAAGTGATGCATTTGTCAAAAGCAGCCTTTAAGTAGGTTGCCATTATCAAAGACGTCAGCAGCCCATCTCCCTGGGAGACAGTGAAACCCCGCATTTATCTAAATTATCTCTATAATATGACAGGGTGATTGCTCACTAATGGTCAGTACAGTTTTCTTTGTCATTTTCCTAGTCATTACCTCCTCGGAATGAACTCCAGAATAAACTGCTTGCAGTCTGTGACTAGAATATTAATTTCCTTTTTGCATTCATGGCTGCATCTCTCAAACATATGAGTGTGGCTGAAACATCTCTGACATTTTTGCTTTGTGAAAACAGAAAGCAAAAATACACCCTGCCCTAGAAAGCCTGTTGGACACCGACCCTTTACATGCAAAGAAAATGCGTGATTAGCATGCATCTGATTGTGAATCCTGTTTCCTATCTGACAAAGCACATGTGATGTGCTCTGCAAAGGCTGATGAAGGTACAGGCAGGTAGGGCATTGTTCCCGCTTTAACAAGCTGCTATACCTAGCATGCTCGTTCAGATCACCCTCTGTTGAAGATACCAATCATACAATAAAACCAAGTGTCCACTGCCCCTGCCCCCCAGCAGATTCTGTGAAATTCTGCTGCAGTAGTCTGGGAATCCAAATCCTATTCCTTTCCCAAAAGGGGCATCCAATGGCTATACATGTCTTTTTAAACAAAAACCACATTGGGCTTTGAAAAAATTAAAAGCTCCACAGTTAGTCACTGTGCGGGTCAGTCCGAAATAACAGGACCCCAAACCTGAACCTAGAATCAGCAGGGCCCTGCAGTTTCTACCACAGGCAGGTGAAAGTGCCTCTGCTGTGCCACCCTGGGGAGAGCCACCACCTTCTGAAAGAGGAAATGCAGTGAACGAAGATGCCAGGTACACAGTCTAGGTACATTCTCACTGTGTATTCAAGGGAGAGAATGGAGAGCAATCTCAACGGCACCTCACTCTGTTTTGGCCATTTGTTTGCTCACTTACAAAGCAGCCGTATGAGGAATACATCCAAAGAAGGTGCTGCTTTGTCCCATTCGACTGAAAGGTGTCTATGCCTATCAGAAAACGGAGCCTGGGAGCTTAAGTGACTGCTCAGTGAGTAAGAGTGCTTGTTGTGCAAACATGAGTATCCAAGTTCAAATCCCTAGCACCCAAGTAAAATTCTGAGTGTGATCACACAAATGCCTGTAGCCCTACTGCTGTTGAGGGTAGATATAGTATCCTTGGAGCTTACTAGCTGCCAGCCAGCTCTGGGTTCAGTAAGAGACCCTATTTCAAGGGAATAAGAGAGAGTGACAGAGCAGGATGCACAACTTCCTTCTCTGACCTCTGAGGTGCATACTGAGAATATATCCACACACATGTGCACATGCACCATACATGTACACACACTAATTACTTAAAAAAGTAGCCAGATAAAAGGCTTGGGGAACATATGCCCTAAAGTTACTTATAGGCAGACCTACGCCGATTCTCACGAAGCCTCATTACATATAATCCTGTTATCTTTCATGCTCTGTCCCATCCCTATGATGAGTCACAGCTTTACCCCCAAGGACACCTGTTCTTCCAAGGAACTGATCCACAAAACTGGCGTCCTATATGACCTCTGGATCTTATCATATCTTGTTCATAATATGAAACTCAACATTTTCCTTTTCTGACTTTTTGTTTTTGACTAGTGTGTGATTTTTATCCCTAGGGAGACAGTTGCCAAGATAGGGCACCAACAGCAGACCAAGAGCAATAATAATTAATAGTAATCAATTCCACCCTTGTCTAACCTTGGTGACTTGATGACCCAATGAGCTTAGTTAAAGCTGCTTACAGGAGCATGGACAATTTAGGAAAGGCTTAACCTGAATGACAGAAATATCTGTCACTCTCCCTCTGCAAATTTTAACTGGGGAGCCTCACAAGTCCTTCCCTCGTCCATGACAGAAAGCTAATGGCCTCAATTTTGTGCAGATCTCCTGCCAGTAATGACAACTGCTGAGAGTTCAAGAGGGCAACTCCATGTCGTGCTCTGAGGACAGCATCCACAACAACTAGTAAGTCCCACAAACCAGATACCTAGCCGTTATCCTAAGATCCATTTTCTTTCTTGCTTCGGAACCAAGAGCAGCCAGTTGTTTCACTCCCTGAAGTGTACACCACCTCCAGCTCTGGTTGCCCAGGATCATTGCAGAACAGGCTGCCATACTTGAGCATAGTCTCTCAAACTGAGAACGACTCTCCCCATTTCCAACTTCTTCAATTCCAGGCCATTTCAATATGACTTTCATTCTGTTCTTATTTAAACAACAAAGTAAAACAGCAACAACAAATTGCATTGTCATATGTCTAAGTTAAAATATATAAAAACCCCTCAAATTGTCCAAATTTCTTATCCTGACACTTAGTGTCAACTCGGTCTTTGCCACTCAGTCTCTAAACTCTGCTCTGAGCCCTCACCTCACATCCTTTTCACATTTGGGGCACACACATCCCACTGTGTTCAGCTTAGGCTGCAACTTCAGTCGGAACTCTTACCTTCTCTCCTTCAAATACATCTTTCACTTTAAAATTTTTATTGTTATTAGTACTGCAGTGCTGGTATTGAACCCACATGCTAAGCAAGCACTCTACTGTTGAGCTATGTCCCCAGCTCTATTTATTATTATTTTTGTTTTGTGTATATGTGTGTATTGCTGGCATGTATATAAGTGCACCCGTGTCATGAAATGCTTGTGGGGGACAGGAGAGAGCATATGATTCCCTGGAACTGGAGTTTCAGTTAGTTGTTTGCTGCCATGTGGGTACTGGGATTCAAACCCTTGTCTTCTGCAAGAACAGCCTATGCTCTTAGCCACTAAGCCATCTCTTCAGCCCCAGCTCTCTCTATTTTTTTGATACTGACCTTAAATGTCACAATGTTCTTTAAATTTTATTCTCTCCTTTATGTTAGCTAATGTTAATAAACATTTTCCTGTTCTATTTTTCTCGTGTCTGTTTTTCTAGTTTAAAATCTGTCTCATCTAGCACTTCCCACAAATTAGTAATTTTTAGTTTATTATTTAAAAGTTTAGAAGTGAAAAACACAGCCTTGGAAATCCTGATTCAAACTTGCCTTAGAGCCCATGTGAGCACCAAGCACAGCCACTTCATTCATTCATTCATTCATTCATTTCTTCAACCATGTGTTCCACAAAACCTAGCAGACACCCTTGATGGGCAGGATTACGTCAGCTTTGAGGATAAAGCAAAGGGCCCCAACCTTAGTCTGACTACCAGCACTTCTAAGTCAGTGGCCTTACTTTTCTGTGCTGCCCGTGCCAGCACAGCTCTCTGTCCTTCCACCTGACTCAATGTGTCCTGAGTCTTGGTTCCATGGAGCCATGCATATGGTGAGCAAAGCCTGTAAAGGAGGCTGGGAAATCAGCAACTCAAATATTTCATCTGCCATAAAGAGAGGCTGTATTGGCCCAATGAGACTCAATAACTGGTCAATCTCCCAAACACAGAACTGCATTTAGGGGCTATATCTGCAAACTAAAAGACAAAGGATCATTTGGAAAGGTGTCAAAGCATAGTAATTATGGTGCTGCATCATGCAAGATGTGCAATGGTGCACTGAACAGCAAAGGGTTCAGTGAAGAAGCCACCTGGGTCGAGGAATCAGCTGCGGATGGCAGTTCTGGGCCTCCAGAGAACTTAGCTTGGCTGGAGTGTCTGCAGCAACAACATCTGAGAGGTATTAAGATTTAAGACTAAGGTGGCCAGGCGTGGTGGTGCATGCCTTTAATCAACCAGCACTCAGGAGGCAGAGGCAGGCGGATCGCTGTGAGTTCAAGGCCAGCCTGGTCTACATAGTGAGTTCCAGGACAGCTGGGGCTACAGGGAGACCCTGTCTCAAAAAAGACCAAAAAAAAAAAAAAGAACTAAGACTAAGAAAGAGTCTTCTTCAGGGTGTTTTTATTTATTTTTGGCATTCTTGTATACTACCAAGTTTCTGGCCAATGTCATTTTTCTTCTGCTTGAAGAATTTCTTTTAGCATATTTTATGAAGTTCCTCAGTATTTGATTGTTTAGCAAAGTCTTTGTTTCTTTAAAAAATATTTTCATCGATTCTTACAGAATTTTATCCAATGTATTTTGATCATATTCAGACCTCTCTCCTATGCCCACCGACCCTACGACACCCCCAACTTCATGCCCTCTATTTTCAAGTCTAATTTGTGTTCCCCAAATGCTCTTGGGTGTGAGTCCGTCCCCTGGAGCCTGGTCAAGCTCACATTCTTAAAGATAGCTGACTCTCCCTCCCCAGAAGCTATCCGTTACCAACAGTTCTTCAGTTGGGGCTTCCTGCCTTCATCCCCTATCCATGCTTGCTTTTTGTGTGGCATGGAATTCTACATACCTTGTGCATGCTGTCAGAAGTGCTGTGGGTTTTTATAGGCAACTGCCCTCTGAACAGACATGGTTTCCTTATATTCATCTACTACCTGTTCTTTCAATCTTTTTCCCTACTCTTCCACAATGATCCCTGAGCCTTGGGAGGAGAGGTGTGATATAGTGTCCCATTTTGGGCTGAACATTCCCCTGTCTCATATTCTTTGCACATTGAATAGTTGTGGGTCTCTGTGTTAATCACCATCTTTTGCAAGAAGCTTCTCTATTGCTATAATAATAATTTATTAAGGGATGGGTTAAAACTGTGTTCCTTTAGCAGAATAATAGTAGTAAGCATTCTCCTCCCCTATGGCCTATGATCTGTCTAGTCATAGGTTCTTGGGCCTGATAACAGTGCCAAGTATAAGCTCAATCTTGTGAAGTGGGCCTTAAATCCAATCAGAAAGTGGTTGGTAACTACCATAACATTTGTGCCACTATTGCACCAGTGGGCCTGTCTTGCCAGGCCAAATGTTATGGGAACTTATAGGGTTCATAGTTATGTAAGACTGATGATGTCGCCTCTAGTATCATGCATATCACTTTCTAGTTGCTTGAAAGCTAGCCAGTAATGATGAAGCTTCAAGGTCAGTACCAGCTTGATTTCACCATGTTTGTTTTATGACTCACATATGCAGTGTCTTCATCAATAGGTTCTTTGTTTCTATTTAACATTTAAAAGGTAACTTTTACTGCATTTGAAGGAATTTAGGCTAAGTCAGTAGTCAACAGAGAAAAACATACTGCATAATTCCACTTATACAGGGGATTCAAAATCACCAACTGCATAGATACAGAACATAGAACGGTGGTTGCAAGGCTGGGGAAAGGTATTGGTCAATAGACATTAATTTCCATTTATACAAGATATATAAGCCCTCAAGAACTACTTGATAGCAGTGAACACAGTTAAAAGTCCTGCATTGTATACATAGAATTTTGCTAAAGGGTGGATAATAAGTGTTAAGATGACATAGGATGACTTGAAGGTGATGGGTATGTTTATGTTATACAATATGGTGATGGGTTCACTGATGTCTAGTTAACCCTAAAGCTCATCAAGTTGTATACATTAATACATATAGCTTTCTGTACAGAAATCATACCTCAATAAAATGGTTAAGAAATTAAAAATCAATCAATAGATAAGAGTAATTTATTCACTAATCTGGGTGTCAAAATACCATTAATGAACATATGTCAAATTGAATAACTATAGATGGTAACATCTCAAATTCTAATTTCTTTTATATTTTTTAAAAAAGAATAATTTTTAAAAACTAATATTATCATGTAATACTATTTTAAATCCTAAGACATATATGTACTAATGCTGTCAATCAATTATTTGGCCTGCTAGTCAACTCTTGATTAGTTCAGTCACTTAGAGAGCAAGGCTCATGGGACAGGATAGAGCAGTGACTCTGTGACTTTCTGGGCTGTATGGCAAGCTGTGGGATGTCCTGGCATAAGAAGGGCTCCAGCCCAGAGTCATCACTCAGACCTGCTCCCCTTTCAAAACATTCTGTACCTGACAGCTTCCCATGAACGCTGCATCTTTTGATTTGAGTTTGAATGTTATCTACAGTTGATGTGACTTCCTGGGGGTTCTTATGTCACCCCTCTTAGTTAAAAGAGTATGCTTGGCCAGGTCAACATCCACCCTCTGGGAAAAGGAGCTACCCCACTTCAGAGGAACAGACTAAGAATATTGTGAACTAAACTGCATTGAATCAGTAAACTTGAAGTCACAATAGAAAAATAAAAGTGGGACCCTCGGGAACATTAGCCCCAATTATAATAAAAATGGTTTTATGTACCCAGTGGGTCTGGACAAAGCTGTTGTATTATCAGCCAGTGCAAAACAGATCTATGTTCACAGTGCTGACAACAAACGATCACCAAAGGCTTAAATCATACTCAGTTCATCTACTTAAGAAGGAAGAATTGCTCCCAAATGGTTAATTTTCAGAATCTTGTGCTTAAAGCCTTAAACATCTATCACCTGTAAACCTAGTTTTGCTAATTATCTCTTTTTCTACCCATGCAAAATCAAGCATTTATCATACCAGTGGAACGCTGACTCTGAGACAGTAAAGTACTGAACTACAATGTCAGGGGTACATGAAGAACATTTCAAGAGCTTATGAGAGATAAACAGCAGATACGGATCATTATTTCTAGTTCAGAGGCACTTAACTGGGTTTAAATATGGCCAAAGACACACAGAGCCTTAGTTTATGAAACAGAATACTCATAATTATAACCACTTTCAAAAAATATTTATTTGTGTGCTCATGCATGGACCTGGAGGACAGAGGATAAACTGTGGGAGTCAGTTCTCTCCTTCCACCAGGTATGTCTCAGGGATCAAACTCAGGTCCTCAGGCTTAGCAGCAAGCACCTTTATCTGTTGAGCCATCTGCCAGCTCTATAGCCACTTTTGATACCAATATAACTTTAAAGTAAGCCTATAACTATTTCAAAATAGCATGACCTAACAAAGGTTTTCCTTCTCTCATTGGAGCTTAAAGAAGACTGACTGAGATGATGAGAGCCCAAGGCCAAGCTCCAACGGAAAGTGTGTTTAGCTGGAAGAGGGTAAATCCAAATGCTTTGGTGTTCAAGGAGCTGTGGGGCAGAAGATACAGAATGATGCTTCTTTCAGTTACTTAAACTAGGAGGCTAGTGTCAATTTGTGAACCGCAACACAGAGAGTAGTGTGCATGTGTACGTATGTGTGCTTGAGAGAGACAGAGACAGAGGAGACAGAGGCAGAGACACAAAGACAGAGACAGAGAGAGGGAGGAGGAAGAGAAGAAGAAGGGAGAGGGCCTCTTCAACTCCGGATTCTATTATTTCTACTTATTTTACCCAGAAGAGAGTGAATGCATGACAGAAAAAATGGACTCAGCTTCAAATGGAATCTTAATTAGTGTTGTTTTGTTGTCATAGCTATTCAACTTCCAGTTTTTCAAAACAAAAATCCAAAAGACACAGATAATAAGTATCCTGGTGTGCCCTTCAGTCAGAGGACAGCAGTGTTCTTGCTACATCACAGACACAGTCTAATAATTTCGTATAGGAGTCTCTGCAGAGAATATGTGACCCACGTTTCACACAAACTCATTCAAACCGCACATGCGAACTGGATTCTACAAATGGACAGCTTCTTGTTGTCTTCTGTGTGGTGTCTCTGTGCCTCCGGATTCCACAGCACTTGCATCAGCATTTGTCACTGAGCAAACAGCCTGGTTTAAGTATCTGTTGTACAGAGAAATCTTCTCTGGGATTTCAGCTGAGAATGATTTCACCAGCACAGAGAGTAAAAGTACAAAACATGGATATGCATGGAAAATAAATCAGGACGTGGAGATTAGAAAGCTGTGTAGCTAGGAATGAGCTAAGGTGCTCCCCTGTGAGATAACCTTCCTATTTTAGGGATCTCCACTTCCCACAGACAAGCACAGCACAGTTCTACAGGGGGCCCCCAGCCTTATCTTAGGGACAATGCAGCATGTCAATAATCTGTGCACAAATTTTCTTTTCTGAGTCCTTCCACTTCTATGTAACATCGATGTTTTCTAGGACTTGAAGGTCAAAAGGTCATTTAATAGTAAAATAGACCCTATATAGCAGATCTAGCTGGACACCTAGGCCGTTTTAATCTGTCTGTTCCTATTCAAAGCTGAAGACTTGGTTCCATTGTTATACAGTTGTCTGTTTGAGATAGAATTCAGAGTCAACAGCACCGTGGCATTCCTAGGTATGTCAGAGCTAACGGGATCCAACATCATCAAAGAAGCAAGCCTTGATCTTCCCATAGCAGGCCTATTTTGTATTGTAAATCTCCACCAGTCTTCCTGGTGCCATTGTTCTCTAGTGGTGTCCTGCTCTGATGTAAACGACAAGATCACAGACTCTACTCATAGCTCCATAGCTCCTCATGAACATTTAGCAGGTGCATATCACATGTGAATATGGACTGGTAACAAGTGTTGGATGGATAGCCATGACTACCCTGATGAGACAAGACAGCAATCCACCCCAGCTTCTTCAGTCAGTGGGAAAATGCAGGTGAATCCTGCTACATGAATCTGGCAGTTAGTGGACTGGGGATGAGGATGCCAAAAGCCACTTGGAAAGTTATGTGCTTATATGCTGCAGAAGAGCCTGGGCCATTATAACTCCTGAATATTAAAGACGCAGGCAGGGAAATCACAGAGGAGGGGACTTATAAGATTGTATTGTAGTAAGAGGTTTTCCTTTACTGATTTTGGGGAAGAAAACAGGTACTGGGAATAAATGCACATTTCTGAAGCGTGTAGGGAACATTAAGCCTTCCAAAGATTTTAGATAACCCTGATGGAGAAAATTCTCCAGAGCCTTAAATGATAAAAGGCCATTTGGCAAGTTGATAGCGCAGCTCTCCGCGCCGGGACTCCCTAAGCCACATTCACCCTTCCATCCCCTCCCCCTCGCCATTCTATACTCCTAGTTTGAGCCCTGCGCCATTCTTAGTCTTGGGGCCCCAGACACCTGGGGAACCAATACTGCTTCCTGACCCTTCTCACCCAGAGCAACCCAGTCCCTTTCTTGGGCTTCAGGAGCACCACTTCTGGTCCTGGCCCCGCCCTCACCTCTCGCTACTTCCCTGGGCCTGCACCACCGGCTAACTCTCCTAGCCTGCACTACTATCCTCAGGCCTCATGGGGTAAGTCGATAGCGCAGCTCTCTGTGCCAGTACTCCCTAAGCCACATTCACCCTTCCATATCCCCCCCCCCCTCGCCGTTCTATACTCCTAGTTTGAGCCCTGCGCCACTCCTAGTCTTGGGGCCCCAGACACCTGGGGAAC
>NW_008336953.1:4902240-4905753 GCF_000622305.1 Nannospalax galili | reverse complement strand
GTTGTTGGACAGGATGGATAAAGGCTCTTCCAGACAGTTCCAAGATACTACTGGAAAAATGAACAGCAGACCCAAATTCTATCCAAAGGAATATTGACAATAGGTTGCCGTAGATGAGGAACAGCTGATCCTCCTGGATCACAGACCTCTGGGTGACTAGATTTACTAGAAGGGCAGATAGGGGGGAATGGATGTGGGTGCTGACAGCACAGTGGACAGTGGCAGGGATAGCAGAGTATGGAGGCTCTAGTGGGAGAGGAAGGCTGTCTACCTGACGATTTTGTATTCATGCTCAGATGCCGAGGAGCTCAGAAGGTGGGCGACTGTGACCAGTGATAGTCATGTATATAGAGATTAGAAATGCCTGTGAAAACATCCAATGTCAATCGCATTGAAAAAGAATTTTTCTGTATGAAACTGTGTATTTTAATAATGAAATGGAGATCTTTTTAAAGGTTAAAACATCATTTAATTTATGTCTTATAGGGTTTATACTGAGTACAATATTGTATAACTGTAATAATTCAACTGTAAACCTAAAAATTTACAGCCAATTTTGAAAGAGATGCATCCTACCTCAGGAAACCGTTATTCAATTGTGTTGTAATGATATGCTTCTTCTAAGTATGTTGTTATTAAATAAATCATTTTTAAAAATTTTTTTAAAAAAGGCCATTTGGCTGGTTCAATTGAAGTCAATATCAATTCCTTATTGTATTTAAGCATATGCAATTTTTTTTCAATCATTAAAAAATTTTATTAAGTTAAAGTATTAAAGCATTAGAATTTCAACTCAGTACATAATGAGCATTTAATTTTCTATTGTGGAATAGTAAAAACAAACAGGTAACACTTACAAAACACACACACAGGCACATTCATCCCAGGCTACAGGAATATAAATATTTTGCCATATTTTTCAATATTCCTCATCTAAAGAAATAGACTATTATTCTACTGACTGCACAAACCTTTTCAGAGATTTTCCTCTAAGATTATCATTTTCATGGATGTTTTACACTTTATTTTGCATATATAACAAGAATGTAAAGAAAAATCATGGAAAGAAGATATAAAGCCTGTACTTTGGACATCCATGCGGGCCCTGGACCTCTGTGCAAGAGACTTCCTGTTCCAACACCTTACTGCTACTCACGTCTTCCCTCACTGTTTCTAGGTTTATTGTCAAATCACTTGGGTATCTGTGGCATTACAGCCTCTGTGTCCATTGATTTCCAGTGCCACAGTTTGACACTCCAGGCTGGAGCAGTCTAACCGGGTTTGCTGACTGCACCATGTGTGCACACAGGCCACTAGTGTCTGAGGAGCAGGTATATGAGCAGTACTGACACCAGCAGGGCAGGCGTGACTTCGCCTTAACTAGGGGCAGCAAAATTCTCCAAAATTGCCCCTTTATGCTAAGATATATTAGCTCTTTTTGCAAACTTATATCCTGTAGTTTTAATTAGCATTTCTGGAATTCCCAGTGTGATTTGTGTGTTGATCATTCTGATTTCCTTTTGAGTACATTGCCTTTTCAAGACACTTCTGTATGTGTGTGTATTGTATGTGCATGTGTGTTTGTTGTACATGCAGGTGTTTTATGTGTGCAAATATGTGTGTATGTCGTGTGTGCACATGTGTGTGTGCTCCTGGATGGAACTGAGTGGAATGGGATTACTCATTCTTTTCCTTATCAAGTGTATGATCTTAGAAATGTCACTTACATCCTCTTACTTCAGTTTCCTTATTTGTCAAATATGGATAGTGATATTGCCTTTCTTCATGGGTCAAAGTAAGGAGTAATCCAGTTAACATATAATGCAGCCAAAAGTGTACTTGGAATATAGTGAGGCCACCTAGTGCACTGGAAATTATTATTAATATGAGAAGCAATATTATTATAATAAATAAGAAATGGTAGTTGAAACTTGCTACAGTCTGGGTCATGTAGGAGTGGCGAGGTGCTGGAGACATGGTTCAGTGGTTAAGGGCACTCCCTGCTCTCCTGAGAATACCTTCAGTTCCCATTGCCCACATCAGGTGGCTCATAACCACCTGAAACTCCAGTTCCAGGGGATCTAGCACCCTCTTCTGGCTACTGTGGGCACTGGCATATATGTGCACATACACATAAATACATATAAATTAAACTCTTTCATACCCCCTTAAAGAATAGAGAAGCATTAAGTGACTGAAGACTGTTAGAAATATTTATAGTATGATAAGCTCTAAAATCTATAAAATAAAATGGTAGTTAGATATCTTAAAATGCAGTGCTAATAAATATAAATTTTAAAAACAGGCTTCTGAAAACTATTATGAGAATAAATAAAAAAGTATACAGTAGTTAAGTGCAGCTACTCCTGACAAGTGATGCAAACAGCTTTGCAGCAAATGAAGGATAAAGCAAAACTACGAAAGTGCTAACCTAAAGAAGCACACCTAGAAATTGATTTGTTAGTCAAAGGATAATGTAAGTCAAAATGTGTCAATAAAGACAGAGGGATGCTACGTAAAACAAGGGAGGTCTGGAGCAATGGCTCAGTGGTTAAGAGCATTGACTGCTCTTCCAGAGGCCTTGGGTTCAATTCCCAGCACCCACATAGCAGTTAACAACTGTCTGAAACTCCAGTTCCAGGGGACCTGATGCTCGCTTCTGACCTCTGTTAGCATTGCACGGCACGGGTGCACTTACATGTATACAGGCAATGCACTCATACTCGTAAACTAATAAAAAATAAAATTTTTTTCTTTAAAAAACAACGGAACTCCTACTGAGACAAAAGTATGAAGTTGAATTTAAATAACCCACTACCTTTAAAATATGTAAATCAAACCCTGACAATTTTAGGAAAAATTTAAAGACAATAACTGTGTAAAATATTTGCACATTTCTATCAGAAGCTGAAAGGCAAAGCACAGGCACTTTAAAAAATATTTTATTTTAATATTTTTATTTTATTTTCATTTTTAAAAATTATTTAATAACAATTATATCAGCAATGACATATTCAATAACAATTTCAAGAGCAATGATGCATCTCTTTCAAAATTGGCTGTAAGTTTTTAAGTTTACAGTTGAATTAATACAGTTATACAATATTGTACTCAGTATAAACCCTATAAGACACAAAATTAAATGAGGTTTTAACCTTTAAAAAAGATCTCTGGGTGTATGAGTGTGTTGCCTGCATGTGTGTAAGTGCACTAATATCATACAATGCCTGCAGAGGTCAGATCCCCTGGAACTGGAGTTACAGATGGTTGTTACCCATGATATGGGTGCTGGGAATTGAACCCAGGTCCTCTGTGAGAGTCCCCAGTGCTCTTAACTCCTGAGCCATCTCTCCAGCCCCTGCACAAACATTTTTTAAAACCCTTTTAGAAAGTTCAAACAGCAAAAGTAGAAAGTCTACACAATTCTCCCAAGAGAAGATAGATCAGTCTGTGCATTCTTTAAAGAAAATCTTTGGGTTTTGAATACACAAGTAATTTTTACAAACCCTAACC
>NW_008336953.1:4889306-4902150 GCF_000622305.1 Nannospalax galili | reverse complement strand
TATAAACTGGCTGGGGATACAGTTATGTGTATGTCATAGTTTCAGGAGAGTTCAGAGAATTGACAGTAAATAAACATGTATTCTGACCGCATAATTGAACTTTTAAAAAAAAATTTGTTTAGAAACTCAAAAGCACTCTTCAGAATTATTTAAACAGTTTAAAGAGAAAAGCAAAGTGTCTGGAGGTGAGACACTCCAAAAATATGGCATCATATTCCTGGAGTGGCACAGAGGGTTGATTTATGGTCTTATATGCTTCCATTAAGAAAAAGAGGGAAGATAATTTACAAGTGAACTAACAAAACTCTCAGATCATAACTAGAATAACACACAGGAAATCTGAATAAATTAGCAGAAAAATGTAAAGAAACCCCCCCAGAGATCTGCCACTAGCAGCAAACCAGAGAAGCAAATAAATCAAGCTTCTTTCCCATTCCTGATCTAAATTAAACCTGAGGTTCTTGGGGCAAAATTTTATTTCCCTGATTTACTTGGGAAATGCATTTTAATTTAGCCAGCGGAACTATCATGGATGTGGTGAAGAGTCAACTACTAGTAACCAGACAACAGACTTTTTAAAAGAACTTTTCAACAGGGCCTGGTGGTGCCGGATTGTAATCCCAGCCATTTAGGAGGCTAAGGAAGGAGGATCACAAATTCAAGACCTGCCTGGGCAACCTAGTGAGACTGTCTCAAAATAAAATAAAATAAAATATAAAATAAAATAAAATAAAATAAATAAAACAAAATAATAAATAAATAAATATCTGGCAGGGGATACAGCTCAGTAGTAGTGTGTTTAGCTAGCATGTGGGAGGTACTAGGTTCAATCATAGCATCACAGGGCAGGGGTGTAGATGCAAAGGGTTGATTCCTCTAGAGAATGTGTTCCTAAGTTTTTAGTGGAAAAAAGACAATATGCAGCCCAGACACTGGCCTCTGTAGGTTGCTTTGTCTCTGACCTTTCACAGGTCAGATCCCTGTCCCACTGAGCACAATGGCATAGCATACCTGGGCTCTAGTGTTCCTGCCATCCCCCTCCCCCTTGGACTGTCCCTGCTGGATGTAAGATGGCACAGGTGCATCAGCAGCAATTGATTTCCTAGAGATGACACAGCTGTGCTTGGTTCTGGGGGGCAGGGGGGGCGGTGAGGGCCAGTGGAGCCTCTCCTCATGGGAGAGCTTGCCAGCCTATCTCTGCACAGTCTGTTCTTCCTCCTGTGAGCACTTAGAACACTAAGCAACAAACATGTCAGCAAGCTCGAGCCCTCTGCTGGCTTAATAGACATTTTGGTAAATTGTATGTCTGCTGATAATCTGAAGAAAGTGACAGCTACTGACTTCCTGGCACGTTGAGTTTCCTGCAGGAGAAATAAGTCAAATGCAATTAAAGATTCCTGTTGAAGGAAGACTTGGTTTGCCCTTTTAGGATTACAGCTCAAGTGCATAGCACTTTCTATCTTTCATGTGGCCATTTCTATTTTCAGAAGAATCTACAGATACATTAAACTCTAGCAAATGGCACTGTTACAAGAAAACAGTATTCTTGGTAAATATTGTGATGCCTGAAAAGAAAAAAGAATAAAACACTAAATCTAAAAGGCTATTAAATACAGTATACAGTGAAAGTTTGAGAAAGCCAAGATTCTTTAATTAAACTCAATTGTATATTCGTTAAAAATTTTATATTCAAGATACCAAAAGCAAAATAATTGTTAGGTACAATGTAGTATTGCCCAAATATACTTCTAGTTTCAAATTAGGGATTTTGAAGTTTAGGCAACACAGCTCACACATTTTGATCCTTTCAGACCATTGACTGGGAATAAACAATAAAAGTAAAAATTAAAAAAAAAACCATTTTCCAGGGGACCTAAAAATCCAAATTTTAATATAATTCCTTTTGCTTTCTGGGAAAACTCTGCTTTTTAAAAGATACCAAAGGATTTCCCAGGATACTATCAGGAAGTGATGTGCTATGGTGACTTTTATAATTAATAATGAATTGAAATTTATTAAGCTTTGCATCTGTACTTGAGTTCTTTTCTCTAGAGGAGACTATTTTCTGCTCATGGGTCTCTCAGACGTTGTACAAAAACAAAACAAGAAACTGCAGCAGGTTGTCAAAATCACAAAAAGAACCACAGGGAACTTCTCATGGCCCATGTGTGGCTGATGTTTATGAAATTATGTTTATTTCAAGTGATTGAAAGCGTCCTTGGGGTTGACGCAAGTGTTTTGTCAGGTGCATAAGGAGACATCAGTCTTGTGGCCAAGGCAGATCCTTGAGGCTGTGTTTCATTCCACTGGGGAGACAGGCTAAGTTCACCTCTGTTACCCATGAGGACACCTTTCTCTCACTTCACTACTGACTTTCTTCAGACATAACAGGGCTAGTTAAAGATACTAAATTTGGGACAGTGTTGTTTATTGCCTTCCTTCTCTTGGTCTCTACCAGCCAACTTTCCAGATTGCTTTCCATCTGTTCTTCTGAAAACATGTGCAAACCCGTACAGCACAACTGAGTCAATAAATATTAACTGATAAGGAGAACTTATGTTCTCATAACCAAACTATATTCTTATAGAATGTCCTTGTAGGCTTAGGTCGTTTGATGTTTCCAACTGTTTACTTACCGAACAGGTATCTTGAAAATGCAATCCTCTAATGTAATGTTTTATGACTCAGAGATGTTTTATTACTCTATAATATCTTGAAGCTCTGTGATGCTTTCTGCTCACCATGTCTAACTACTGATACAGATGTAAAACTAAGAAAATGGAAAGTTCACAAGTGGTTTAATGGGAACCTGGTTCAATTAGTTCAAGAGACTCATAGACCAAATGTAAACTTCAATTCCCAGTTCAATTAGCCTAGCTTAACTGTAGATCAAAAGGCAGCAGATGTCCTGACCCAGGCATGTGATACCTGCTTTGTAAACTCCAGTGACCAGGTGAATTCAGGAAGGAATTTTCTTGAGATAACAGGGCACATCAAAGTGAAGAGCCATAGGACCCAGATGGCACCCATTAAATGACATAAAAAGTTCTATAGAACCTGACTTCTATGTTGCTGTGAGCCTAGAAAGTCTTAAAGACTTGGTTGCTAATTCTGGGACCACATGTATGTGAAAAGAATAAAGGAAATTTCTGATTCTCTCTAAGCTGTTCAAAGAATTTTTTCTTAACAAAAACAAGAATTGCTCCCTCCAACTTCATTCCCCTTAATAACACATCTTAGAGTGCTTTCTGTCAGTGCTTTTAGATCTGCTTTTTCTGTTTTCCAGTTGCTTAGTTCATTGTATGATTACATAGTAGCATATTTAACATTCTTACTAAGGGACATTTTAAGTCAGTAGTTCTGAATTAGAGTGGTTCTTCTGAGAAAGGTTTGTCTACATATAGAGATTTTTAATATATATTTATTGTATTTTTGTGCATTTCATACAATATATCTTAATCATATTTAGTCCCCCTCCCTTATCTATATACCTCCCATAGCCCACCCACAGGATTTTGTGCATTCTGCCATATATGTTAAGGCCCATCTAGTCAAGTTTGTGGACCCAAATGTCCCTCAGTGTGAGTTCATCCACTGGAGCCTGTTCAGCCTGCCTAGTGTCACTCCCTTAAAGAAAACTAACTCTCCCTCACCTAGCAGCGATCAGCTACCAAGAGTTCCTCGGCTAAGGCTGGAGCCCCCTGCCCATTTGCCCACTTCCTTGTTGGGTTTTTAATCATTTTAATTTGGGAAAAAGTACTGCAGTTGCTTTTGTGTATTTTTTTCTATCAATAATTTATTCTAATTAGTGGTGTTGTTACACATTGAAGAAGCTTGACCTCACATATCCAATATGTGGTCATCTTGTTTATTTCTCTTATTCTTTATAATTTAAAATTAAAATTTTAGGTGTTCAAAAAGTAATCATCTGGTAATGACACTTTTAACTCTCTGATTTTTATTCCTTTTCATTTTCTTCTTTTATAATTAGCATGCACCTCTAGAGTAACGATAAACAGTGCTGTTGTTACAGGTGGGTGATGACTTTGTGTTCTTGCTGGAGAAGTTCTCAGCATTAAATATGATCCTGGGATATATGTGCATGTACATATGCATGTGAATGTATGGACACACATGTGTGCATGTGCATATGTGTGTTCACAATACTAAAGATATACATACTCATTTCTTTTTTGTGAAGCATGTTTAATAAGAGTTGATGTTAAATCATCTTAAATGACTTTTTGAAATGTATGGAAACCATCACTAGTATGTTGGATTTACTATTAAAGTTTTTGTGCTAATGAACCACCCCTGCATCTCCTGAATAAATGCTACTTGCTCATGTTGAATTTTATTAAACAGTTTATTCTTTTTCATGCTCACGCACATGTGTATGTGCGTGCACCATAGCACACACATGGCGGTCAGAGGACAGTTTGCACTGTTCGTGGTGTGGAGTCAGAGTCTCTCTCTTGTTTCTGCCGCCACACTCTGTCCTCCAGGAGAGCTGACCCATGAGCTTCCTGACGGTTCTCCTATATCTGCTTCCCAACACCCCATGAATGTTGGGATTATTGGCAAATTGAATCTGGTTTTTCAAGTAGATCCTAGGATTGAACTCAACTGATTAGCACTTTAACCAGCTGAGGTATCTCCTTTGCCCTCACATTGAATTTTTGTACTAAACTACTGAACTTTCTGTTTACAAATGGTTGGTTAAGGATTCTTATCTCAATATGTCTATGTGAACATGATTACAACGGAATAGGGCATAAAATAAAAAATTCTGATAAAGATATGTTACATGGTTTGTCTCATAGCACCCAGAGCAAGAGACCCTGAAGAAAGTAAGGGTGGGTCAAACAGAGAGCAGGAAGGAGAAAATTTAATGGGACATGTCCTATTCAGGGATAAGCAGTCTGTAGCCTCTTGTTCTTTGCATATTGGCCAGTTGTGGGTTTCTGTTCAAAATCAGCATCTGTTATGTAAGGAAACTTCTCTGGTGAGAGTCAAGAGATACATTTATCTGTGGAAATAACAATAAACCATCAAGAGTCAATTTAATATGATAACTGTTTATTAGAAAACTAGTATTAGGTTCCCCTATGTTCTGTGATCTATCTAGTCTCAGGTTCCTAAGCCTGATCTCAGTGTCAAGTATGGGCTCCGTCCTAGGAAGTAGACCTTAAATCCAATTAAAGAGTGGTTAGTTATTTCCATAACATATATTTGTGCTGCTATTGCACTGGGGGTATATCTTGCCAGGCCAGTTGTTATTATAGTTCACAGGATTCACAGCAATGGTGACAGCATGTACAAGCCACATGCAAACTCACACCAGAAAAAAAAATCCCATCATAGACATGAGGAAGTGCATAAGAAGCTCCAACCCTACCTAAGGATATTGTGGCGACAGATGGCTGCTGGGAGGGGCAGAGTCTTTTTCAGGTATGGGACTCTTGGCATGTTAACGAGGCTCCAGTGGGGGAACACTCACTGAAGGACGTTTGGGAACACAATTAGGCTCTATTAGGCTCTATAGTCCTCTCTCTCTCTCTCTCTCTCTCTCTCTCTCTCTCTCTCTCTCTCATCTATCTATCATCTATCTATCTAGAGAAGTACATTAAATTGTGTGGGGGTAATAAGGGGAGGTGCATGTAGGGGGGTATCTAAATTATATTGCATAAAAATTACAAAGATTCATTTTAAAAGGTATAAACAAAACAAAATAAAATGCCTAAGGCAAAATTCACCAAAGATAGAGAATAAAGATGAACACTTAAAACATGCTAACTTTGGACTTACTGAAGTTGAGATGTTGGCCAGGAATAATAACTTTATAAGCATCCGATAGGACTAAACCATCTTTTCTGATGACCATGTGCCAGAATTTCTTCAATTTTTGCCGTAGAAAAGTCTACTCATTTGTAACAGAGGAATTTTTCTTTGGCTTGGACCTCTTGCAGCATATTATTTTCAGCTTGGTGAGAGATTTAAACTGATGCACAACACAAAATGGACCCAGATGGAGAAGAGCCTGCCCAGCCAGACAGCATCTAGATGCGTGTCTCTTCTGGTGAAGCACACAGAGCAGAGTAAGATCTCCATGTTAACTGATTCTCTGAGTCTGGTGAAGCAGATAAAGGCCTTGGCCTAGCTTACTCTGTTTCACTCTGAAGGTATTCTGGGCTTGTAGATATGGATCAAGATTTTCATGCTCTGAATAAGCACTAAGAAAATTATAACTGAAATAATTTAAATGAGTTATTTCAAGGCTTGCTCTTACCCCAAGTGTACCAGATTTCATATCAACAGTTTTCTTTTTTAAAAGAATATTTTATTTATTATTTTTTATTTTATGTACATGCGTATATTGCATGTATGTGTGTAAGTGCACCCATGTTGTGCAATGGCTGCAGAGGTCAGAAGAGGGTTTCAGATCCCCTGGAACTGGAGTTACTGGCGGTTGTTAGCCACCATGAGGGTCCTCTGGAAGAGCAGCCAGCCAATATTCTTAACTGCTGAGCCATCTCTCCAGCCCCAAAAGTTTTCTTTACAACCTTACCAGTACTTTTCTTTACCAATTCTCCTATTCATCAGCGTTTGTGGTACATGTGGTAGACAGACAAGTGGAGCAGAGAATGCTTAGCTGAACCATTTTCCCCTAGCAGTTTGTGGACCGGAAGGCTTGGAAGGAAATAGATTCTCCAGAGCAGTCCCTGTGCATGTGCATATGTGTGTGGTATATATGCATCATAGAAGAACAATGGTTTACCATGCTATGTATCAAGTGCACAGCTTGCATAAGGAACCACCACGTGAGGGACATTGCTATGATAAATCACAGTTGCATTAGCAAAAGGAAAATTGTGTGTCAAAGGGTGAGGGACACAATCATTCATCCACGTAGATGCTGGAGTGACATGAGCCGCTTACTAGAAAGTTATTTGTCATGTTCAAAGAAGCCAAATATTTTCTCATTTTCCAAGAAATTGTACATTTCTTCTATAAATGCTTTGAATCTATTAAGACACTCATTAGTTCAAAGTGCCAGAATTCTCTGGAACCCAATTCACATGCCCGCTGGCAAAGTGATAGGACACATTTGCTGGCTCAAAGGTCTGCTCATAGCAATGAGACCCAGAGACGGTCCTGCACTGCCACCGGTGGAAATGCCCAATCACAAAGCTCCGCTTAAAATCAGAGCATAAAGGGCTTTCCTTCTTTGGCTTGATTTAAGATGTTTGGCTTTTAACTCTGAAATGTACTCTTAGTGAAAGTTCTTGGTTGCAACAAAGCAAGAACAGGTGAAATAAAACACAACAAGAATAAGAAATGGGATTAGGAAGGGTTTTATAAGCAATAGGAGGAAGTTTCAAGTAAGAGAATTAAGGTCTGTGAAGTTGGGGCTGGCGGGGGCTTGGGGTTGAGCCCAGCTGCTCTCACAGAGAACCTGAATTTGGAGCCCAGCACACATAGGGCGACTGTTATTCTGTAACTCCAATTCCAGGAAATCTGACACCCTCTTTTGGTCTCCATGGTCACCAGGCACATACGTTTTACACATATTCATGCAGGCAAACACTCATACACATATAACAAAAAGAAATAAATCTTAAACTCTGTGAAGTGAGGCGCAGGTCCGCTCTTCCCTGTCTCTGTCTGGCTGCATTCCTTTTTTCTTCTCCGCCTTCTCTCTGCTCTCCTATTCCTTCCTCCTTCTTCCCTGTGTCATGTTAACACTGGCCACACAGTCTCTCACCTCTCTTTTGTCCTGTATTTACACTACATTTTCTCAAAGTTGACTTCTGCCTGCTTTTTAACTTTTTGTGTTTGTGGTCAACTATGTTGACTTTTCTGATCATGGCTTATGGCCCTATAGTTCAAGTAATTTGAAAATCTGATAGTCTCTGACCATCCAAACTGATTGATTTTGGGGGCATTATATACTGTGTTAGTTGCCATAACAAAATGCCCAGTGTGACAGGTCACAAATCAGGCAGAAAATTCAAAAAGCAAGGTAAAAGCTTTATTACAGCTAGGCTGTCCGTGGACTCCAGGTGAGTACTCAGAGAGCAGTCCTGAGCAGAATTCAGAACCAGTTTTATAGACAAGTATGAAGTGATCTTAGGTTATTTTCAAAGTAACCAATCCCAAGTTCCCAACCCAGCTAAAGCAAGCAAGCAAGCAAGTTATAGAAGCAGAGGTTGTGATTAGCTGTCAGCTGTTTACCCTAGATTAGAGCATTCTGTGGTTTTATGGTTAGCTAGTTCCTGGAATTTATAGGGTGTGTCTGGTGCAACAAGCTAAAACAAGTACAAAGTTCATTTACAAGCCAGGTTCTACAGAAGACAAGATGGGGGCTTTTTAAGAAAATGGAGTTGCTCTGGTTAGCACTCTGGTTTTAGCCTGTTATACCCAGGACACTTAACTTAAAAGAGAATAGATTTATTTTAGCTCACAGTTCACTATTGCTTAATCTCATTGTTTTGAACTTATGTCAAGATAACGTTATGAGGCAGAGAAAAAGTGCTCACTTCATGGCCAGGAAGAAAACATGAGAGAGGAAGGGCTAGAATCCCACAACCTCCTTCAAGTGATCTCCATCCATGACCTAAAGACCTCCTACTAGGCTCCTCCTCCAAAGGTTCCACAGTCTCCCAATAGTGTTACACTGAAGACAGCTCTTTAATATATGGACCTTTGAGTAACATTTAAGTTCTGAACTGCAGTAGGCATTTATCTCAAGTCCAATTAGTTTAAACTACACAGTAGAAAATGTGTGTCCTCTTGCCTGGATGGGATGGGGAAGGACACAAAGAAAAGGAAATCTGTGGTGACTATGCCTACCACATACAACTGTGACCAGAAATCATGTGTGGGGTGTGTGTGTGTGTGTGCGCGCACACACACATGCATATATATGTGTGGAGGCCAGAGAAGAGCCTCAGGTGTCATTCCTCAGGTACCAGTCATCCACCTTTCTTTTGAGACACCTGGCTATAACTCACCTGCCTGTGGCTCATAAAATAAGGTAGGCTGGCTGGCCAACAACTTCCAAGGATCTGTCCTCTCCTTTTCAGTATTGACACTGATAGGTAGAGAGCGGGAGAGAGTGAGCGGATGGATGGAGGAGGCACAGATGGAATTCTCAGTGGGATACAGATTTATTTCGCACGGGGCACCTTTCCCTTGGGGAAGGGAAAGATGTCAGCGAAGGGAAAGATGTCAGGGAAGGGAAGGGAAGGGAAGGGAAGGGGAGGGAAGGGAAGGGAAGGGAAGGGAAGGGAAAGGAAGGGAAAGATGTCAGGGAAAGATGTCAGCCCACGGGCTGTGAGCTGGTATGGGCTCGCAGGGATCTCGGAGTGCCAGCTGCTGGGCGTGGCACTGGTCTCCCGTGCCCCGCTGGGGTGCGGTGGGTCGTGTACCGCGTCTGCTGTTCGGGTCCCTGGCTCTCCGCCGCTGGGCGGGTCCCTGTTTCTCCACGTTGCTGAGGCTCTCTGCTACCAGGGCTGGCGGCTTTAGAGGACCACTGTCAGCTGCCTGGGTGGGTTCTGTTCCAAACTACTGGGCACTCCCTCAAGGTACGAGATCTGCCGGCCGCCAGATCTCGTGGGAAGTGCAAGAATGGCGAAAGCAGATTCTCCGTGAGTCGTGGTTTACGAAGAGACAGCCCTCTCCGGGAAGATGCAGGATTCAATGATACAGCTTCAGACACAGCTTCTGACGCAACTCCGATTTATTAAGGGGAAACCAGGATATTTATACTGTGGGGGCAGTGGCAAAAGCCTTAGTTGATAGGTACTTTTAGGATGCCCAATTTACATGTAGTGGTGGGCTTCTGCCAGGCTGCCAGACACTGCCTGATTATCACATAGGAAAATCTGGCAGTTCCTATGCCAGAGGCCATGTATCTGTGGCGGCTACTTCAAAGATGAGTCAGGAAGAGAGTAGGGGGGGGCGCCCTGCTGAGAAGAGGAGTCCTTCCATTCACGCCGAGCCAACATGTGGCTATCCGGACATGGAAAGACTACAACCCAAAATAGCAGGAGTCCCCAACAAGCTGGGACTTTATATATGGGGGCTTTAGGGTGTAGAAGGGAGGAATGTTTGGGGGAGAAATCAGGGAGGGGGGAGCAGGAAAAGCAGGTAGGATTAGGGTCTGGAAGTGTTTACTTTTTCCCTCTTCAGATAAGAGAGAAACAGCTTCTAAAATCTCTGGTTATCAGGGAGAATCTGCTTATCTTATCTTTGGAGATCAGAGGAAAGGCAGGCTGCTTCTCAGCAGAGTTTGTTTCCCTTGACTTCAAAGGTCAAGGTGCTTATCAGCTCAGTTCCCTTTTTTGGGCTCCAAAGTCTGTAGGTCCCCTTTTTGGCCCCCAAAGTCTGTAGGTCCCTGTTGGGGAGGGGGGAAGCTGCTGCTGTTTGGAACCCTAACATTCCAGCCTTTTGTGTTATAGGATAGGGGGCGCCGTTGTCATCTGGCTACTTCCTGCTGGACAGGGTCGACGTCGGGGGTGGGGGTAGGTTGGTTTAGGGGTCCACTAGGCAGCAGAGGTTGTCTCTCTATGCATCTGAACAGGGTCCTCGATGGTTGACAGGCGTTCGTATACATGTGAAGGGAAGGAAAGTAACAACTGATTAAAATTAGTATGTGTTAGTTTTCGGATCTGGTTCTGAAAATATCTGACAAGGCAAAGAGCAATGGTTAGCACCAAAGTGATAGAAAGCAGAGGGCCCAATAACGGCAGAAGCCAAGGAGTTAGTCCTGTAAAAGTGTCCCATTGAGATGACTGTTGGTACTGGGAATTTTTAAGTGAAAGATTTTTTGCTACCTGTTTGAGTTGTTCTATATCATGTTCGACCTTACCGGATTGGTTGATAAAATAACAGCATTCTTCACCCAGAAAAATACAGGTTTCCCCTTTTTCTGCAGTTAATAGATCCAGGGCTCGCCTGTTCTGGAGTGCAACTTCAGCTAGGGAGGATAATTGTTGTAGGAACTGGATTGACTGGGCTGTAGTTTCCACTGTTGAAGTGAGCTCTTGTCTGAGGTCCTCTATTTCTTGAGAAAGATGCTGGGTTGAGATCAGCGTGTGTCCCAAGCCTCCAGCTGCGAGTCCTGTGACTGCCACTGATGTCACCAGGCTAACTCCTACCAGGACTGCCAAGGTGGCTGACCTCTTTGTTCTGGTTCCTTCTGTCCCTGTGGATAAGACATCATACACCTCTCCTGGAGTGTATAGGGTTAGTTTGGGAATGAGAATGACTGGCCAACAGATCTCTCGTGGGGGTTTCAGGGCCCTTGTCTAAGTGCCTAAGTTTCCTTCTAATATCAGGAGCTGATTGTAAGATAAAGTGGTGATGAAGCATAAGCTGTCCCTTTGCAGACTCTGGGTCATACTTGGTATGCTGGACCAGAGCATCAGCGAGTCTGTCCATAAACTGAGCTGGGGTTTCAGCAGAGCCCTGAGTAATCAATCTAAGCTTTTCAAAGTTAACTACCTTAGGGGGAGAAGCTCTCTGAAGACCTGTCAGGAGACAAGTGTGCTCTACCTGGGGAAGGTCCTGTCTGACCTCCTGGTGGGGATTGGTAATCCCACCCAGGGTCCTGAAGGGGAACTGCCTCACTGCCAATAGGGTGAGCTTGGTTAGTAGAATGAAGCTCATTAGCATATTCCTGTGCGGCTGTCCAGACCCTATGTCTCTCATTAGGGGTGAGGGTAGACTGGAGAATCATGAAGAGATCATGCCAGGTTAGATCATAGCTGTGAGTAATATATTTAAACTCTTGTATGAAGTGAGTAGGATTAGTGGAAAAGGAACCAATTTTACGCTCTAGTTGAGAAAGATCTCCAAGAGAGAAAGGCACATGGACTTTGACAATCCCGTCCATGCCTGCCACCTCCCTGAGGGGAAAAATGCCATGGGAAGGGGGCTGAGACTCGGTGTGGGAACGGGTATGGCTTGACACGGGAGAAGGTTTGGGAGGAGGCAGAAAGGGGCAAATGGGGGTATTTGAAGTAGAAGTCAGACTTGGGGAGATTAGGGAGTATTTGGTAATGAGGTGTTTAAGATTTTGGATTTCCTTGATTAAAGGGGAATTGAGAGAGTGAGTTTCAGACTCAGAATGCTGAGGAAGGGAGGGGGAAGATTGCAGAGAGGGAGTTTGAGGTGGAGAAGGGAGGTGAGTTGGGCTGGCCCCTGGACTGGAAGGCAAGGGATGGTATAGTGATAGGAGGGCAGGGGGAGGACTTGGTTGTGCCTCAGGCTCGGGAGTAGGGGGGTCTTGGGGCTGGGTTCTGATAGGGGGCAGGTTATCAGCTACGGAAGAATCAAAAGTAGAGTCAGAGGGGTAGGGAGGAGGGTGAGGGGCAGAGGCCCTTGGAGTTTCAGGATCTGGTGAGACTGTCTTAGCCAGGAGGGCCTGGTGGGAAGAACATTTGACACAGAGGGAGGGATTAGCACGGAGGTCAAGAAAGGCATGGATGTAGGGTAGTTCAGACTGCTTGTTGTTACGCTGGCAGAAGTTTTCCAAATCTTTTAAAATATTGAGGTCTAATGTTCCAGTGTTTGGCCAAACAGAGTTATTATCTAGTTTGTACTGAGGCCAGGAAGTGGTGCATAAGAATTTTAGGCCAGGAAGTGGTACATAAGAATTTTAGTCTGAGATAATCCTAGCTTTTTTAAGGATTTAAGAAGGCAGGCCACAGGCGTGAGACCCTGAGGTTTTGAGTGTTTGGTTCCCATAGCATCGGATTAGGTGGAAAGCGAAAGAAGAGTTAAAGACCTCAGCTGGTGGGTGGGGGAACAAAAAGGAAGCTTACAGGGGAGAGAGTGA
>NW_008336953.1:4881341-4888710 GCF_000622305.1 Nannospalax galili | reverse complement strand
GAGAGTAGTGAAGGGGAAAGGGGAGAGAGAGAGGAAGAGAGAGCTGAAAGGAATGGGAGAGGGGAGAGAGATAGAGAGTGGAAGTGTACCTTAATGCCGAATCAGTGGTGTTCGCAGAGGCCAGTAACGACAAGCAAGTCCGAAAGTTTTACGTGCGAGGTCCCTTGAAGTAAGAGCCAGGTTTTGGCACCATCTGATAGGTGGGAATGTTGGAGAGAGCAGGTGTGCAGATGAATGGAGGAAGGCACCAAGGCACAGATAGAATTCTCAGCAGGATACAGATTTATTTCACAGGGGGCACCTTTCCCTCAGGGAAGGGAAAGATGTCAGGGAAGGGAAGGGAAAGATGTCAGGGAAAGGAAGGGAAAGATGTCAGGGAAGGGAAAGATGTCAGGGAAAGGTGTCAGCCCATGGGCTGTGAGCTGGGACTTTATGTATGGGGGCTTTAGGGTGTAGAAGGGGGAATGTTTGAGGGAGAAATCAGGGAGGGGGAAGCAGGAAAAGCAGGTAGGATTAGGGTCTGGAAGTGTTTACTTTTTCCCTCTTAAGATAAGAGGAAATCTGCTTATCTTATCTTTGGAGATCAGAGGAGAGGCAGGCTGCTTCTCAGCAGAGTTTGTTTCCCTTGACTTCAAAGGTCAAGGTGAGGTCCCTGTTGGGGAGGGGGGAATCTGCTGCTGTTTTGAACCCTAACAGACACTATCATACTGGAGTTTTGTTTTTCCAGTGTGGACTCTAGGGATCAAACGTGGGTCCTTGTGCATGCAAACTAAGCACTTTACCAACTGAACTATGTCTCCAGCCCTAGCTATGTTTAGACTCTTAGAGGGAAGACTCCTTTCCTAGACAACAGGCCATGCTATCTAGAAAATTGAAGCCATATTGAATTCAGGGTTCCTCTCACCTTTTATCTCTGTCATTTATTTATTCATGTTCAGTAAATAGTTTTGAGGATCTACTATATTGGGGAGGAGATCTTTTTCTTTGTTTCTTTGAGACACAGTATCTCCATATGCACTTCAAGTTGGCCTTGAACTCACTATATATGTCAGCTGGTGTCAAACATATGAGTCTCCTGCCTTAGCCTCTTGAGTTGTGGGATTATAGACGTGCACCATGATACCTGACTGGAAAAAAACAAATAATCCCTTTTATCACTCAGTGGGGGATTTTGTTTGATTCTGACAAATCAAATCATCTTTGAATATCAAATGAAAGGAACTAAAAGAAATAAAATTTTTACAATGCCTTCCTTTAATGTAAGTATATTGATCTGCCATCAGACACCATCTGGACTGGAGAAGACAGAGACTTGACATCTGAAGAACTGAGGCTTGAGCTCAGGCAGACCAGCTGTGCAACTAAGGATGTACACTCAAGTGAGACAGTTAAACAGGCTTGCTCTGTTTTCTCAGCCCCAGATTGGGCGAAACGGTAGAGGTTTTTTGTAAAGGAGTGAAAACTGGGTTTCCTGTGTGTGCTCTAATATGAAATCTGTTTCTACTAAAAGTTACTCCTCAAAAAAGCTCCAAGTAAAGTAGTTTGACTTTGAGGGTACCTTGCTTGCATGATGCTTCTAAAACAAAATTGGAAATCAGCTGGTTTGGATTTTATTTTCTCTGTCATTTTAGTGTCCTCATGACTGACATAATGAAATCATAAAAACAAATACATGTGATAGCTGATATTTTCAATCCTTGAAGAAGAAAAAAGTACAGAGGAGTAAAATTACCTCAATTAGTGAAACTGCTCAGTCAAAACCTGAGGGTAACCTTCATTTGTCTATCACTTTTTTAATGGCAACACACTGACCTTTGATAATTACAGAAGCACATTGCTTTTTCTCTGTGTGTAAAACTGTCCTTTCCAAGCCCAGACCTAAGAAAATGAATTTTAAATGAGGCCAAAGACATTCAAAGGTGCCCTGAGAGTCTCTATTGATCACTGATGGCAGAATTCCACACTGAGGACTGAATTCCACACTGGTTCTGAGAATTCGCCTGACCCCTGTTTGCAGGCAGTGGTGGCCGGCTCTTTCTCTGCATCTCTGTGCTTGTTCATGTTGGAGTGTTCCTGTGTTGTCTCTCGGCCTCTGTGCCTCTCTCACTCTCGCCTTCAGTGCCTTGAGACAGACATCCCATCCAGTGAAGGTCATTGCCCTCCTGTGCCCTCACAGCATCATTCTAGTCAAATCTGCAGTCATCCTTTCTACCTGGCAGTCACCCTTCCCATGGCTCTGGCCCCTCCACAGAGGCTGAGGGTCTTGTCTGGTACTGCTGCACCCCCAGACCCTGATGGGGTGCCCTGTGCATACCTGGGCCAGTTCTTCAAGGGACATGCTCCTCAAGAGCTGGTTTCAACTCCTAAGTTAGGAGTGACCTTACCAGCCTGGCTGGGGAGGGTTCTACATGAAATTATCACTATGTTTATTTGACCCTTTTCCCTTTGGAAAGAACGAATGAAATGCATGCCTATGTGTCAGCTCAGATGTTGTGTTTGGGGTAACATCCCACAGCCTCTGATGAGGACAGATTCTGAGGTGGGTTTCCCTGGTTTATCTTACTCATTCATTTGCCCTGAGAACTTAGCTAAAATATTTATCATTCAGACTTTCATCTGTAAAATGGAGAAAATTGGACACATCTGCTATACTCTGATCAAAGGGCTCCTGCTAAAAACACAAATCCAATCCTGCTGCTTTTTTGAAACAAAACTACAAATTCCTCCTCGAGGTCAATGTGGCCCTTCCAGAGCTGACTTCTGGCTCCCTAGGCCCCTTTCCAACTCCTCCTTATTTCTGACCCAGGCTACAGTCACACTAAACTGTTTATGATTTCTTTAATGCTCACTCATTTATTAAATTGTTCAGTTTGTATTGCAGACTTATTTATGAGGACATAGAGTGGAGAAATGAACGGAAGCTAGCCAGGTGAGGAGGCATTGGCTGTTTTCTGTGTCGTCCCAGACTTATGACCAAACCCTCCTGATAATGGCGAAATTTGAACCCAGCCTGAAGCAGGCAAGAGGACCATCCTGCAGATGTCTGGGAGAAGGGCTTTCAGGGTGGTGTGCAGGGAGGTGAAAGGACCAAAAACAGAGATGACTGGGGGTCTGGAAGGGACCACTGAGGCTGGACATTGTGAAGCCAAGGGAGAAAGAAGATGGGTCACACAGCACGGCAAGACATGGCCATAAAACAGCCTCCTGGATCATGATGAAGGCTTTGGATTTGATTCCAAAAACCCACAGGCAGGTTTGGAGGAAGGAGTGGCAATGTCTGAGATTGGTTTTCATAATTTAATTTTGTTGCTGTACTGAGACTGGCCCAAGGGAGCAAAGTCAGAGGGAGGGATGTCCTGCCAGCTGGACCAGACCGAAGATATTCTTTCCTGGTCCCTGAAACCAAGGGCTTAGCAAGCCTCACTTGTTCTTAGTTACTTGCTTAGATTAAATTTTGGAGGCCACTTGAATGTGTTAGCTCTGCGGTAGATAGTGCCTCTAATGAAGGGGTCACAATTAGCAATGGTTGCCTAAGCTGATTTCCTAGAACTCAGAGGTAGCTTAGATCAGATGAAACCACCAACTTGTCACATAGGCCTGTGTCTAGAGGGTCTTGAGGTCAAAGGACCCAAAAGCACTCTCAAATGTGCTAATGCTAGCTAGCATTTATCAACATGCATAGTATGGAGAGACATGGCATTTTATTACACATGCACAGACCACTGGTCATCTTCCTCAGATGACTTTCCCCATGCCTCAGACTATCACCTTTCTTTGTACACCATTTACCTCCAGTCCCCACCCTCAGGATGCAGGTCTGAGACAGAACTCCCACTTCTTCAAGTTCAGTTGCCCCCAGAGTAAACTCTTTCACCTTTGTAGTCATTCAGTGATTTGCTGGCAAAACTGGCCTTGTTTGTTAACAACCCTGAGCTCTAAGTTTCTTATGGAAAACTTTTATGTCTTACTTTTCTTTTTAAAGTTTTCTTCCAGTCCTTAGCACCTGCACATAGTAAATATTCAATAAATGTAGGTGAGCAGTAAATGAGTACTTTCATATCATTGCCCTGTCTACTGGACAGTGCTGCCTTGTGAAGTACTATTCCCTCTATAACCTAACTTGAATTTGATATCAGTGCTTCCAAAGGTAGACCTGGAAAATTAATTCTCCCTTCCCTTCCCTCCACTCCCCTGCCCTCTACTTTCCTCCCTCTCTCCTTCCCTCCCTCCCTCCCTCCCTTCCTCCCCCTCTCCTCTCTTTCCTTCCCTCCTTCCTACCCTCCCTCTTTCACTCCCTCTCTCTCTCCCTCCCCCTTCCTTCCTTCCATCTTTCCTTTCTGCAGTGCTGAGAATGGAACACAAGGCTTTGCTGCAAGCGGAACAAACTCTTCCACTGAGCCACATCCCTAGTAGATTCTAGCATGCACCTGAGGCTGAGAAACACCAGGGGAAGTGGGAGCGCAGCTCTCAGAATGTCTCTGCCTTGGAACCCACAAACAGATTGTCATGAGCTCTTCTAGTACTGTAACCATCCTGGCGGAAACCTTCTAGAGACCCTCATTCTCCTTCTTTGGTTATCACACTATTGAAAGAGTGGCCCTCAGGGACCTGGAATTTCCTCAGGAATCTCGTGCTGGAAGAAGGAAAAGGCTGAAGCCTGGTGCCAGCCAGAAGAGGAACTTGTCTCCCAGAAAGAGGTTTCACGCAGTTCTGACAACTTGTAAGACCAATTTCCAGGAGAGCCTGGAGCTTAACAATGAGTGGCCAGTGATGAACAGAACCAAACCCTGACCAAGAGTACTTAGTTATTGATCCCTCTTGCCCTATATTGAAATCTAAACCTCATGTTAAAACTCAGAAAATCGACTGGGCAAGGGGATCACTGAACCTCCTTCTTCCTCCACTAAGAAGCAAGTTTAGTTAATATGTGGCCAATACTCTGTGACAGAGGAAGAGGAGTGGGGCATACATGACTTATACTATGTGACAGGGGTCAGTCTTTCTCTGAGTAGGCAAGTGGGACCTGGTTAATGTGGAGCTGTAGGTCTTAACGATAGTCAGGCCGCCTAGGACCCCTGGGCATCAGGGGATCTTGAGTATGCTTTAGCGCCTAGTTATTTGGAGGGTTTGACTTCTCTGACACAAAGTAACATTCACTCTGCTAGAATGTTGTAGTGAGGTTTGCATACAGCCTCTGGCTCTCTCAACAGGAAGAGGATCAGTTAAGTTCAGGTGATTGGTAAGAAGGTCAGTGCACTGCTTAGCATCCCTAGGGATAAGGTGACGGTTGATGCGTACACAGCTCTTACCTCAGAGAGGATAAGAAAGTTTATCCTGGAGCCAAATATGAGTGACCACGGCCCAGGGAACACAGATTTAGGCTACTCCAAATTCCATTTTTCAACATAACAGTTTGATAAAGTTTTCTAGTTATGCAATTGTGAGGTCCAAGCTCCAACACCAGGAAAGGAGGAGGTCACAGGAGGCCAGGAGGTAGAAGAGAGGCTGTGGGTAATAAGACATACTTTACTCTAATGGCACACAGGCCGCTAGGATGGCACCCACTGACAGACACATGAGCCGCACATAGGTAAGCAAAAGCACACATGTAGACCAGCACACAGGCCACAGGGAACACAGTTCTACAGACAGACAGGCAGACAGACAGACAGGCTGGTGAAGGAGAAGGCACATATAAAGCTTAGGCCTCTGACCTCAAGGCCATGGTTATACAGAATCACACAAAATTGGCATTCTGTCAATTATATAACCAGACTTCATCACTGCTTATTTTGGGGGCCCCTGGACATCCTATGCCAGCCATTTTGTGCAGACTGATTCATAGCCCTCTGGATACCTAGCCTCAGCCATCTTGGCCCATTCTGGGTATCCATATCAGCACCATGTTGTTTAAATATAAACTGGCCCTATTGCCTCTGTTTCCAACAACAATAAAATCAGAAATCAAAGTACTTTAAAAACACATTGGTGGAAACATTAGGTTAGTGGTTAAATCAAAGCAGGGAAACCTCACAATAGGCCTCAGGTGCTTTCGGATCACATTCTTAGCCTTTGGTTGGTCGAAACTAGCAGTCTGATGGGTTAATACGTTCCAGAACTCTACCAACATAGTTTGCTGTGCTGGTCATTGTTGTTGTTATTAGGCCTTAAAGCTGAGGTTGGGCCATTGATTGTTGATCTCCCTTAACAGCTTATATAGTGTCCTCCAAAACTATGAGAGCTAGCCTTCAGGGAGGTGGCTTCCAGGTCAGTTCCAACTTTACTGCTCCAAGTACTGTGTCTGAAGTATGTCATGTCTTCAGCAGTAGGGTCTTGCATTCAAGTTCTGGGAGGCAATCAGGACTGTGGCAATAGCCTGTGTAATTTTGGATGTCTCTTGGACCACCCTAGCCAACAACTCGAAGGGAATTTTCTCCCATCTGGCACTGTTTCTTGTCATATAGCCTTCAGCTACACACATGGACTCATGTAGAGATAGTGTATGTTAATTTTTCGGTATGCTTTTGAACCAAGACATTTCTCTTTGGTTTTTCACACTACCTAAATATTATTTACCTTTCCTATCTCCCTCTCTCCCTGTCTAGACTTTCCTTCTCCCTTAACAACAGTGACCGGCACAGCAAACTATTTTGGGGCAGTAGTGGCACTTCTATCTTGGTGGTAATCAATAGCTATGTAATTGGACTTAAAGCCAGCTCAATGGTGGGGGGGGTAACTCATGTGTGGTACCATAAACATAGCCTAATACATATGACTGGAGAGGTCATAGGTCTTAGAGAAAAGCCTAAGGCTCTCATATCCCTCAACAAATATAATGTTTTACTATCTGCTAAATATGGATCCTTGTATTTACAGACTAGTATGTCGGTCATCACTCACCAAAGAAACTTCCTTTGCAAAAGTTGGAGACTATTACAGAGTTCCACAACTGTTCACACACAGAGAATAAGTGTCTGTGAGATGTCCAACCTTAGGTGACATATCTGCAATGGAACTTCTACACCTAAAACTCACAGAACATAGTGGAACAAGGGATATAGAGAACACTAACTGTCCCGCGCTATCGTCTCGCCAGCAAGAACGACGCGGCACACTCAGGATCCTTCTGCAGAAAAGCTTTAATGCATCTTGAGAGGGAGAGCATAAGCTTACAGGGCGAAGACCCCGAATGTCGGAAACCCAGCCCTTATATAGGTTAGTAAGCCCGTCTTGGACGTGGCAACTCTTGATTGGTCGCAAACTCATCAGCCCATATCACGCCACGAGGTAGGCAGAGACTAGAAGGTGGAAAATTACTTCGAGCATGCGTACTGACTTATTTACTGCTCAGCATGAACCGGATGTGAGC
>NW_008336953.1:4833270-4875896 GCF_000622305.1 Nannospalax galili | reverse complement strand
TGCGTTCAGTTTCTGACATGCTATCCTGGACTTCCTCAAGAACATTTCGACTTTCCGCCACAACGGCCTGGCATGTTTTATACAACAAAACTATAAGTGCTCCCAGAATGATAACCAAGGCCTCAAAGCTACCTTTCCAAAGCGGAAACAGGTTCAAGCCAAAGTCCAGAAAAAACATACCTCTCTGAACGTCCTTACCTGCAGTTCTGAATCCTCCTTGAACTCAAGGGGTCTCCGATGGTGCTGACGATGGTTTGGTTGAATTCCCGGGTCTCAGCACCAGTTGTCCTGCGCTATCGTCTCGCCAGCAAGAACGACGCGGCACACTCAGGATCCTTCTGCAGAAAAGCTTTAATGCATCTTGAGAGGGAGAGCATAAGCTTACAGGGCGAAGACCCCGAATGTCGGACACCCAGCCCTTATATAGGTTAGTAAGCCCGTCTTGGACGTGGCAACTCTTGATTGGTTGCAAACTCATCAGCCCATATCACGCCACGAGGTAGGCGGAGACTAGAAGGTGGAAAATTACTTCGGGCATGCGTACTGACTTATTTACTGCTCAGCATGAACCGGATGTGAGCGCCATCTTGTAATGGCGTCTGCAGGGACGGCAGGCGGCTCCCCACAACTAACTAACACGTCTTTCAACTCTCATGAATGAAGCACCGTCATGCAACAGAGAACAATGGACACACAGTTCACAAATGGCCAAAGCATAGAGGCTCAGGGACCATTGGGGAAGAAGGCACAGAAAGACTGTGAAAGCTCCTGGGACCTTGCTTATATGAACCTACAGCAATAGTGTCAGCACGCACAAGATTCTTGCAAATCCAAGCAGAAAAAAAACCCAGCATAGAACGAGGGAAATGGGCAGCAGGCCCCAACCTTAGCTGAAAAACTATTAGGCAGCTGATTACTGATGGATGAGGGATAGTTGATCTTCTTCAAGGGAGTAACTCTAGATAGGCTGACTCAACCCCAGTGGATAAATTTGCACTGAGGGATGTCTGGGTACACTAACTTGACTGGATAGGCCTTAACATATATGACAGAATGCATGAAATCCAATGGGGCAGACTGGAGGGGGGGATATTGATGGGGGAGGGAGTATAAAGTTGATTAACATGTTCTATATGAAATGGACAAAAATTCAATAAAAATACATAAAAGTACATTCCATTTGCAAGGATTTTAAATCAGATACAGAGGTGGGCAAGGAATGGCCCAAGACAAATTGTAGTTAGACTGTGCACCTACAATATTCCTACCTCTCTACAGTCTAATCAATTGATCAGCCTTGCAGAAGCTTCAGTGTAAGATGTGTTTTTTCCAGGAACTTTCATTCACATGATAATACATTAAGATTAAAAACATAGGCTGGAAAACTTTTTATGAAGCAATGGAAATAAAGCAAGGGACTATGTTCCTCCTTGATTTCTGTTCCCTTGAATCTGAGACCTCTGCCTAGAGATTTAGACTTTTTTCTCTTTGGAAAGTATAAAGTGGTTCTGCAATGCCACAACATGGAAGTTTAGCTTCAGTTTCTCAGAATTAGGCTTCAGTACTTGGCTGAATGGGAACTACCAGATTCCTGGGCCCTGCCCCCGGTAGGTACATGAGAGTAGCTGGGGTGGAGTCTAAGAATCTGTATTTCATCAGCCTGTTGTCTTCATGTAGCCTCTAGATGGTTTTTCAAACACAAGTCCCTTCTCTATTAAGCGCCTTGTTTTTAATCCTGCAGATTGGAGGTTTTAGGAGATGTTCTGTCTTCCCGAAAACACCAAGAAAAGTGCATGCAAGCTCTTAAACTGGTCCACGAGGATGTTAGTGCCAGCAGTTGCTCACACTAGGATTCATAGGCCATACTTGAAGCCAGGCTCTTTCTGCTCCTATGATTTTCTATTTCAGTCGTCAGTTGGGACTGGAGAGATGGCTCAGTGTGTGAAAGAACTGGCTGCTAAGCCTGAGAGCCCAAGTTCAATCCTTGGGACCACATGGTGGAAGGACAGAACTGTCTACTGTGAGTTGTCCTCTGATCTCCACACATGGCATGCCTGTATCCAAACACATATACATACATACCACATACAAATAAATAATAAATAAATAAATGTAATAAATAATCAATTGCCTTTTGTTCTAGAGAATATCAATCACTGTTTATAGAAGGTCCGGAATCTGTGCTTCCTGGCTTCATCTTACTTTGTATCAAATAATTCGTTTTTGACTCAAGGAGATATGCAAGTGCTCTCTGGAAGGTTTCACAAACCAATACAGCTGAAAAGCAGGAGCAAATAATGTTGCTTTAAAAAGGTAAACTTGATAGAGAGTGTAGACAACAGCCTAGTGATGTGATTCAAGGCCATAAGGACAGTCAGTTCTTTACCGGACAGTCAGCCCTTCCCTAGATAGGCAATTGTTAGAAACTGCACAGTCAGCATTCTCTTGCAAAGAAAAACACTGATGGTCCCTGAGCTTGCTTTGCCCTTGAAGAAGCAAGGCCCAGGACAGGTGTGATCAGAAGGGTTAGTAGCCTGTATTAGTAAATTTTCTGTGGCTGTGATGTAATCCACCTCCAAAATCAACTTGTGGAAGAGAAGAGTTTAATTTGGGTTATGGTTCAAGAGGCAGAGTCCATAATGGCAGGGAAGGAATGACTGGGGTCAGGAGCAGGAAGCTGGCTGATCACATCTTTATCCACATAGAGGAAACAGAGAGAGAAAAAGAACCAGATGTAGAGTGAGGCTATAAACCCTCCAGGCCCACCTCCAATGACATAAAACCTCTAGCAAAGCTCTACCTCCTAAAGGTTCCATAGTCTCCTCAAACAGCACCACCAACTGGGGAGCAAGTGCTCAAATACATGAGCCTAGGAAAGACATGCCTCTTTTAAAGCACTACAGCCATTGTCATGCACTCCCTCGCCAAACTTCAAGAAGGAAAGAAACCAGACTTGTTTTCAATGAAATAAAAAATAACTTTACCCTTACCATACATAGCATCACATGGGCATTCACACAATTCACCCAAACTGTTGAGTACTCCTTCCTTCAAGTGTCTCTCAGAACTGTGCTCTCCAACAAGGCCTTGATCTTTCTTTTATTGAAATAATGTCTTCAGCATGAATTGGGGAAGTAGAAGCCAGGGCCCTACCTTGTCTTATCAAAGACTCTTGCCCTTTGATCCCTAAGCCTACAATATCACAGATACAACTTCAGGCAGACCTCTCAATTTCATAACTTTCAATGAGATAAAGATGCTGCTTTCAGCAATCTGATATGTGAGCACTCAGACATACATTTATTCAATATCTTGGGGAGATGGCAAAGAGGGGTCCTGAGGGATTGAGGTCAGATGTCAAGATCATGTGAGGAGCACATGGCTCAGTGAGATTGTTTACATTATAAACAGTAACTTTTTGGTGGCAAGGTTAGGTAAAAGTCTTTAATCCAGATGATGCCCATATTGTAAAAGTCATTCCTATACTGCTTGACATGTAGGGCTCCCTGGGATAACAGTGGCTTGCATATATTGAACAGTAAGACTGGGAAACAGAGAACCATCTCAGACACCACCAGCTGTGGAGGCTGGAGTAATAGCCGTGACTACACAGAGCCCCAGGCAAGTGGTAAGTGCAAGCATCATGTTCTGGATTCTAAGACTTGAGTAGGCACTTACTACATGCTTGCTGACCTGACACTGTAGCAACTGGCAACTAGACAGAGTTCCCTTCTTAGCCAGCCAGCTGCTGTCTGGTTTTCATGGACTGCTTGTCAGGATCTGTCCTGTGACAGACACAGCCTCACAATATTTGGTGCCAAGATTGGATCTGAAACCAAATGGAAAAGAACCAAGTAGTTGATAAATATCCAGGTGTTTCTGAGTCACATTGATACTACCTTCCTTATCAGAGGAAGGAAACTTGAGCTCACACCATAACCCATGAAAGGGTCAGATGCTGGGTCAGAAAGCAACAACAGGCCACAAAATGAATGCAATCAGAGTAATTTAAATACTTTTTTTTCTTTGCGTTGCTGGGAGTTGAACCTAGGTAGGGCATTATATATGTTAGGCAACTGCTTTTCCAAGTAGCTATGTCCCCAGTCATTAATTTGTTTTGAAGTTTTGAGACAGAGTCTCGATTGCACAGGCTGGCCTTGAACTTTCTATCCTCCTGCTTCAGCCTCTTGAGTAGCTGGGATTCCAGAACTGTGCCACAAGCCTGGCTTAAATAGATTTTTGAAATATTACAGTAAGTTTAAAGAATGTAAGAGTATTTAGGGATAGGCTAATTGTAATTTTTTTTTTTTTTTTGAGACGGGAGTCTCCCTGCAGCCCCAGCCGGCCTAGAACTCCATATTGTAGACCTGGCTGGCCTTGAACTCACAGACGTTTGCCTGCCTCTGCCTCCCAAGTGCTGGGACTAGAGGCATGCACCACCATGCTTGGCCATTATAAGTTTTAAAATTATTTTTATCACATTTTATTTATTTATTATCTAAGTGTGTGTCTGTGTGCTCTCTCGTGTATGTACATTCACATATGGAGTTCAGAGAACATCTTGTGGGAATTGATTCCGTCCTTCTACCGTTCGGATCCAGGGGTGTTGAAGTCTGGTCATCAGGCTTTCCCAAGCAACTTCACCTACTGAATCATCTCACTGGCCTGCTATTGTAATTTTTACTAGCAATTTATACTGTTTAATTTAGTATAAATCTTCCTTTAAGATGAAATGCAGCAAAAGACAAGTGGCTGTGGGTACCTATGCTCAGTGAACTAGCACACTGCTTAAAATTAGCCACATGTGCAGAATGCCCACTTGCTTAATTAATCTAATTGTTTCTGTCCATTATGTAATAAGTGGCAGTGAAGACTGATTCAGAACTGATTCTGAAAATGGCTCCTGTACGTAAGATGTATTGACCTCTTCTGGCCCTGAGGCTTCCTGGAAGCCGAGCTCACTGGCAGGGCAGGGCAGTCATCCTCTGCTATGCAAATATCTAGTGTCCAGAACCACCTTGTCAGCAATAGCTTTGTTTAGTTCCAACATCAGGGATGCATAACCCAATTCCCATATTTCAGCTAGCTGAAATTCTAACAATAATTTCATCACGAGTCAAAATTTTTACATTAACAGTTAACTAAAATGGAATTGCAAAAACAAAATGATTCCTGATCCCTGTTGTTGTCTGTTTGATTTGGCTAGTCACTGGTGTCTGAGCTCCTCTGTCTCACCAAGGGGGTGTGAGCAAAATAACATAGAACGTCACATGAGGAAAAGGAAGGTCACTGGAGAACACTGTGAGGATGCGGCCTGAACAGGGAATGTGTGTCCAAAATAGAAAGTTGGAGAAGTCCAATCACAGTAACAATCAGGATAGATCATGGACATCAATTGATGACATACAATATGGAAAAAAAATGCAGATGAGAGTAAGAAGTTATTTTCTTATGAGATTAATTTTCCAAACACACAGACTATACATTACTCTTTAAAGTTAAGTTACAGAAGACTAGATGGGAGGCAGCATTAGAGAGCATTAGCCTCTTACGCAAAGACTAGTACATGATGTCTTTAAAGTTCCAGTTTCTCTAATTATAGTATCTCAAAATAAGTATTAAAATAAGGCAGGGACTAGGGAGATAGGGCTAATGGGTAAAGAACTTGATGAACAGGTACACAAGGAGTGGGGGATCTGGATTCCCAGACCCCACATAAATGCCAGGTAGGCCTGTGGCCTGCCTGTAACGACAGAAGGTAGGAGGCAGGGACTACCTGAACTAGCTGAGTCTCAGAGCCCTGCATTCCAAAGAGAGACTCTGCTTCAATATATATGACAAAAATTCATCCAGGAAGACACCTGACATCAACCTCAGGGTTCTACCTATACACATAGACATGTGCATGTACACCCATACACACATGTTCACCCACACACACGGACACACATACACATGTACACACACATTACACACAGGCGCAAAAAAAGGAATATAAGTTGAAAAAAAATAAGATGCCATGATAAGCAAAACTTTGACATTAAAAAGAAAGAAAACAAAAGGTGATTCATGATAAATCACAACTCTCTCCATATGCAGGGGCCGACATAAGGGAGCCTAATATTCAAACAAAAGAAAATGTAAGGCAGGCGAGGCAGGGAAAGAATGAAAGAAAACCATCGTGTCAGTGGTTTAAATAAAGGAGGCAAAGGAGAACAAAGCATACACTGACATAGGGCTGGCGACGTAGTGTGACAAACAAGCCGGGCTGCATGGGGCAAAGATGGGAGATCATCTCACTCTGCTTCTCTTCTTTGATGAGCTGCCATTCTCTTTCCCTGCTTCCTCTTTTCAAACATTCAAAAAGGAAGTTTGTTAACTTCGATCAGGGAACGATGGGATTGGGTGGTATAAAGGACACGAACAAGTCAGAAGAGTGACACTGGAAAGAAAGTACAGGGAGCCGACAGACAGGGTTCCTGAGGACATTTCTGGTTTTTATTTCATTTTATTTTTAATTATATTTTTAAAATTTGTTTTTAGTGGATTTTTGTGTAATTCATATAGAACATCTCAAACAATCTTAATTATCTTTCTACCCCCCTCCCCACTGGCACCCTCCCATAGTCCCCCCACTGGAGCTCATATATTCTGTAATTCCTTTTAAGGTCCACTGTGTCAAGTCAGTGTCCCCAGTTGTTTCCCAGTGCAAGTCCATCCACTGAGGTCCGGTCACCCTACCTAGAGTCTTTTGTTTTAGGAAGATCAGCTCTTCTTCGCCTAGCAGTAATCAGCTGCCAATGTTTCTTCAGATAAGATTGGGGTCTGCTGTTCATTTTCCCAGTTCCATTCTATTGTCTACCTGAGTTTGAATGGGACTTGTGCATGCCGACACCATTGCCTTAGAATCATATGAGCAGGTTCCCAGGATCTTGTAGGACTCTGTTTCCATATGCATGCACCTCCTCCCTGGCTCTTACAATCTTTCCATCCCCTCTTCCAAGATGGTCCCTGAGTCCTGGGTGGGTGAAGTTTAATATAGCAGTCCTGTCCAAGGACCACCACACTTTCTAAGACCTCCCAAAACAGCACCACCATCTGGGGATAAAATGTCCAAATACTCTGCATTTTAGCCATTTGTGACCTTTTGTGTCCTGGCCCTCTGTTGCATGAGGGAGCTTCATTGATGAGAATTGAGAGATTCATTAGTGTCCTCTTCTTTACCCCTGTTCTACGTTCCAGGAGTGGTGACTGGGATATTTGTCTATAAATATAAGGATACATATTTTTCACATAGTAAGAAATTACATTAGTCTAGGGATGTGACAGTCTTGGGATTTTCTCTAAGATCTATGACGACTTCAGCCATGTGTATTTGGTTATGTTTACAGTACCACACTTGAGTTTCCTCCCATTGAGTGGGCTTTTGTCCAATTAGGTAGCTGTTGATTGACCCCAAGATAAAAGTGTCACTACTGCACCAATGTCGTATGCCGTGCTTGCCATTGATGTAGTTATTTGATCTTGAACCCAGTGTTGGACCACTGATTGATGTTTTCCCTTAACACCTTCATACTGCTCTCCAAAGCTATGAAAGCTAGCCTTCAGGGGAAGTGGTTTCAGGTCAGCTTTATTTTAGTTTACATTTTAAAATTTATTCATGTACTTATTTATTTTGAGTATGCATGCACATGTGTAATCATGTTCCATGACATGCATGTTGAGTTCAGAGGACAACTTTCAAGAGTTGGTGCTCTCCTTCCACCACGTGGGCCCTGGTTGTCAGACTTGGCAGCGCGAGTCTTTACCCATCTGCTTCTTAAAGGCCTTGTGCATTGATGTAAATGAGAATTTTCTCCCAAGGTTTTAGTTTCTTTTCTTGTTGCTATGATGAAACACTCTGACAAAAGCAACTTAGGAAAGAGAGGGTTAGCTCACAGCTCATCGTGCCAGGAAGCCATGGTACAGGATCCTGAAGCAACTGGTTATGTCGGGGCGATCGGGAATCAGAGGGGGATGAATGCATCTAATGCTCACCTCGGCTCCTTTTCTCCATCTTTACAGTCTAGGATCCCCAGCTCAGGAAATGCGCCCCCCCCCCATTTATAGGCACCAAGTAAATTTCTATGAACCTAAAAATTAGCACACATGTACATTACAAATGCAGTTTGAAGCAAAAATAATGTATGTCATATGTAGGTAAAAGAAAGAAAGAAGATTCCATAGATTACTTTATGAATGAGTCTAATAAAATTTGTCTGCTTGTCAGGAAAATTGTTGAGACATCTACTTGAGCCAAAATAACAAAATAAATTTTTAAAAATTAAAATATTATAGCTGACCTAGTGGCTCATTTCTGTAATAGCAGCTACTCATGAAGCTAAAACAGGAGGATTACAAGTACAGAAAACTGAGACCCGCAAAATGAAAAGTAAAAGTTGAACTGGGGATATAACTTGGTGGTAGATTTGATCCTGAGTAGAGCACAGCCAGTGACAAACCAACAATAAAAACAAAACAAAACAAAACAAAAAACCCCCCTCAGAACTGGGAAACAGGGAAATGGATAGCCCAGTGAGTGTGTGCCTACCATGTACAAGGTCCCAGAAACTGAGACCCGCAAAATGAAAAGTAAAAGTTGAACTGGGGATATAACTTGGTGGTAGATTTGATCCTGAGTAGAGCACAGCCAGTGACAAACCAACAATAAAAACAAAACAAAACAAAACAAAAAACCCCCCTCAGAACTGGGAAACAGGGAAATGGATAGCCCAGTGAGTGTGTGCCTACCATGTACAAGGTCCCAGGTTTGTGATGTGATGTGTGTGTGTGTGTGTGTGTGTGTGTGTGTGTGTGTGACAGAGAGAGAGAGAGAGAGAGAGAGAGAGAGACCCATTTCCATCCTCTGAGGCACTTCTTGGATTGTCTTGCTTCTGTCATGAAGGAATAGCTGTCACTGAAATGTCAGAATGTCTCCCACACACTAGGGAGTCCCTAATTCCTAGGTAGGCTTTAACACTCATTGTGAAATAGTTTAACACTTTTTGAAGAACTTGAGATGCTTGGGGTGGAAGGTGTAGCTCTGTTGACAAAGCGGGTACTTACTTACCAAGCATGAAGCACTAGGTTTGATACCCAGCACCACATAACCTGGGCTTGGTGGTACACACTTATAATCTCAGCACTCAGAAGGTGAAGGCAGGAGGATCAGGAGTTCAAGTTCAACCTTAGATTCATGGCAAATTTGAAGCTAGTCTAGACTACTTTAGACCCCGTGGCAAGACATATCTATACGAAAAGAAAAACAATGCACACAACACAAACTAAAATACCAGAAACAGTCAGAGAAGGGGAGAGAGAGGGGAGGAGAGAGGGAGAGAAAGAGAGAGAGAGAGAAACGAGATGTCACAACAGATGATCATGAACAGAAAATTATTTTTTTCCCCCTGAAGATGGATCTCTAATTTTGCATTTATTCAGAACACTGAGACTTTTCAATATCAGTAAGTCTTAACAGCTAAGAAACTGCCTCCACTTCCAGTATGATCAAGTACGCTCCCTTTGCAAGGCTGGTGAGACAGACTGCTCAGGGACTTTCTTGGGATTAGAACTTCTTCAGGAAGCCAGGATCTATCACTCACATGTTGACTAAAGAGTCTCTTAACAATTTTGCTCTGAACACACATACACACACACACACACACACACACACACACACACACACCTATACAAGTAATTCACATGCAAAAGGGAAAGAAAAGCTCATGCAAGACAAAAATTCTTATGTTAATAATCAAATGTAAATTATCTTTCTCATCAACTTGACATTTTCTTTATAATTTGAATTCATGGTGAGTATGCAATAAAGTGGCCCATCCTGGAGGCTGTTGGAGGAAAGGAGAAATATCCTTTGATCTGGCAGCTCCATTGATACTGCTGGATCCCCTTGAACTGGAGTTCAGGATTGTTGTCAGTCTCCATGTGGGTGCTGGGAACTGAACCTAGGTCTTCAGGAAGAGCAGTAAGTGCTCTTAACCACTGAGCCATTGCCCCCTATTGATATTATTGTCTCAAGGAAATGATCTTGGATGTCCACAATAATTATGTGCAATAATGAATACCACAGTTTTACTAATAAGAGTAAACAACAGAAACGACCTAAATATTTCATTATGGAAGATTAATTACACAAACTATGGTAAATTATAAAATAAAACACTGCATCACTATTTAAAAATACCTTTATCGTGCTGGAAAATATTATCTAGATAATCCTAGAAGAACAGCCAGGGCATAAAACAGTGTGTCTGGCTACCTGGTTATGATCCTTCTTTTGTCCTTAAAAACACACACATGAACACTTATGCACATAGAAAAAAGATCTGGAAAACTGAGAAGAAATGGATCATTATATTAGCAGCAATTTTATGTGTTAGACTTACAAGTAATTTTAGAATGTTTGATCACATATATAGTTTTTCAATGATACAAAAGTAGGAATTTTATGACTAGAAACTATATCATTTAAAATATTTTTAACCAAAGGAAAGTGTGTGTGTGTGCTCACTAAAATAGTGTGTTTCTGATCTCTTTGGGGATAGCGGGGGCATGTACATGGTTCCTCTCTGAGGAACTCACAGCAGACGCTGCTGTCTACATTACATAGGAATATCATGAGAAAGAAGAGCAGATACATCACAGCTTGTGTTGAATTTATTATCAGATTTACTTTTCAATACTGGAACTTTATTAAGTATCAAGCCCATCTAGAGATGTCAATAAATAAAAAATGAATGAGTGCTTATCACGGCCCTATCATATCTAAAATATGGAGCCCTGTAGGGCCACTTCCCTCCCTTTTGTACCATAGGTAAAGATGCAGTTAGGACAGTCTTACCACTTTTATTAAAGTCAGGTATCACTAAGGCTGATAATGCCACATAGATATAAAGTCCAGAACCATAGACCCTGAGAGACCTTACCATCTGCCTCACCCCAGAAACATCTTTCACAGATAATGAGGCAGATGGTACCAGGTGAAAACCTATATACAAGATTACACCATTAACAGCCATTCAGGAAAGGACTCAGGTTTTTTCGATTTCTAGGTCATTTCCATTCAACTCTAATATACTGTTTCTTGGTGTAAAATGTCTCATCTGATCTATTTCATTTATGTTTCTAGCAATGGACTATCCCCATTGACCACAGGAAAAGATCCCAGGTGACAGCTACAGTTAATAACACATTCTCTAAAGACATCATCTTCCTAGCAATGTGTTTTTATCCACTCAGAAAGATTATTGTCACTTCAAGCATTATGAAACATATTTTAGAGTCCATTATAAAAGACTTACAGGTCATCATTTCCCAGAACAACCTCTGTTACTAAAATCTAGATATAGTGTAAGAATGTTGTATTGAAAAAGAATGGCATTTCCCAGCTGAACATGGCTGGCTTTTCACAATTATCAAATATGTGTTACATACAAATTTTGTTGTCTGGTATGAGAGATAAAAATACATAGCACAAGGCTAAGCTAGTTGACTCAGTGAGTGAACATGCTTGACACTGAACCCAGTGCACTGAGTTTGATCCTGTGCCTTATTCAGTGAACTGAGAGAACTGGCTTATCAGTTGTCCTTTGACCTCCATGTGCCACTGGTGCCCACCCCCACAATAATAAATAAATAAATAAATAAATAAATAAATAAATAAATAAATAAATAAATAAATAAATAAATAAATAAATAAATAAATAAATAAATAAATAAATAAATAAATAAATAAATAAATAAATAAATAAATAAATAAATAAATAAATTGCACGACACAGGTGCACTTACACACATGCAGGCAATACACTCGTACACATAAAAAAATTTTAAAAACTTTAAAAATAAAAATAAATAAATAATTTAAAATATAAAACACAAGTCACATTCAGGCAATAATCATATCTCAAAAAAATCAGACATATGTATTAGAAGTATTTTAAGATATAAGAGTATATCTAACTGTAAAATGTGTATGAGAATAGCTAACATTTGTCTAGTATGTTTACTGTGTTAGCATTTTACTTCTTGGTAACTTCAAGAGGTAGATACAGTCATTTTCCATGTCTTAGCAATGAGGACACAAAAGCACAGAGAGGCTAATTTGATGAAGGCAGAACCAGAATTTGTTTATTATTTTTATGTATATGATTATGTTGCCTGCATATAAGTAGGTGCATGGGTGTCATGCAATGCCCACGGAGATCAGAAGAGGGCGTCAGATCCGCGGAACTGGAGTTACCTTATCGACAGTTGTTAGTCACTATGTGGGTGCTGGGAATTGAACCTGGGTCCTCTGCAAGAGGAGTCAGTGCTCTGAACTGCTGAGCCGTCTCTCTAGTCCCAGAACCAGAATTTTAACTGAGAAAAATCTGGCTCATAGTTCTAAGAGTAGGTGGGCTTTTGTTTGTTTTTCTGTTTGTTTTCCAGACCTGGAACTCAGGGGTTGATGTGTGCTAGGTGAGGCTAGTACTCTACCACTGAGTCACATCCCCAGCCTGGCTGAGAAATTTTCTATAGGAAAGCCCTGATATGGCTGTTTGTAGGATCTCTTCTTTTTGACCCTGAGTCTGAGGGCACCTAAATTACAGTTCTACACACTTAAATGTATGTTTTGATGTTGTTCACTATTTCCTGAACAGTGCCACCTGCCTTGATGAGACTGTTAGCATAGTTAATTTACCATGAGAAGGTATATTTCATTGGGGGGCTTATTGAGCAAACCACCTGGGAAAGGCAGAGGAAAGCATTCAGAGGAATCTTCACAATTTCTTCCTTTATGGACTCAGGATGCATGCTTCTGACAATAATGAGGACAATAATAATGTTTAGTAGTGTTCTTTGCCCTGTGCACTGGTGAATTATGTCATCATTCCTAGTATCTTACATCTTACAGATAAGGAGGATGGTAAACTCTACATCCAGGATACTAGCTAAGTTCCTTGAATCATAATGGCTGAGCCTATAGAATGTAGCTGCTGAAAAGTTATGTTATCATTTATAATATGAATAATAAATATGCAGATGCACATTTCCTCAAGAGACATAAATAGGAGATTTTTCTTGTCTCTCTCAACCCTATTTCCCAAGAGGGCCATACATAAGCATGAGCAAGTGTGAAACTATGGTCATAATCATGGGTACCAGAGAGAATTTGTGACTCCCTGGGTTCCTTTACAGCCTTCTGCAACTGTTAGCATTAGCCACATGTGACCAAATACAAGATATGAAGATAAACATAGCTTTCTAGAAATGTCTACGTGGAAGGAATAGCCTTTAACAGGACAGAATGTTGAATGTCTACTATTGCTAACACCAGGGGTACACAGATAACCCCCATAGACAATCTCAGCCAATGGTGAGCTGGACAGGATGTGGGAGAAGCTGCTTCCAGGAGCTAATTGCTCTGTTTTCAAGACTCTGGCTTGTGGGTTGATGTGGGATGGTTAAACCCACAGTGACAAATCTGGAGAGCCACTGGTTGAACATTTGCCGGCACATTAGTGATTCCTCTCTTCACCAGACTGAAACTGCAGTGGAAAGCTTAAAATACAGGAGTGTGAAAGGGAGTAGGAACCGGAAGTCCACAATGGGGAGGACTGACAGGGAGCTGGCTTAGTTGGGGGCGTCCTCAGAAGTAAAATTTGGCTCATATTCCTTTTTTTCAAGTTAGTTGTTTTCCTTCTTAGAATGTCCATGGCACTGATCTTTATCCTGCCTGGAACTCCCTTCCAGATGTCTCATAAACCTAATAATACACTTATTGCTATGTTCAGGGAAGGTGCAGTTCACCAAGATCTGAACTCACAAATGCCTGTCATTAAGCTGTTTGTCTTTGGCAGGTCCCCTAAGCACTGGTCTCTATTTTCAACATGGCAGCACGGGTTTGAGGGCCAGCGTGTTCGATGTATAACAAATGACTGCGTGTAAAAAAAGGCTCAATAAAACATATATTTATTTGTGAAGTTGTTTTTATTCACATTAATAGTCTTTGTAACACCTTGGAAAGTCAGGGTATTTTATTTGCAGCATATGCTGGCAGTTGAAATGTAATAAAAGTTTGTTGAATTAGCTCATTGTTAATTGAATTAAATTACCCCTAAATGTCTATTTGTGGAGAAAAACTGTTTTGTTTTTTTCCAATTCGGGTGTAGAACATACAGGTTTTGCTGTGCTAGGATCAAAGATGCATCTGTTTAAAGCTAAAATAGAGGAAAACATTAAAGAAAACTGGATTTAATTTTAACAAATTGCGTTGTTAGGTGAGTCCCGGCTCTGCATCAGAATGTCAAGGACCTTGGAGCCCTTCAGCTGACCTTGGTAATGCCCTTCACCTTGACGCTGGTAATACTTGCTTTGTTGAAGAAAGTTCCAGGGGGAAGGAGGGGCAGTGGGTGGGGGTAGAGACTTTGCCACATCCCTCAATTCCATATTCAGCGACCTGCTTAAATCATCCCTAAATACTGTAGAAAGCTGGTTCAAAGAGTCAGGCAGTCTGCCAGAGAGCTGAGCAATCAAGTTTTATTTCACAGGCAACTGAAATTTTAAAAAGACAAAGGAGCTAATGCTGAGAGACGATTTTTGCTGTGAAATCTGAACTATTCTATTATAAAAACAAGAAGGAAATATAAGTTAGAGAAATAGCCCCGTGGAACCTTCGTGGAGAACAAAACCTCCCCATCCTGCTGGGACTGAAGAACGTGACAAACGAAATATACAAACAATGGGTAAAATCAACCAACGTGGAATTTCACCAGCAAAGCTTAAAAATAGACACTGACGAACACTGCTCGGTGTTTTCTTCAGACATGCGTGACCTGCGTAGTGAAAAGTGGGCACGAAGCCTTCGGGGGAATTGCCTCTTTCCCCCCAAAACATCCCGAGTTCTAATCCCGCCCTCTTTCTTGCATCTGAAAGTCAAGTCGAAGGCTGAACAGGCCACAGACTAGATAAACCCAGGGCTTGATAAGACTCTAAGAACAGCTCGGCTTCTTCGCTTAACCTCTTCTTCCTTAATCCTTTCCAATCGGAGACTGTAAGATTTTATACTTACCAAGCAATTAATTTTTTGGCTGGGCTGCAGGATCCACAGGTGGGGGATGATTGACAGCTTGCTGATAGGCTCCATCTGTTGGCGCCTGATAATGGAATCCTGGGGGCTTCTGGGTAATGTCTTTGCACACATAAAAGGGAGCAGCCTAATCTTTGCAGCGGCAGGCGGCGGAAAAAGCCCCACAGCTCGCATTGTTATTCAGCCGGAACAACTGGTCACAGACGGAGCGTTTAGGGCCCAGTGAGGAGGCCTGCGCTGGGGGACGCCTCAAAGCCAACCCCACTTTCTTTCTTCGGTGGGGGCAGGGTGGTATAATTTGTCACAGTAATTTAGGGAGGGGGAGGCTGTGATTCCCGCCTGTGCTTGGCTTCACACTTTATATTAAAGGACGATGATGGAAGGGATAATTGCAGTGATTTAATCACTGAAACGTAGTTGTGATGCAAATAAATACTGATACGCAGCCAGGCTTGACGTCAGCCTCTGCAAAGTGCGGGCAGTGCTGTATTTTAACAGTATGAGTTAGAATGAGTTAGGCGTTCATTTCTGGGACTTACCCAGTATAGATTAACAGGACAAAGACTTTCAAATCAAAAAAGATTTTAAATGTTATTTTGTTATTGAAAATTAGCAGATATTTCTGATTTAGTGACAACATTCACCTCTGCCTATTACTCCCTAGCCTCCCTCCCTCTCCTGTGTGTATGTGCCCGCCCCCAGGTGTGTTCCTCTCTTTTCTCTCCATTCTTATTTGGAACTCAGTCCAGAAAGCCCTCTTACAGGAGATGACACCCAGTTCCATTTTGAAGCATTGCTTGCTGCATAGCTGGTCCTCAAACACTACAGCCCTCCCCCCCAGCATCTCTCACACCCAGAACACAACCAACTCCTTGTCCCTGATGCATTTTTATCTACTTCAGAACACAATCTATATGGAGATTTGCGAATCCCTAATGGGAAGGAATTTAAATGTGCATTTGCTAATAATAATATAGAGTGACTTGTTAACCCCTTCACAGCTGATGTGTCAAAGATGAATCTATTTCAATAAACATTTTCCTCCACATTTAGATTCAGAATTAACATCTATTGGAAGGCATCAGGAAACATTTTTGTTGTTGTTGTTGTTGTTTTTTAGCTGCAGGAATACCAATGTTCTGTAACTGAGAACAGACCCAGTCTTCAGTAAGATGCATTCAGAGGTGGAACAGAATGGAGAGACAGGCCTTTGGGGATGTTATGGTACTAAGTGACTAATTTAACTCTGCAGTGAGTTATTTGCATGATAGACACATTTTCATGGTCATAATAGCCGAGGAGTCTCAGATGGGTGCAGAATTGCTTTCTTTATCTCCATGACTGGATTTAATTTTTTATTCTGTGTGCCTATTTCCAGTTTTGGCTGTATGTGTGTGTGTATGTGCCTGTGTGCCTGTGCATGTGTGTGTGTGTGTGTGTGTGTGCATGTGTGTTTGTGTGTTTGTGTGTGCGTGCGTGTTTGTGTGTTTGTGTGTGTGTGCATGTGTGTGTTTGTGTGTTTGTGCGTGTGTGTGTGTGTTTGTGTATCTTGATCATTGCTGGTATTTTTTTTTCTTCTGTTCAGCGCAGCATTTTCTCAATCTATCTTTACATCTTGTTCTGTTTTCTGTTTTGCATTCCAAACCCAAATCTAATCCCAGGATTCTTGAATCCATCCACTCAAGAGAAGGTTTTGCCTTTCTCTAGCCTTTTCTAGGGAGTGGAGATGGAGAAGAATCACACAGGACTCAGATACCAACCAGAGTCAGCAGCCTCTCACAAGAGAGAGTTATTGTTTTGGCTGAGACATTGCCTTAACTTCAGCTCTGAGTCTATAGGAAACCCAACTATGGGAACTCCAGGAGGTATTAACATTTTCCTATTCCCTCACTAGTATCTCTATAAGATACCAACTACCAGACAAGTACCAACAAGCACTAACACCCACTAGTTCCCTCAGTTTATAGACCAGTTTCTCTACTGTCTCCTCACAATTTGGAATCAGGTCAAATAGAGAACTTTCTTCTCCCATTGTCTCATTTCTAAGGTACCCATTTATAAGCTAATGAGCCTGGAACAGTCATCTCTGCAATCATGAATTCCCTGGTATAATAGTTTGTGTTACTGTAACGAAACAACCGAAACTGAGTACTTTATATAGAAGAGGTTTAAACTTTTTAATTACATTTATTTATTAATGTTTGTGTGTGTGTGTGTGTGTGTGTGTGTGTGTGTAAGTGTGCTACAGTGTGTTTGGAAGTCAGAAGATAGCTCGTAGCAGTTGTTTATCTCCTTCTACCATGGGGGTCCTGGGGATTGAACTTAAGTCACCAGGCTTGGCACACAGGCTCCTTTACTCACTGAGCCATCCTGTAAGCCCTGGAAAAGAGGTTTTCTTATTTCACAGTTTTAGAGGCAGGAAGTTCAGGATTGAGTTCCTCCATTTGTTCATTCTTCCGTGAAGTTCTTCTAGCTACATCACCGTATGGCAGATGGCATCATGGTAGGAGCAACTATAAGAAGAAATCTGGCAAGATAGGAAGTCACAGAGATTCAGGGAAGTTCCTGGTTCCCCTATGACCACATATTCCATTAATTTCCTCCATGGAAGATGTTCCATTACCTTGCAATGACCCTCGCACATCAACACTTCCCCATGGGGACAAAGCTTCAGCATGTGGACACACTTAAACCATACCCAAACTTGGCTTCTCACTGGGAGGTATCCTTATACAGACCAGGCAAGCAGGAAAATGCAAGCCTCATTATATCAGACTATACCAAAAACTATATTGGTACACACTCTATATAATACATACACTCCACAGTTCATAACTTAAGTTCAAATAAAAAATATAAAGACAATGAGAAATCAGGCAGCCCTGTTTAGAGGTATAATTTGAGGGTTATTTCAGAAAATAATCATATTAGGAGACATGTAGCTTTGAACATGGTGCACATAGAATTTGCTGTGTTTGGAAAATGGTGAGTGTGCCCAGGGCTGCTACAAGACATGATGCCTTCGATGACCCCAAACTCCCCATAAGAAAGCAACAGTCTAAGGAATCTACCAAAAGTACAGAACTGGTCCCCAGGAAGTCTGCGCTGCAGAGGGACTCCTGGCAGCAGCCAGGGCCCTGGGCAGAGTCTAGAAAGGAAGTAAATCAAAGTTATCTTTGATCTTGGGTAAATATCTAAGTCTAAGACTGGTGATTGGGGTTTCTTGGCTGACAGGTTAGGCTGGTGAGGGCAACAGTCTGCAACTGGAAGAATTCCTCTGGGAAGTGGCCAGGGCTCCTTCTGCTGGGGGCTTGTAACCCAGCCCTGGATTGGAGCCATCAGATCCCACTGAAACATGCAATGTTCCTCTTGCTGTCTCCACAGCCCCAGAGTCACAGTTAGGGACTAGAACAGGTTGTTGACATCACTGCATACTTTTGTATAAGAAAACATCTTGGCTTCAATTATTCTTTTTTTTTTTTAATGTTATTTGAGTTTATTTCCTAAAATTTGAAATATGTCAGCACCTTGAGGTTGAGGCTCAGTCAGTACCCATTGCCTTAGTTCAGGTTGCTATGTAGACCGTTTCAGTAAAAGCTTGGCTGAAACCCAGCTCTAGAACACAGCTCTGTTAGACATAGGAAGGAACAAACTCTCAGAGTTTGGGTCCATTCTTGATCTTAAAACTAAAAGGTAAGGGACAGGCCATTTTTTTATTCTAGTGTAACTAAACCATGGGTTAGAAACACTGCAATGTGGAGACCAGATGACAAGCTCTCTTGTCTCTTTTTATAAAGATTCCCACTTGTATGGGCTCCACTCTCATGACCTGACCACTTCACTGAGACTCCATCCCCTAATACTATCAATTGGGAATTAAGAATCTTGCATATGAATTTCAGAGGGACAAAAACATCCAATGAATGAATGAATGAATGAATGAATGAATGAATGACATGAAAGCAAATTCACAAATAAGTTTCTCAAGGTTTGCCTATCTGCTCTCCAGCCTCTCCCATTCTCCTGTCTGTCTCTTGTCTCTCTGGTTCCCAAATTCCAGCCTGTTAGCCCTGTCTGATTAGCAGTTTATAGATTCAAATCTTTGAGGGATCTGTTGGTTTTCACAGACATACTTCCACTAATACATCCTACCCAACACCAGTTCTTCCATCACATTTACAAAGATATCTGTGTGTGTGTGTGTGTGTGTGTGTGTCAGAGTAGTAATAATCACCAAAGTAGAGTTATTTGCCTCCCTCCTCCATGTCCCCTTTCATTTAATAAGCTAATTCTATAATTGCTTGTTTCCTGTCTATACCAAGTTCAAATTCTGTCTTGCAATTAGCCTGATGTTGGTTGTCCTTACAAAACCCACAAGACGTTGTGTCACTAAACAAGGCAAGGAAAGGACTGTTGGGGATGAAGAAGGGCAGATCATTGCTGGGTTTCCTTCTTTGGATGGGAAGTAGTCTGCTAGAGCTGCTGTGTACTGTCTATTCAGAGCAGACTCTGTACATTTTCCCCACACAGAGTTCAGGATGCATTGAAACACCAGTAGCTTGAAATCACCCATGGTGAGAGTGTTTATAGTGTGGAAATTGGCAAGTGCTTGCTGCTCTATTGTTAACTTTTCCAGCATGGAGGTATAAGCTATTCTACTGGCTTTGGAAGATGCTGTTAAATGTTACTCCTCAAAATGTAGATAGGGAAATGATGTTGGCTGGGTATAGAGGGAAAGGAAGAAAGGTCATGCAAGGCCAAACTCAGATTCCCTGGTGTGCACGTGCTAGTCTATCCTCAATCGATTCCCAGTGCCGAGGCTTAGGAAAGTTAGGATTAGTGAGAGAACAATTCCTGCTTTGGTCAACTGAGAATCTCAGAGACTAAACAAAGCTAGCTGGCTCATATAAAATATTCTAATAGTGAGATTTATGTCTGGGCAATGACACCATGAGAGACACAAAAATAAGGTCAATGAACAAAGGTCTACTGAAGACTCCCACTGGGCACTTAGAATACACAGGAATTACAGGTTCCAGTGTGTCACTGCAACAACCCTCCATTCTGAGGTGATAGTATGTGTGGTGAAAATGAACCAACACCTTTGGGGGTTTTGAGCTGGCTGACTGTGCGACCCTGGCCTCATCCCTTATGCTCTGGAACCCACTTGTCTTACCCAGAAAATGAGACCTCTGTTCTTTGAGAGTACGCTCTAAAATGTAATTTAGTTTATCTACAAAGGTACGGGCTCCAGGCCTGAAAAGAGAGAGCGTGAACGCAGTTACTCGTAGGTACATATGTATTGTTTTCTGTAAACTGAACCGCTCTAAAACACAGCCTCAGTTTTTGGTTCATTTTGGTCTACCCGGTGCTGGCCACGTGTTAGGTATTGCGAATGACTGCAGAATGAATGAATGATAATAAACCCCTCTATGACAAATCAGGGAATAGGCAAACAGAATTATGGAGGAACTCATATGTTTATTATACTTTTTCCATCGGACTTTGATGGGAACCCCAATTGGAATGAAAACATGCTGTTTTTAAGATTCTGGTGAAAGGTAGACCAAGGACAAGTTTCTAAAAGATGTTCTTCCGTTTTTTTTTTTGTTTTTTTTTTTTTTTTTTTTTTTTTTTTTCATTTCGACTCTGGTTTTGACTGCCAGGATCCGGCAGGGGCATAGCTTCTAAAAGAGACCATGCACTTGCAGGTTGTCACTCTAGGTATAGGAGACTGCGGAAACATAACAGGCACTGGGTGTTTTAGGAAATTGACCAAGTAAATGTTGGCTATGAACCCGGTGTTGCAAAAATTTAGCTAATGGAGCATTTTCCTTCATTTTCACTGAACTAATTCAACTGGTCCCAGCGACTATCTAAGGGAATATTTGCTCAAGCAGAGCAGATGTGCCTTTCAGATGATAAACTAATGCTGAGCTGGTCTTGTTTTTCAGCGAGCTTGTATGTTTGCTCCATTTTGCTATGTGAGTAAATGGTTAAATGGTTCACACTTTGCTGCTCAGAATTAGCGAAAACAAGCCGTTTATCCTCAGAAGTTCCCATGAGGCGCACACAAGGGTGTGCTACTTTGAAATAGATTTCTGTAGCAAAGTGCGCAGTCATTTTCGAGTCAGTGACGTTTGCGGGGAATTTTTCATTTCCTAACTGTCAGCCTGGACTCTGGATTTCATGTTTTTTCTTAAGACAGTCAGCTACACGACGACTCACTGCTGCCCCCATGTGTTCGTCTCTACACAGTAAAGAACGAAAAAGCCAAACAGCCATTGTGTCTCTTGAATTGCTGTTTAAAGAAAATACCTTATGAAATAAATTCAGCTCAGGAGACATTTTTGAAGAACTCGTGCTATGTGTGAAGGTCTCAAAGGAAGAGAAAGCAATTAAAACTTCAAAAGCAAAAAACAAGCTAACAACAACAACAACAAACTTCAAAGGCTTTTTAATCAAGTTAGGCAAGAACAAATCAAAGGTTAAATAAAAGAATAGTTATCACCAAGGGCTGGAGAGATGGCTCTGTGGTTGAGAGCACTGGCTTCTCTTGCAGAGGACCCAGGTTCAGTTCTCAGCACCCACATGGCAGCTAACAACCATCCATAACTCCATTTCCAGGGGATCTGATGATGCCCTCCTCTGGACTCTGCAGGCACTGCATGCATGTGGTGCATGAATAAGCACACAGACAAAACACTCGTACACATAAAATAAAAATAAATAAATGAATTAATTCTAAAGATATCGCCAGAGTATTGGATCAACTGTTCAAATAATGGTAAAACAATCTAGCCTGCATATTTGACACTTAAAAACAGTACAACTCCTTGCATAATTCTTCTAGATACAGTGCTAAGTCCTCACCATTCTCTCCGGTCCTGCACAGTAACTCTGGGGAGAAGGGAATAGTGTCTTTCTTTTATTCTCTGAATGAAACTGAGGCTTTTAGTTGAGAACAAGCCCACTTAGCTGTGATGTAGCAGAACTCTGACTGTTAGTTTTCTCTGACCCCAAAGCCTCTGCTCTTGCCTGAGATGCTTCACGGTTGCAGGATGCAGAGGGCACAGCTGCTAGGAGAAGAGAGGTGGCCCTAGGAGTTTCCCAAGGATCTGTGATCCGAGGGCCTTCAATATCGCATAATACTTAGAAAGCTTTGGAGAAATGGAAATGAGGCAGGAACCATTCAAAGTGACATCAGGTTTGGTCAACCACCACTAATTTGAGTTTTAAACAGTCAGATTTCTGAACCTAGGTTCGAATCCTAGCTCAACCATTTACTAAATGTGAGCTGTGATACAGGGGATAAACAGCATCCCCCAGAGGGTTCTTAGTCTCTTTTTTTCATAAAAGAATGAACTCAAACAGAAGAAAAATCCTTGGGGAAGGCAACCTGGGAATCTTGGCAGCTGCTGTGAAGAGGAGAATGGAATGTTATAGGTCTAGAGCCTAATTGAGGCTTATTTGGGGCCATTTCTAGCCCCCTATTTTGTTTCTGACTTAACATCCTGTGCCTGACTATCAGATAAAACATTTTGAGCTGGGAGTGGTGGTGCATGATCTTAATCTCAGAACCCTTGAGGCAGAGATAGGCAGATCCTCTGTGAAATCAAGGCCAAGCTGGTCTACAGGGTGAGTTCCAGGCCTGCTGAGACTACAGAGAGACCCTGACTCAAAAAGACCACAACATTTTTTTGTGGGGAGGATGTATTCATTTAGCAGGCTACCAGCTGCCACCAACCACAAGGCTAAGCATCATCAGACAGCATCTGAGGCCTAGAGCTGAGATTTCTCTTTTGCTGTAACCACCTACTTAATGTTTCCACCAATGCATTTGAAAAGTCTTGATTTATGATTTCTACATTCTGTGACTATAAAACCTTCATGAAATTGCTAATATGGAATTTGGGGTGAACTAAATCTGTGTTCCTGGGCCGTGGTCACTCATATTTACTTTCAGAATAAACTATCTCTTATCTCCTTTGAAGTGAGAAATATGGTTTTGTATTGACAGAAGTGTAGGAATGTAAGGAGTCTTTGATCCAGGGGGTTCAAGGCCTCGAAGTCAGATAAAAGTAGCCTTCAGAGAAGAGTCCCCCCCTTCCTCTCTCTGATTTCTCTCCCCTTCCTTTTTCTCTATAAATAACTTGTTAAAATTTTATCACTCCACATATGTACAGGGTAAAGTATGGTACGTTGGTACATGTATATATGCAATATCTGAATGAAGGTAATTAGAATGTCCATCTCTCTAGAGTTTTTATAATAAATACAAGCTACTGGAGAATGCCGCAGTGTTAAAGATCATGCAATTCACACTTTCACATATGAATGTAGAATGTACTACTGTCCTTCCATAAATGTCTCTGATCTCGTTCCTACACTTCAGGGAATATAGCTGAGTTAAATATGCAAGATGAGTGCAAAAATACAAGGAGGGATTGCCAAGGCCTTTCCTGATCACGTGAATACCTAGATTTATGTGCCGCTCTAAGCTGTTCCTGACAATGTATAAAATTAAGTTATATTGAGGAACCCAGATGATCCCTTTGCTCTGATTTGCTTTAGCATTTTCTAAGAGGCTGTTCACCTAACAGGGTGCTGTCCCTACTGGGCCCTATTTGTATCATGGCAGATTCCTTCTGGTTTAGAAATATATTGTAATGCTATAAAATTTCAGTACTTTTAGAATTCCTGTGGTTATATGCATAAAGGTGCCCTGATGACCTGAAATAGTTAATTTGCTTTTGTAAGTATCCAGCCTAGGATTGAGCTGTGACTCAGGCTGTGCCTGCAGGGGAGATGGAAATGAACCTAAGCAATTTGGTCATCTGCTCTTGATTTCACCAGGGCACTTTCTGCCTGAGTGAATCTTTCCTTTTGCTGAAAATTGCAGCCACTGATAGACTGAACATCATTCCAGTGTGACTTGCCTGCGTTTTTACAATTACAGCTTCCCCTTTTCAAATAATTCTCGTTTTGAAAGATCAACCAATTACTTAAACATTCTGTGTCCTTTGGCTGAGGAAGTAGGCATTTTCTAAAGGCCTTCAATTCAGGGGCTTCTCCCTTTCTTCAGTAGTCAACTATTCAAAGAGCACTTGTATACAAAGGAAGAAGTGAGGAGGGGGAGAAGAAAGGATATTTCCCTTCATTTCCGATTATCTCAAAGGAAGATGCAATTTTAGGGCTCCCACTGCTTTTAAAGTTCCCCATGCAATTTGTGAAATCCCAAGGGAAGCTTTTCAGTCTGTTCACCGCATCCTTCCTTTCTGTCTTTTCCTGCCTTCAGTGTTCTTTTCTCTTATGATTAGATCCCCTGGCTCATCATGATAGTCCTCTGCATATAGGACTGAATCATGAGCCCTTCTTCAACTTCACCACACATGTTGCCAATGCGCCCCATGTGGGTCCAGCTCACTTCTCCGCATACTGCACTCTAGTGTCCAAGGAATCAGACAAAGGCCTCCATCTCTACTCCCACTTAAGCAACGTTCCATCTCTTTGTTTTCTTTTCTGTTTGTTTTCTTTTATAGTAAAATTCATGAGAAGCTTTGTTTCTGTCTGTTCTTGGATATTTCCAGGGGTCTGTGATTGAAGGCTTGCTTCACAGAGGTGTGTTTACTCCTACACAAGCTGCCCTCGACCTGCCACCATCTGCTGCTTTTGCCACAACTCAGCCAATATATACACCATACCTTTGAATACCCCAAGCTCTGATCTAAGATCTTTTCTTTTTTTAACTTACTTGTCTCAGGTATTTCTCTATAGTAATGCAAAGCCAACCAACACATTCGCTTCTCATACTGTCTTAACTGCATGCCATTTATTTCCACCCTGACCTGTACTCCAGGGCTAGGGTTTCATATCTCTTCTCTGTCTATCTACATCTATCCTACAGAGACTGAGTCTCATTACTATGAGTAGGGTCTATATGTTGGTGATTTCAAATTCTAAATCCCAGCACAGATGTCTTTCCTAATCCTAGAGTCCCGCATCATACTATTCATTTAGTGTCTCCTTTTGGACGTGCATATGTCAACCTGACTGGGTATTGGGATGCCCACATATGGGTGTGTATGTGAGGGTGTTTCTGAAAGAGATTAATGTTTGTTTAAGTAGACTGAAACAGCTCTCTCCAGTGCCTATGGGTCTAAATAGAACAAAGCCTAAGCAAGGAAGAACTGTCTCTCTTGGTCTGACTGATTCAAGCTAGGATACGAATCTCTTGCCCTAATCTGGGACTTAGACTGGGATATGCTATTGGGTTTCCAGTTTGCTTAGAACTGCACCATTGGCTCTTTAGCTTTTTCAGCTTGGATCTTCTCAGCCTCTGTAACATCATGAGCTAATTTAAAACACACAGTAATATAATATATACCTCATAATATCATATATGCAAAAGTATAAATCTATTCTGATGACTGCTAACACCAGCATATACATAAACAGGGGCCTCAGCAGGTATTTACTGATGAATAAACTGGCAATTATATTCTCTGGGGCTGTAGTCTCTCACATACTACTGATGCAAATTGCATTGACTTAGGTATATTTAATAAACATGTAGTTAATGGTAATTTCTTTTACTGAAAGTACCCTTTGGTAGCTTTGAAGATAATCTTCATCTATTAATCATAAATCCAGCTGCTTGCTAAGCTGTCCCTAGGTCACCATAAACATCAGAAAACTAATTAGGCTTAAAAGTATTCTAGTTAATGAGTGTTATTATGATTATTTTGTTTGTTTAACATACATTTTCACTCTGTACCCTAGGCTGCCTGGAGATATGCCCCTACAGCCCAGAGAGAGACAGTCTCACTATGTATCCTGAGCTGTCCTCAAATTCATGGCAATCTTCTTGCCTCTCCAGACACGAACCACCATTCCTGACCTCAAGCACTATTTATTAACATAATTAGTAATCTCACATTCTGTAACTCTCCACCTTATTTTTTAATCTGCTAATGAACATGAAGCAAATTTTCAGGCTTCTTCCTCAAATATAGCTCATTTCTATTTATTGATTTTTTTTGTGTATTTCATACAGAACATCCCAAACAATTATTCACCTTTATACCCCCATCCCAAATGGCACCCTCACATAGCCTCCTCCCCCATACCCACAGGACCCCACATACTCTGTCATCCTTCTCACTGCCCACTGTGTTGTCAGTGCCCCCAGCTGTTCCCTAGTGCAAGTCCATCCGCTGACTCTAGTGAGTCTATCTAGAGTCCCTTGTTTTAGGAACATCAGCTCTTCCTCATCTAGCAGCAATCGGTTGCCAATATTCCTTTAGATAAGATTGGGGTTTGCTCTTCATTTTCCCAATTCTATGCTGGGTTACTGTCTCGGACTCTCTTGGGTCACCTTGGCCAACAACTCAAAGGAAGATATCTCCTGTCTGGCATTGTTTCTTGTTATGTAGCCTTTAGCTATACACATGGACTCTTAAAGAATTATACTGATCACTTTAATCTTTGGTTATACTTTCCTTTTGGGTGTTTAAGACCCTACAGTTGGCCCAGATAAACCAATTTATTTTTACTCTTATGGTTGTTTGAGGATCTGTTCCTCAGGGGTCACATGGGCTTAGGAGGAGCCCCTAGCTCCTTTCTTTTACCAGTTTCATCTATGTGAAGATAAGTTAAAGGTCCTGCTTGAATATGGATGACTTCACTTGGAAGCATTGGGGAACTGTTACCTCTGTTTTGACCCCCCTCTTTGTAAAATGGACACTGGTTCAAGTCCATCTGGTGGGGTCTCCATGGCCTCCTGAAACAAGAGAACACATAAATCACCACAGTTACAGGACATTTTGAGAGATACTCCATAGTCCCCTGGAACTTAGTTGACCTTGGAGGGCAAGGAGCAAAAACTGTAATTTAAGTCCATCTGACCAGATTAGTATAGGCCTCAGAGTATGGCTGTTAAACATCCAAGAAGGGTAATTCCACCAGTATAGTACTTTTAATTACCATGTGCTAGGTAGATGAAGCTTGGACAAAAGCCAAATGTGCTCAGATAAACCTTGACTAGACATATATGTTCCTTGAGCTAGTTATATGTATAATTTGTCAGTAGGTTGTTGGACTAGTATTGTTCCCTCTGTTTTTTTTTAAAAACTAGCTAAGCATTATTTATCTCTCTCATTGTCTAACCCTTCCACCATTGTTTCCTCATTTAAAGTACCCCCATTTTTCCCATTTCTCCCTTAATAATACCCTTCTCCTATGGTCCTACCTCTCTTGAGCTCCTTCTTTCCCTTGGTCCCCAAGTTTTCTTGCATAATCCTCCCTCCCCCTCCCATTAAAATAATCTTATTTTTATCCATATCTCCTTTACCAACACTTGTTTCCTACTGTTCTTCTCTTTCAGGTTCTTTCTTTTCCTTTGCCTCCCTGGTTTCTTCACATTATCTTGGTTCCTGTAGTTATGTCTGGATACGTACTCACTTGTAAGAATTTGGTGCTAGGATCCATATATGAGGGAGAACATATGTCGTGTATTTTTCTGAGTCTGTATTACTTCACTTAGAATAACAGTTTCTAGTTCCATCCATTTACTTGCAAATTTCATGATTTCATCTTTCTTTACTGCTGAGTAGAATTCCACTGTATAAGTGGACCACATTTTCATTATCCACTCCTCAGTTGAGGGACACTTAGGTTGCTTCCATCTCTTAGCTATTGTGAAAAGAGCAGCAACAAACATGGATGAACAAGTGTCTCTGCAATAGTCCTTTGGGTATACACCAAGGAGTGGTATAACTGAGTCATATGGTAGGCTCATTTTTAGTTTTTTGAGTTCTCCACACTATTTTCCATAGAGGTTGCACGAATTTGCAATCCCACGAGCAGTGGATGAACATTCCCTTTCCCCACATCCTCTCCAACATTTGATATCATTTGTTCTCTTGATCTTAGCCAGTTTAACTGGTGTAAAATAAAATCTTAAAGTGGTTTTAATTTGCATTTCCCTAATTACTAGTGATGTTAAACACCTTTTGAGATGCTTCTTGGCCATCTTTATTTCTTCTTTTGAGAACTCTCTGTTCAGCTCCGTAGCCCATCTTTTATTACTTCCTTTCTTGATTCTTTGTTTTTTGAGTTCATTATGTATTCTGGATATTAAACCTCTGTCAGATGTCACTGGTGAAGATTTTCTCCCGTTCTGTGGGTTTCTCTTCACTTCCTTGGTTGCTTTTTTTGATGTACAGAAGGCTTTTAGTTTAATGAGGGCCAATTTGTTGATCCTTGACCCTGTTTCCTGAGGAATTGAAGTCCAGTACAGAAAATCCTTTCCTACACCTATATCTCATAGGTTATTGTCAATGTTTTCTTCTAAAAGTTTCAGAGTTTCAGGCATGGCCCACCGGCACACTTCTTTGGCTGTGAAGTGATGCTGTGAGGAATACCATGACGGTGGATAAGGCATTCTGTAAGTCCCTGGATAGTAGTTTTGGCAGAAGCATTACATACAGGAAAGGCAAATCCGTAACCAGAATAAGAGTCTATTCCTGTAAGGACAAAATGCTGTCCCCTCCAAGATGGAAGTGGTCCAGTGTAGTCAACCTGCCACCAGGTTGCAAGCTGGTTGCCATGGGGAGTAGTGCCATATTGGGGTCTCAATGTTGGTCTCTGATGTTGGCAGATTTGACACACAGCAGCAATTGTAGCCAGGTCACCTTTCATGAGTGGGAGTCCATGCTGTCGAGTCCATGCATAACCTCCATCTCTGCCACCATGGCCACTTTGTTCATGGGCCCATTGAGCAATGACAGGGATAGCTGAAGAAAGAGGCTGACAACCACAAAGTGGGTCATCTGATCTACTTGATTATTGAACTCATCTTCTGCTGAAGCCACCTTTTGATGAGCATTTACATGAGACACAAGTATGTTCACATTCTTTGCCCATTTAGAGAGATTTATCCACACACTTCTTCCCCAAATGTCTTTCTTACCAGTTTTCCAGTCATGCTCCTTTCAAGTCCCTGACCATCCAGCCAAACCATTGGCTACAGTCCATGACTCAGTATATAATTGCACTTCTGCCATTTCTCCTAAGCAAAATGCACAGCCATGTGCCCTGCCTGAAGTTCTGTCCACTAAGACTTTTCTTCTCCAGTGTCCTTCAGGGTTGTTCCAGAAACTGGCTGTAATGCTGCAGCTGTCCACTTCTGAGTGATGCCTGCATAGCATGCAGAACCATCTGTAAACCAAGCCCTAGTCTTCTCTTCCTCAGTCAACTGATCATACGGCACACCCCATGAAGCCATAGGTGCATGCTTGAGAACAGGAGGCACTGTAACAAGAGTAGGAACCATAGGCATTTGGGCAACTTCTTCATGTAACTTGTTTATGCCCTGTAGGCCTGCTCTGGCCTGATCACATATATACCACTTCCATTTGATAATGGATTGTTGCTGTGCATGTCCTATTTTATGGCTTGGGGGTCATAAAACACCCAGTTCATGATGGGCAGCTCTGGTCACATGGTGACTTGGTGGCCCATTGTCAAACGTTCAGTTTTCACTAAGACCTAATAGCAGGCTAAGAGCTGTTTCTCAAAGGGAGAACAGTTGTCTCCAGATGAAGGCAAGGCCTTACTCCAAAATCCCAATGACTTCCCTGTGATTCCCCTATGGGGGCCTGCCAGAGACTCCAAAGAGCATCTCTATCTGCCACTGATACCTCAAGCACCATTGGGTCTGCTGGATCATGCCCCAAGGGGCAGAGCAGCTTGTACAGCAGCCTGGGCCTGTTGAAGGGCCCTTTCCTGTTCCAGACTCCACTCTCGGTACCAATTACTGTATTAGTTACTTTTCTGTTGGCTATGAAGTACCCAATCATGTGGGGTTTTGAAGAAATGTGGAAGACTTTGGAAGTTTGAGCTAGAAAAGTGGTTGCTTGCTGTAAGCAGAGCTTAACAGGCCATTCTAGTAAACACCTGGAAGAAAGTAGGCTGAGAACAATGTAGTTCCAGAGGGAAATAAGGACTTAAGCAGCACTTGGGATATTTTGGCAAAGAGTCTGGCTGGAGTCTGCCCTTGACCTAAAAGCTTGCCTGAGGCTAAGTTGAAAAGCAATGGACTAATTTCTCTGGCGGAAGAAATTTCAAGACATCCTAATGTAGAAATGGTGGAATGTGGTGATTTGAATGAAGATGTCCCCCATAGGCTCCAAGTATTCGGACATTTTGTCCCCAGATGATGGCACTGTTTTGGGAAGTCTTAGAAGGTGTGGCTATCATAGAGGAAGCATATCACTGGGGGTAAGCTTAGAGAGTTCTTAAGCCTTGCCGGATCTCCAGTTGCTCTCTTGCTTCCTGTGCCTGTGCGATGATGTGAGAGCTTAGCTACTGCTGCTCCTGCTCCAGCCACCTCCAGCCACCATGCCTCCCTGCCATGATGGACTGTAATTTCCCTAGAACTGTAAGCTCAAATAAACTCTTCCTTCTATAAATTGCTTAGGTCAGTGTTTGTATCACAGCAACAGAAAAATAACTGATACAGTAGTTTAGTTTCATTCTTCTACAGGTGGAGATCCAGTTTTGCCAGCACCATTTGCTGAACATGCTGTCTTTCCTCCAGTGAATGTTCTTGGCTCCTTTGTCAAATATTAGGTGGCTGAAATTGTATATACTCATATTTGGGGCTTCAATTTTGTTCCATTGATCTATGCATCTATTTTTGTGCCAGTACTATGTTGTTTTTATGACTATAGCTCTGTAATACAGTTTAAAATCTGGTATAGTAATCCCCCCCCCCAGCATTGCTTTTAGGGCTCAGAATTGCTTTGGCTCTCCAAGGTCTTTTGTGCTTCCATATGAATCATAGGATGCTATTTTCCAATTTGGTGAAGAATGTCATGGGGATTTTAATTGGCATTGCACTGAATCTATAAATGGCTTTTGGTAGGATGGTAATTTTCACAATATTAATTCTTCCAATCCATGAGCATGGGAGGTCCTTCCATCTTCTGATGGATCCTTCAATGTCTTAATGTCTTTAATGTCTTTGGTCAGGTTTATTCCAAGACATATCATTTTTTTTGCAGCTATTGTGAATGGGAGTGTTTCCATGTGCTCTTTCTCTGATTGCTTCTTATTGGTATATAGAAACGCTATGGACTTTTTTTTTTCTTCTTCTTCTTCTTCTTCTTCTTCTTCTTCTTCTTCTTCTTCTTCTTCTTCTTCTTCTTCTTCTTCTTTTTTTGCAGGTATTGTGAAGGGGAGTGTTTCCAGGTACGTTTTTTCTGATTACTTGTTATTGATATATAGAAAGGCTACAGATTTTGTAGATTAATTTTGCAACCTGCCACTTTACTGAAAGTGTTAATCATTTCTAGGAGTTTTCTGGTGGAATTTTTGGTGTCTTTTAGGTATAATATCATATTGTCTGCAAAAGGGATAGTTTGATTTTTACCTTTCCAATTTTTAACTCCTTTGCAAAAGTTTCAAGCACTATGTTAAAAAGGAGTGGAGATACTGGACAGCCTTATCTGGTTCCTGATTTTAGGGAATACTTCCAATTTTTCTCCATTTAGAATGATATTGGCTGTGGGTTTGTTGTATACAGCTTTAATTATGTTGAGGTATGTTCCCTACAGTCCAATTTCCTCTAGGACTTTGAACAAAAATGCCTGTTGAATTTTGTTAAAAGTCTCTGCATCTATTGAGATGACCAAGTGGTTCTTGTCTTTGAGTCCATTTATACGATTTATGACATTTATTGACTTACATATATATCGAACCATCCCTGCATCTCTGGAATAAAGCTGACTTGATCATGGTGGATGATCTTTTGGATGTGTGTCTGTATGCGGTTTTCAAGTATTTTGTTGAGAACTGACTTGATCATGGTGGGTGATCTTTTTGATGTGTGTCTGTATGTGGTTTGTAAGTATCTTGTTGAGAATTTTTGGATCTATGCTCATTAAGGATATGTGTCTATAGTTTTCTTTTTTGGCTGTATCTTTACCTGGCTTTGGTATTAGAGTGGTGCTGGCTTCATAGAAGGAATTTGGAAGTTCTCCCTCCATTTATATCTCTTGGATAAATTAAGTAGTATTGGATATAGGTCTTCTTTAAATGTCTGGTAGCATTCTGCCATAAATCCATGTGGACCTGGCCATTTTTATTTGGAAAGTTTTTGTATTACTGTTTCAATGTCCATATGTGTTATGGGTCTGTTTAAGCTGTTGATCTCTTCTTGGTTTAGTTTTAGTAGTTCCCATGCTTTTAGATACCTGTCCATTTCTTTTAGATTTTCAAATTTAGTAGGTTTTTAAAGTATTCCCTAATAATGTTCTGGGTCATTTTGGTGTGTGTTGTGATGTTTCCCTTTCATCTCTGATTTTGTTGATTTGGAGATGCTCTTTCTTTCTTTTGGTTAACTGGGCTAGGGGTCTATTGATCTTGTTTATCTTTTCAAAGAACCAGTTCTTGGACTTGTTGATTCTTTGTATTATTTTCTTTGTTTCTATTTTATTGATTGCTGCTCTGATTTTTGTTATTTCTTCTTTTCTGTTGGGTTTGGGTTTCATTTGTTGTTTCTTTTCAAGTGTCTTGAGTTGCTATGTTATGTCATTTATTTATGTTCTTTCTGATTTTTTAATGTAGACACTTAGAGCTGTAAATTTCCCTGTAAGGACTGCTTTCAGTGTGTCCCAGAGGTTTTGTTGTGTTGTATTGTCCTTTTTGTTTAGTTCTAGGAATACTTTTATTTCTTTCTTAATTTCTCCTTTGACCCATTCATCATTCAGGAGTGTATTGTTCAATCTCCATGTGTTCATGTAGTTACTAAGGTTTCTTCAGGTGTTGATTTTAAACTTTATTGCATTGTGATCCAATAGAATGCATGGAATTACTTCAGTGTTTTGTATTTGTTGAGGTGTTTTGTGCCCAGTATATGGTTGACTTTAGTGAAAGTTCCATGGGGCACTGAACAGAAAGTATATTCTTTGGTGTTTGGGTAGAATATTCAGTAGATGTCTGCTAGGCCCATTTGATGTATGGTATTGCTTAATTCAGGTATCTCTCTGTTAATTCTCTGTCCTGTTGACCTATCTAATGGAGACAATGGGGTATTGAAGTCCCTTACTATTAATGAGTTGGGATTAATCTGGGTCTTAAATCATGTAGTGCTGTTTTTATAAAGTTGGGCGCACCAGAGTTTGGTGAATATATTTTCATGATGGTAATGTCTTCTTGGTCATTTGTTCCTTTGATCAGAATGAAGTGGCCCTCTTTATCTCTTCTGATAGTTTTAGTTTGAAGTCTATTTTGTCAGATATTAGAATTGCAGCTCCTGCTTCTTTTTTTCAGACCTGGCACTTTTTGAAAAAATATTTTATGTAATATTTTTTGTTTTATGTGTATGAGTGTACTGCCTGTAACTATACTGAGTTGGAGTTAATCTGTGTCTTAAAGTCCTATAGCACTATTTTTATGAAACTGAGTGCACCAGAGTTTGGTGCATATATGTTCATGATTGTAATGTCTTCTTGGTCAGTTGTTCCTTTGATCAGAATGAAGTGACCCTCTTTATCTCTTCTTACTAGTTTTAGTTTGAAGTCTATTTTGTCAGATACTAGAATTGCAATCTCTGCTTGTTTCTTAGTGCCATTTGCTTGGAATATTTTTTCTCATCCTTTCACCTTAAGGTAGTTCCTGTCCTTGAAAGTGAGATGAGTTTCTTGCAGACAACAAAAAAGATGGTTTTTTTTTTTCTTAATCCATTCAACTAGTCTGCATCTTTTGCCTTGGGAGTTCAGTCCATCGATACTTAAAGTTATTGATGAAAGATGTGTATTAATTCCTGTCATTTTTATTTCTGCTCACATTTTTGGTGTATCTGTGCCTTTACATGGTTATACTGTCATTTAGTTTCTTTCTGTTACCCCTTGGATTTAGTCGTTCCTTTTGTCATTCTTTGTATTGCTTCATGAACTCTCTGAAGGGCTCATTTTGTGGCCATGAATTCTTTCAGCCTATTTATGTCATGGAATATTTTTCTTTCCCCTTCAACTACAATAGACATTTTGGCTGAGTAAAGTAATCTGGGTTGGTATCTGTGGTCATTTAGAACTGGGAATACTTTGGTTCAAGCTCTTCTGGCTTTCATATTTTGTATTGAAGAATCAGCTGTAATTCTGATGAGTTTTCCTTTACATGTGACTTGTTTTTCTTTTGCAGCCTTCAGTATTCTCTTTGTTCTGTATATTTAGTGTTTTTACTATGATATATTGTGGAGAGTTTCTTTTCTGGTCCTGTCTATTTGGTGTTCTATGTGCTTCTTGTATTTGTATGGGCATGTTTTTTTTTTTTTTCAATTTTGGGGATTTTCTTCTACAGTCTTGTTGAAGCTCTTGTCCATACCATTACCCTGAGATTCTTCTCCTTCCTCTATGCCTGTGATTTATAAGTTTGGTCACACACCTCCTTCATATTCCATTCTTGTGTTTTCTTAAATTTTTCATAATCTTTGCTTGTGTGATCTAATTCGTCCACTTTTTCTTCCAGTCTTGATATTCTGTTTCCCATTTCATTCATTAAAAGCCTATTGGTGAGGCGTTCTCCTGTCGTTTCTAATTGGCTTACGGAGTATTTCACTTCCTTCTTCATTTCAGCCTGAGTATTCTTCAATATTTCTAACTCTTTTCTGAATTCATTCAGAAGTTTATCCCTATCTTATTTCAGTTCTTTGATTTCTTTCTTTGTGTATTCTTTAAATTCACTGAATTCTTTTATCATGTTTGTAACTGTTCTTTTGAATTCCATGTCCTGTGTTATCTCTAAGGGGTTCTCATTGTACTCCTCTACAGCACTGTTGGTACTTTGTGGGGATATATTATTTGAGTTTTTCATGTTATTATTTTTTTGCTGTGACTTTGACATGTGGATTTCTTTTGTAGTTTCTGATTCTTGTGTGAGACTGAAGCATTCCTTTGTTGAGTTTAGGTCTGCTTCTTTTTGTAAACTTTATGTACCTTTGTGGTTTATTTGTTGGGCAGGAAAAACTGGTGGTCTAGGCCTCAGGCTCTCTCTTTTGATTTTATATTAGAGGGGCGAGATGGCTTTTGTCCAGCTGTTTAGGAGCTCCCATAGAGGCCCAAGTCAGATGAGGATCAGATGCTCTCAGGTTTTCTCCTATGGTCTGGATCCCTCCAGGAAAGACGCTGGACTCAGGAAGTTGGGGCTGGGCTGGCCTGGGAACAAGGCCTGTCCCAGGCATTCAAAGGAAGGTGGGGGGACAGATCCCAAGGCCTTCCGGGGACTAGACAGAGGAATTGGGTTGGTATGGCTAAGGGTTAGGAAGCAGTGGGGAGTCTGGGCCAAGAGGTCGGTCCAGAGGTCTAGGGTGCCAAGACAAGAAATGGTCCAGTGCCCATGCTAGGAAGAGAGATGGGGTGGGGGTGCTGGGAGGGTGAACAAGGCTAGAAGAGTCAAGGTACAGTAGGTGCTACTGAACTTACCCAGGAAAGGTGTTGGCCTCAGGAAGCTGGGGGGCTGGGCTGCCCATGGACTCAAAAGGAGGTGGGGGATGGAACCTGCTGGAGGGCTCCCAGGGACCAGAGGGAGGAATTTGGTTGGTCTGGGTGCAAAGGATCAGGAAGCAGTGGGGAGTCTGGGCCAAGAAGTCAGTCCAGAAGTCTGGGGTGCCTAGAGAAGAAATGGGCCAGTGCCTATGTCAGAGGAGAGATGGGGTGGGGGAGCTGGGAGGATGAATGAGGCTGGGGGATTCAAGGCACAGGGGGAGGGCTGAATTTATCCAGGAAAGATGCTGGCCCCAGGAAGCTTGGGGGGCAGTGGGACTTGGCTGCCCAGGAATACAAAGGGAGGTGGGGGAAGAAACCTGCCAGAGGGCTCCTGGGGACTAGCGGGAGGATTTGGGTTGGTCTGGGTTCAAAAGATCAGGAAGCAGTGGGGAGCCTGGGCCTAGAGGTCAGTCCAGACATCTGGGGTGGGGGAAATGGGCCAGTGCTCACACTCGGAGGAGAGATGGGGTGGGGGAGCTGGGAGGGTGAATGAGGCTGGGGGAGTTAAGACACAGTGGGCAGGACCAATCTTACCCAGGAGTGATGCTGGCCTCAGGAAGCTGGGGGACTGGGCCACTTTCCACCTTATTTTAAGAGACAAATTCTGAAGGCTTTTCATTCCAACAACTTGATCGTTCTGTAATATTTGTTTGTATTTCTTAACTTTAAGAAACCCCAGCTTTTATTTCATAGATTGTTTTCATTTTTCATTGCCATTGACTTTGGCTTTATTTAATTCAATTAATTATTGAATATGTGTGTGTGTGTGTGTGTGTGTGTGTGTGTGTGTTCGAGAAAAGGTTTCATTATGCAGCCCCAGCTAGCCTGGAACTCAGCATGTAGACCATCCCAGGCTGGCCTCCACCTGACAGTGATCCGCCTGCCTCCAAGTGCAGGGATTAAAGGCCTCTGCTATCACCCCCAGCTGAAAATAATTTTAAAGAAGAAAATTGACGAAAAGGAATATTAAAGACCCAAATGTCAAGATCTCTAAAACTGTTCCTAACTACTGAAATGGAAATTTAATAAGAACAGACCATTCATGAACTGTTGTAGGCACAGACAGTTACTTCTGGGGAGGAGACGGGGGAAAAGGAACACCCCACCCCCACCCCCAGTTGGCTAATAGTCCACCATTTGCCTTTGGGAGTACATCTTGTTCCGATGTTTGCTTCTCCCCAGACACCGGTTCGATGAGTGACAGTGTTCACCCCCTTACTGCTTGAGTAGTTCACTCTTCTCTAATCACAAAATGCCGGCTTGGAAAGCTACAGGATAGTCGACCTGTTTAGCACCATTAGTCACCAAGTAGAGTATAAACACAAAAGCAGGAAGGAACAAGTACTTGTTGGGTTTCTTGTGAGAGATATGCCCCTACAGTGAGAGAGAGGGAGAGAGAGAGAGAGAGAGAGAGAGAGAGAGAGAGAGAGAGAGAGAGACTGATTCATTATCCCTTAAGAATAAAGGAACCTAAATATAAAAGCCTTGCCAGTCTAGGCTTGTCCTGCCTTCATTTCTGAGCAGCCCCCCCCATGCTGTCTTGACGCTTACTGTTGTTCACTGTTCTTTGTTTGAGGTTCTTTCTTTCACCAGTGCCCAGAATTCAAAATTATCTCTCCAGTCCATCCTTCCTCACCGAGTTCTTGGTTATCACAGCACACTTTGGTCTCCAGGCACTGGGAGCCATGCAAATTGATTTAGCCAATTACATTAGCAGGAGTAGCTCTTTAATTTCTCAGAAGTGGCTTCAACAATGAAAAAAAAGACAATGACTATTTTTCCTCAATGTACTTCTCAGTCTGAAATATCAGAACTTCAAAGCAAAATAAGATGGGAAGATCTGGAGGTACATTTTGCCAAGTCCTGTCTGCCTGGTTCAGTTTCCATCCTTCCTTTGCTGCCTGTACATTTTCAGCCTTTCAGCAGGTGACGGTCGGGTCGTGTAGAGTAGCACTTTCTCTTTGTTTCTAAGTTAGATGTTGTCCGTTAGAGCTTGGATGTGTACCTCTCCAAATTCCCATGATAGTGGTCTTTTCAGGGAGGGTCTTTAGGGTAATTCTGTCTTGAGGCTTTCTGCTCTTATGAGGGGTGGACTGGCTTACTCACAGGGTTAATGGAATTGCGTGGTATCATGTGAATGGTTCTGTTATAAACACAAGCTCTCTCTGGCTTGTTTGCTAGGTCTCACCATTTGTCAATGCAGCAAGAAGGTGCTCATCAGAGGCAAAACAGATATAGCACTTCCAAGCCTTCAGATCTGTGAGCTAAATATCCCTCATTATGTAGAAGTTACTCACACTGTGGAGTTCAGTTATAGCAACTGAACCCAGACTACGTCTGCCTAGATTTCACCTTTGACAGCCTTCGTGTTTCAGAATTTTCCAACATGAAATGCCCGGTATTTAGGTTACCTTTTAAGTTCTTTTGATACCTCCATTGTATAACTACTGTCAGAAAGAGTGAAAGAAGTTCTAGGGGAAAGTTAGTTTACTTAATGATGAATTGGGCCTGGCCCATGTTTACTCAGCTCTGAACTCAGACTTTGTAATTTAAACTTCACCAGTCATCTTTTTAACTCCTCAGCCTCTTCTACAGACCATCTTTGAACTGAGAGCCGGGCTTGTCTTTGGGATTAAGCACACAGCATTACTCTCAGGTCTTCTGCTGGAGTCACTCAGTCCCTAAATCAAACAGTGTGTCAGGAAGCAAATTGCTTTTTCTGCACTTTGGACACCTATCACAATGAGCCAGGCAATTCCAGTTTAACTTCTTCCAGATAATTCCCCAGTGCCTGTGACAACTTAATTTCCATAAATATCTTTGGGGCCTAAAAGTATCCAAATTTCATTGGGCATAACTACACAAGGATAAGCTTAAATATGTGATCAAGCAGGTAGGGATTTTGGTACTTTCTCTGTCAACAATCATTTATTAGAAGAATATGTCATATTAAACCATAATCCCCAGTAAAGTTAAAATAACAATTTTACATTAATATTCAATTATAATTTTCTCAATAACACTTTTCATTTTAAAATTTTCCTTAAACTTCTAGGCTATAAAGTTCCTGAATTAAAAAGAAATTGCATTTGCTCAAATATTAATAGTTACTCATCAAATTGCTGATACTAATAGCTTTCTTACAGAAACAAGTAGGATTTGCATATTCAGACAGCTGAAATAAAGTTTATGTGGAAATAATGTACTTATATTTCTCAAATAGGGTTTATTAGGACTAAAATATATTTTTAAAAATTATAATGCCAATATTCAAAAAAATAGTCCAGTAAGATCTAGAGCTGCAAAAAGGATCTGAAATTAAATCACTTCTAATAAGTCAATATTACATCGACCCATGACAAGAACATGTTCAGTTTTTATTTTTGTATCAGTCTGAGGTGAGGACTTACTTCTGAACCAGGAGTAGAAAATAGAAAAGCTGTTTGCTGAAGGCTGTTCCAGAAGACTACACAGCATCAACTCACTGATGGGAGCGGGGAGAGTGGAGACTAGACAAACCTGATATGATGCCTTACACAATGATAAACTTTGAATATTCATCAATATAATAAAAATTACATTGATTATCATACCATTTTGTTTTTAAGTTTTATGTATGTAGTGTTTAGCCTGCATGTATTTAAGTGTACCAATTGTATGCAATACCTGTGGAGGCCAGAGAGGGCATCAGATTCCCTGAGACCATTGTTAGGTGCCATGTGGGTGCTAGGGACTGAATCCTGGCCCCCTGCAAGAGGCATGAGTTCTTTTAACCAATGAGCCATCTCTCCAGCCCCTGGTTATATCATTTTCAAAAGTGCCTAAGTTACTAGCAGTTAAACAAGAAGAGAATCAATTTAAGTTATTCCTAAGGGGAAATGTACAGAAAGAAAGGGCCATCTGAATTTAGCTTGAAGATTAAACTGTCAATTGCGTGTGAAACTGAAAAAATTCATATAGACTCCCAAACTAAACAAACTGGTGGGTCTGTATGGATCAATTCAAATTCACCTTGAGAACATTCTCCTTTGACCTTGCAGAAGGACAACTTGGTACCATTTGCACTGTACTAAAGAGCCAATCTCCATCCATGTAGTGACTGGAAATCACCATCACAGAAGGCCTTGGGATGTCACCTATGACCTAATTTTCACCAGTTTTTTCTTCCTCAAAATGATGTTCAAGATCCATCACACATTGTTAAATTATTTTTCAAGGGTGAAACTTTAAGGTGACGTCCTCATAAGTTCAAGTTTTTACCTCCATGTGTGATGTCATGTTCACTTCATCTCTTGGTCTCCCTTACAGCCAGTCACAGTGCAGCTCTGGCTCCATATTGTAAATTCACCTTTCACTAATACCAATGAAGCTGTGCAGTCTTCAGTAGAGTTCCCTCACCATTTCACATTTCTATCAAGCCAACTGTGTGGAAAACCAGTCAGTCTGGCAATATCACCAATGAGCATGGTCTATACTCCATATGCTTTTATAAAAATAAACTTTTAATTTTAGAAATGTTTTAGGTTTATGCAAAAACTATGATGATAGTACACAGCTCCATGGGATCCACGCCAATTGCCCTGTTATTAACACCTTACAGTGTCACACTTGTCATGGTTAATGAGCTAATATCTATGCGGTGTTATGATCTGAAGCCCATTCCTCACCAGATTCCAACTGTTTTAGAGTTCTTGTCCTTTTCCAGGATTTTGCACATTATCCAGAGTTATGTTTATGTTGAGGTTTCCTTTGAATCCTCTAAATTCCTCCAGTGTTTACAGGCTTTCCTTAGTCTGATGACCCTGACAGTTTGGAGAAATAGTTAATGACTGGATATTTTACCTGTTGTCCTTGAATTAAGTTGGTTTTATGGTTTGTTTTGTTTTTTTTTTTTATCATTAAACAGGTTGTAGGTTTTAGGAAAGAAGACTGAAGGGGCAGTGCCATTCTGTGAACATAACTTATGTCTGATGATGTTGATGTTGACCACATGTCTGAGGTGGACTCTGTCAGGTAGAATGCTATTTCTCCTTCCTTACCATTGGTGAGGAAGTCACCATGTTACGTTTTACCTTCTTGGGAATGGAAGACCTACATAAATGATCTAGAGTTTCTCTGCATGAGAACTTGGTTTATTTCTTCCAATTTATTTATTCAAACATTGATTTCTATTAATAAATGCTCATGGACATTTACTTTCTACTTTGTGTTATAAGCCAATACTTCATTACATATATTTTTAGATGGTCCAAGCTCTGTCCATTGGGGGCTCTTTCCATTGATTCTCTGGCCTCTAATACCCTCATTATTGTGTTTTGGAGATGTGTATTTCCTTACTTGTCACTCCAGCCTTGTCCTGTGCATTTTATATTCCAGTTCTGTAATTAAGAGTTCTTGCATGTTTTTTTTTTTTTTTTTTTTTTTTTTTTTTTTTTTGAGAATGGTGTTAGAAACCAAGATCTAGGTGCTAGGGCTCACTGTTACTGGTTGCTACTGCTTCAAGTTGTTCTTTTGAAGCAATAAATGCATGTGTGCAGACTAATCCATATCCATACATGTATCTACAAATATTTCCATATGTAACCATCTGTAACACTGTTAAACTAGGCATGAGTTTATATTGATCTTTCCAATTCAAATCATTCTAGATTTGACTTTTTTTTCCTGTAACCTCCTCTTGAACAGTGAGAAACCTGTTTCCCAATCTCCTACCAACCACTTTTGCAATTTCTCAGTTTTAATATGCATGTATAATGATTTCAGAATTCTTTTAAAATTTATTTAGTTTCATTTTATGTGTAAGAGTGTTTGCCTGCATGTATGTATGTGTACCCATGTTGTGCAAAGCCCACAGAAGCCAGAAGAGGGCGTTGGATCCTCTGGAACTGGAATCATGCATGGTTGTTAGCTGCCATGTGGTTGCTGGGAAACAAACCTGTGTCTCTGAAAGAGCAGTCCGTGCTTTTAACCACTAAGCCATCTCTCTAGACTGGTTTCAGAATTCTTAATTCAGGTTCCTGAATGAAGGAATTCTATCAATTAGATTACAACATTTGTGAATTTTTACCTTTGGAGTTATGGATTCTGTTCATTTTCAAAATAACTTTATTCATTTCTTCTTTCCCAACCACTTTTAGCAAGTTTTAAAAATACATTTCTAATAGAAATAGAGCCTTTGGTCACATTCTGCATTCCATACAAATGGTTTTTATTTTGATGTCCAAACATTAGGTTCATTCTTTGCAACATAAAATTCTATAAGCTTTGGCAGGTAATGTCAAATCTTATAGAATTTTAACACTTAAAAAAAATTCCTGTCCTGGTCTGGAGCTGGAGAGATGGCTCAATGGTTAAGAGCACTGGCTGCTCTTGTAGAAGACATAGGTTCAGTACAGAGCACTCATATGGCAGCTAACAAATGTCCATAACTCCAGTTCCAGGGTATCTGATGCTCTCTTCTGGTGTCCTTGGGCATTGCATACATATGGTGCACTTATTTTCATGCTGACAAAGCACTCATACACATAAAAATAAAAATAAATAAAAATTCTCATCTTTACTTACTCAGCACTCTCTTGAGCCCCTGGCAATTACTGATATCCTTATTACTTCCCTTAGTGTTGGCAGCACTAGTCTATTTTCTACTTATATTTTTAGTTTTAAAAGATTAAATGAGCCAACACAACTTCATAAGAGTCCATATGTATAGCTAAAGGCTACATAACAAGCAACAATGCCAGACAAGCGATACCATCTTTTGAGTTGTTGGCCAGGGTGGCCAAAGGGATTCCCAGACAGTAACCCAGCATAGAACTGGGAAAATGAACAGCAGACCCCAATCTTATCCAAAGGAATATTGACAACTGATTACTGCTAGATGGAGAACAGCTGACCCTCCTAAAACAAAGACTTCTAGATAGGCTGACTAGATTCACCAGATGGACAAGTAG
>NW_008336953.1:4824272-4833121 GCF_000622305.1 Nannospalax galili | reverse complement strand
TGTGAAAAACATTACCATTGAAATCTACCTGATGACTTTATATCCATGCTCAGATGCCAAGGAGCTCAGAAAGTAACCGACTGTAACTAGTAATAATCAGATATATAGAGATTAGAAATGTGTGTGCAAACATCTTAATGTCAGTTGCATTAAAATATAGTTTTCTGTATCAAACTATGTATTTTAATAATGAAATGGAGATCATTTTTAAAGGTTAAAACTTCATTTAATTTTATGTCTTATAGGGTTTATACTGAGTACAGTATTGTATAACTGTATTAATTCAACTGTAAACCTAAAAATTTACAACCAATTTAAAAAGAGATGCATCTTAGCTCTGGAAATTGTTATTGAATATGTCAATGCTGTTGTAATGAAATGCTTCTTCTAATTATATGGTTATTAAATAAATAATTTAAAAAAGACAACCTAATGTTGAATTGATTGCATGGTTATCAGTGATGAATATTATGCAGATCTACAATAAAAAAGAGTAAGGGGACAGAATGAGATACAAAATGTACAATTTGGATCAAAAAAGAGCAGTAGGAAGCATAATAATGTGGCAGCCGGCACATGCTAGAAGGGTCACTCCCATGATTAAGGAGTTTACAGCCACTGAACAAAGGAAAGAGAACCCTCAGGGCAAGACCCCACCCAGCTAAGCTTCCAACTTCTGAAAGAAAAAGGTCTAATTAATTTTCTTTCTAGAAAACCACAATGCACAAAAGCTTCTGGTAATGTGGATGGAAGAGGGCAAGGTCTATCCTAAGCCAGCAGGAGAACCTGGCAGTGTTCTTCTCATGGTGCTAGTTTTAAAGGCATGAGTGAGGGGGTTACTGGTTATTCCTCCACAATTTTAGGGAGCTGCTGAGGCAAGCAGAATGTAGCAAGGGAGCCCTGGTGAGAAGAAGACCCTAAAAAGCCGAAAGACCCTAAGAGGCTGTTTTGTGAAGCTCGACAATCAAACTTGGTTGGCAATAGAGAACCCAAGATGTTGGAGATGTCAGAACCATGAGACATCTCCAAGGAGAGATGTGTGCAGGGAGTGGTACCAGCCCAAGAGAGACGTATATTTCAGGTGACAAAGCTGGAGGGGCAGAGCTGTCTAAGCTCTTTGGAACTAAAGCCCCAAACATTGAACATGAAGCTACAGGATTTGCTGTTTGCCCTGCTGATTTTTGTCTTGCTTTCGTCTGGTATTTCCTCACTATGCCTCCATTCCTTCCTTTTGGAATAGGAATGTGTATTCTGTGTCATTGTATGTTCATTGTATGAAGTATGTAATTTGCCTTCTGATTTTACAGGAACTTGTAGTGAAGGTATTCTCTTGAACCCCAGAAGAGGCTTTGGACATTTGAACAGTGTTGAGACTGTGACTCTTTGGTAGATATCATGACTCTGAGATCTCCAACATCTATGGGGACTTTAAAGTTCACTAAGTGCATTTTGCACTGTGATATGGTCATCAGTCTATGCAGTGGTTTGAATGAGAGTATCTCCCATAGGCTCCAAGTTTGAACACTTGGTCAGTTAGTGGTGCTGATTTGGAAAGATCAAGGAATCCCTAGGAAGTGCGGTTTTGCTGGAGGAAGTATATCACTGGGGGTGGCCTTTGAGAGTTCATAGCCATGTCCCATTTCCAGTTTTGCCCTGTGCTCCATGTGCCTGCTTAAAAACGTGGCTCCGGGTGCTTCCTGCTGACGTGTCTTCCTGCAGTGATGGATTCATCCCCCTGGGACTGTAAACCCAATAAACTCTCATATAAGTTGTTTTTGTCATGATGTTTTATCACAGTAACAGAAGCTTACTATTACAGTATTTGGTTTTATGTATGTAATGTATAATCCTTAGCATATGTTGCTATATTTAGTTTGCCAGTATTTTTGAGGATATTTGTATCATTTATGAAGAATGATTTTTATATAGTTTCCTTTGTTATGGTGTTTCTATCTGGTTTAATATAAAAACAATATTATCCTTATTTAAAGTACTAGGAACTGATCCCAACATTTCTGTTTTTCATTTTTTATAAGAGTCTTATCGTGAAGTGTTTGGTGTGGAATCTGCTGGTGACATTGTGTGATACCAGCTTTCTTGAAAGGAAGATTTTATTAACAAATTTAATCACTTTACTTTGTATATATCTCCTTTACATTTCTATTTATTTTTGAAGCAGTTTGGAAGACTGACAAAACTAAGTCTCTGCCCTTTTGAAAGAGCAAGAAAATTGGAAAATGTTTCACTAGACTGAATAAATAAAAACAAAAAGAACAGGAGAGAAGACTCAAATTACCAAAATCAGGGTTGAAAAGGGACCATCATTACAGATGTTATAGAAGCAGAAAAAGTTATAAAGGATTATTATGAATAACTGTGCCAAAATATATTAGATAATGAAGATGAAACAGGCAGTTCCTAGGAAGACAGAACTAACTGGAAATGGATAAGAGCAATGATAACAGATGTTGTATTCGTTGCTCGTCTAGTTGTGGTGATGAAATACCCGACAAAAGTAGCTCAAGAAGAGAAGGGTGTTTTTATCCTCATCATCTGAGAGTACAGCCCATCACAGGGGAAGGTATAACAACTTGGGTGGCTCTGGTTGGGGTGCAGGAGCATGGAGTGACTGTTCACATTGTATCTACAGTCAGGAATCAGAGAGAGATACATGCTGGTGCTCAGCTTGCCTCTCCTTTATATTTAGTTTGAGACCCCAGTCCATGGGATAGTGCGTCTCATACTCAAGGTAGGTCTCCCTTGGTCAGTTAAAACTTAGAAACATCACCACATCCATACCAGATAAATGTTTATGTGGTGATTTTCAGTCCCATCAAGTTGACAATAAAGGTTATATCCATCACAGTTGTATCATGAATTTACTTAATGCTACTGAACTGCATGCTTAAAAGTTGACTAAAATGGTTGTTTAGTTTTACATATAAATATAAAACTCAAAATGTATTGTCTACGATTTTAATTCTAGAGTTTCTATTCAATTCTGTGTCTTTTATCTATGTGTCTATTCTTTCACCAAACTCATTGTCTCATTAGCTTTACAGTCAGTCAGAAAGTATGGGCTGGAGAGGTGGCTCAGCATTAAAAGTGCCTACTGCTCAAGCAGATGACCCACATTTGGTTTCCAACACCGATGTCAGGCAGCTTTCAACTACTGTAATTTCAGGTGAAGGGGGATCAGGTGCCTCTGACCTCTGTGGGCACTTGCACTCACAGGTGCAGAGAGAGAGAGGGAGAGAGGAGAGAGAGAGAGTGAGAGAGAGAGTTAAATATTAAATAGCTCTAAAAAGAAGTCAGCAAGTATGAACCTTTCTACTTGATCTTCAGTGTTGTGTTCTGTGTGCTTTAAAACCATTCATTTAATTTTGCTCTGATAAGATAAATAGATCATTCATATTGGCAGGTTATCACCCACTTATCTAGGAACTACATAGGTATGTTTTTATTTCAGTGAAGGTCTGTAATAGGTAAAAATGATCTAGGCAGACGAATATCAGGACAATGATTTGCCTGCGATTGTGTAACCCGCGTCTATGGCAGAATCCTTCATTGCTCAAAGTCTACAATTTGATTGATAAACTGTAATCAAGAGAAATAAAATAGAGGAATACAGCAACAAGAAACTTTTTAAAGGTGACTCATTACGCCAGACGTGGTAGCAAATACCTGTAAGGCCAGCAGTGAGGAGGAGGAACCTGGAGTCAAGAGTTCAAGGTCATAAAGATCATCTGTGGTTTCTATGTTCAAGGTCAGCCTGGGTTACATTAGACTCTATCTCAAAAGCAACAATGAAGGAGGAAGAGGAGGAGGAGAAGGAGGAGGAAGAGGGAGGAGAAGGTGGAGGAGGAGGAGGAGGAGGAGGAGGAGACTCAGTGTTCAGCCATGCAGGACACATCAGGACTGAGTACTTTCCACTTGCTTGAAAGATGGGAGCCATTGTCAATCTTCAAGGACAGTTAAATGAAGTCCCAAGGTTCAGAAACAAAGCAGGATGTTTTCTGTAGACTTAAATCTGTAGTTTCTGGAAATCTGACAGGAAAGCCTTAAGCAACAAAAGTAATTTTCAGAAATAATGTAGTGCGGCTGCCTAAAACATTAGAGTTGGCTTATGAACATGGTTTCTGTGGGGTAAAATCCTGGTTGTTCCCCTTTCTAATCTGAAACTTCCACGTCTTAGAAGAAATCTCTTATGATAGTGACAAATGTTACTTTTGGAGCTTATATGTAACTACAGTTTATAACAAAGTACAGCATTAAATTTTCAACACATATTGTTTTCTTTTATTTTTATTGTGTGAACTGTACATGGCCAATTCTAATGCAAGGCCATGATTTTCTTGTTTGCAGTAAAGTTCCCTTCCAAAAAGAATAGCCATATTGTGCTGGAGAGCTTTAGTGTCAACTTCACACACCTCAGTAGAGGGAGCCTTGGCCGGGAAATTGTTTCCATTGGACTGGCTGGTGGCAATGTCTGTGGGGTATTTTCTTCATTGTTGAGTGATAAGGGAGGGCCCAGCCCACTTGGGTGGTGTCACCCCTGGGCAGGTTGTTCTGTATTATATAAGAAAGTAGGATGAACATGGGCCAGGGGAGCAAGCCAGTAAACAGCATTCCTCTGTGGCCTGTGCTCCAGCTCCTGCCTCCAGATTCCTACCCTGAGTTCCTACCTTGTGCTGTCTGATTAACTGTGACCCAAGAGACGTAAGCTGAATAAACTATTTCCACCCCAAGTTGGTACTGGTCACAGTGTTTTGTCACAGCAATGGAGAGACAAATTAAAACAGTAATTGGTACCAGGAGTGGGATGTTGGCTGTGAAGAACCTGACCATGTGGGTTTTTGAAAGAAATATGGAAGACTTTGAAAGTTTGAGCTAGAAAAGTGGTTGATTGCTGTAAGCAAAGCTTAACAGGCCATTCCAGTATGTGCCTGGAAGAAAACAGTGCTGAGAACAATGTAGTTTCAGCAGGAAACAAGGACTTAAGCAGCAATTGGGATATTTTGCAAAAGAGTCTGGCTGGAGTCTGCCCACAGACAAAAAGCTTGCCTGAGGCTAAGTTCAAAAGCAATGGACTAATTTCTCTGGCAGAAGAAATTTCAAAACAACCTAACATAGACATGGCGGTGTGGTATTGATGGTGAATACTATGCAGATCTACAGTGAAGAAGGGCATGGGAAGGATGTTTTTATTCCAAGACTGAAAAATTCTAATTTTCAGACAAGCACATTTCACTTGGAAACAGGGTAGCAAGGTCCTCACTGTTTTAGATTGTGACCTTCTGAAATGTAATGAAGCAGGGTAGGTTTTGCTCAGCACTCTAAACACCCCCCACCCTTTCTTCACACCAGGGGTTTAGTTTGGGGAAGCCTTTGTCTTATTTTTATTAGATCAAACCTGCAACTCTAAATGTATCTTTCTCCCTGGGTGACAATCACAGGTGTATGTTCCAGTTTCCAAGGACTTTTGCAATGTATCTTTCTCCCTGGGTGACAATCACAGGTGTATGTTCCAGTTTCCAAGGACTTTTGCAAACACTTGCTGTGCATGTACCTCCTAGTTTTCACCCAAGGAAACCTAAGTGGGTCATGGAAAGTACCTAGGCACATGCTGTCTGTAAGCAATCCTTTGTACTGATGAAAAATACCATGCTTCTCAGTCCAAAGAAATTTTAAGACAAAGCTTTAACATCAAGAGCAACTGTAAACTCTTTAATGTTATATTTGTTTCTGTTAATGACAACAGAAATCATTTGTATGATGTCAACATTTATTGACTACATATCATGTTTCAAGTATGTTTTTAAATGTCTTGCTCATTTAATAATTAAAAATGATCTGACTAAAACTATTTTCTTTCTATACATAGAGACTTTGAGACACTGGGGGTATAGCACAATGGTAATGCTCCTGCCAAGCAAGCATGAGAGTTCTGTCCCTAGGCTGAGACACAACGCTTGTCAGGTAACTTCCTCGAGGGCACAGAGACCCTGGCAATATCAGTGCAGAGGTGATGGAGTCCACATATCTGGAGTTTCCTTTAATGAACTGCAGTTGGCCCCTGGTTTCATTGACTCTTGTTTATATGCCATGAGGTAATTGTTTCACTTGCTAAACAATACCCAGTAGCAACAAGCCAAACAGCACTGACAGGCACAGCAGACAGTGTCACAGTAAGATGTTAAGGAAGTCCTCAGAGTGGCTGGACCAGGAATGGCATGACAGGGCTACATCTTCCCAGGACTAGAATAGCCTCTTGTTCCTTTTGTTGTGGACACTCTGGAGGCACATGACCACAGAACCAAACTGATGAGGAGACAAAATCATTAATCAAAGAGAGAGGAAAAAAGTGGGGAGAGAAGGTATCATAGTTTCCCACTACTATGGCAAAATGCCTGAGACAATCAGCTTGAAAAGAGGAAAGGTTTATTTTAGCTCACAGTTTTGAAAGCTCTCATTCATGATTGGCTGGTCTTTGGAGCCTCTGGAGAGACAGCATATCAATTGGAGTGGGTAGATATGGTAAACAAAACCATTCATCTCATGGGAACTGGGAAGTGAAAGAAAGGAAGGGACTGGTGTCACTATCACTCCAAGGGCACAACCTCAAGGACCCCCAAACCTTCCCATCCCTCCTCTCATTTATCACCTCTACTTTCCAACAATGCTGCCGCTATGGAGGATGTTAGGGCCCAAACTTCAACAAGGGGCGGGAGGGAGCAAAGACAAGGGAGGTGGAGAGATTGCAGGTTTTACTGAACTCATGGTTGGGACCCTTGCTGACTGATGAAGAAGGCAATTTCTATTGTAACTAATGCTCCCTTACTTTAAACATTATGCTGTTTACACATCAGTCACATTCTGAACACGTATTTTGGACAGGAAAGAACAGAGCCAGCATTTTGCGATGCTGAAGGAAGAAGACGCAGTCAGTGTTTTAGAGTAGAGACCCATCTAGTGGCCATGAATGGAAAGAGACAATAACCCAGGACTTCTGGGTAAAGGACAGCTCCATGGGGAGCCACCAACTGCTAGATATTCAGTCTCCTCTTGGCCCATTTTCAGGGACACATTTTTAAAACCATAGTTGTACAATTTATCGTTCAAAATGCTAGGAGACGTGTCTGAGAGAGGCCAAGTTCAGACGAAGAAGCCAATGACCTATGGCTGCAAAGAGGAGCCAGCAATACATCACTAAGGCTCTGAATTCTAAACACGAGACAGTGCAGTTCTGTTGTCTAAACCTCCTAGTCTATGGTATTGTTCTGGGACAGCCATACCAAACTAATGTGATATTTTATTTAGTGTACTGTACTTGATTTTAAATTATCCTTTAAACATTTTTCTTATGCAGGTTATTTTATTGTTATTACTTTAATTTTCCATGTTTTCAATAATTTCATACATGTATGTAATGAAATATAATCATATTTACCCCCATTTCCCCCTCAAGCTACCTTCATATCCCCAATATGCCCCTTCCCAACTTCATGTCTTTTTTAAAAAATATTTTATTTTATTATTTTTTATTTTGTGAGTGTATTCCCTGCATGTGTGTGAGTGCACCCATGTAGTGCAATGCCACGAGGTCAGATGAGGGCTTCAGATTCCCCTGGAACTGGAGTTAAGGACGGTTTGTAGTTGCCATGTGGGTGCTGGGAATCAAATCCGGGTCCTCTGCAAGAGCAGTCAGTGCTCTTAACCGCTGAGCCATCTCTCCAGCCCCCATGTCTTTTTTGTGACAACTCATTATTGCTGGCCATGTGTGCATGAATGTGGGGCCATTCACTGGAGCATGGGAAAGCCACCAATGGCCACATCCTCAGAAAAAAAAAGATTCTCCCTCCCCCAGCAACTATTCCCTGACAATAGCTCCTCAGTAAGGGGTAAGGCCTGGAGATCAACTACCTGCCTGTGCAAGAATTATGGCTGGCTTGGTGTTGTGCAGGTAACCACAACCCCTGGGATTTCATGAGTGTGCTAGTCCGGTCATGTTCAGAAGACAGCATTTCACAGCACTGCTCCCATCCTCCTGCTCTTACACTATGTCTACCTTCTCTTTTGTGATGTTTCCTAAGCCTTGGTGGTGGTAGGGGGTCTTACTTATTGCTGAGCACTCAGTCTCTAATTCTCAGCATCTCTCCATTGACTGCTGCATGCCTATAATCCCAGTGCTCAGGAGGCTGAGGCAGGAGGATCTCTATGAGCTCAAGGCCAGCCTGGTCTACATAGAGAGTTCTAAGTCAGCCAGGGCTACATAGTGAGACCCTGTCTCAAAAAGGAATAAACTTTTTTTTTTCAAATATTTTATTTTTTTATTTTTTTATTTTATGTGCATGAGTGTATTGCCTGCATGTAGGTGAGTGCACCCGTGTTATGCAATGCCTGTGGAGGACAGAAGAGGCTGTTGGATCCCCTGGGACTGGAGTTATGGACAGTTGTTAGCTGCCATGTGGGTGCTGGGATTTGAACCTGGGTCTTCTGCAAGAACAACCAGTGTTCTTAATTGCTGAGCCATCTCTCCAGCCCCAAACTTTTAAAAATTAAGATGTAATATTTGCACATCCTCATGGACTGTACTGTGGTAACTTAATATATATTTACAATGCCCAATAATCAAATCAGGATAAATGGCATTTCAGGCACCGTAAGCATTAATCATTTTTATATGTTTGAATTTTCCTATTCTTGTTTTCTAGTAATTTTGCATATACCACAGATTTGTTTTAACCAGTGGTTAACCTATGGTGCTATGGAAAAGTCAAAATTAATTCCTGCTTTCTAATTGTGTTTAATGATCACTCTCTATATTAATGTATATATATATTAAGTTA
>NW_008336953.1:4807753-4824195 GCF_000622305.1 Nannospalax galili | reverse complement strand
TAATAAAATAAATTTTTATTTGTTATTTTAAAATAAAAGAGGAGCTGGAGAAATTCTTCAGTGATTAAGAGCACTGGCTGCTCTTGCAGAGGACCTGGGTTCAATTCCTAGCACCCACATGGTAGCTAACAACTGTCTGTAACTCCAGCTTCAGATGATCCAACACTTTCTGACTCCTGGGGGCATTGCAGGGCATAGATGCACTTATATACAAGCAGGCAATATACTCATACACATTAAAAAATTAATAAATAAAATATTTAAAATAATAAGAGAAGAAATCATATCATGTCATTCTACAGTCCACATAGTAATGTGTAATGATTTTCACGTAGATTCTTGTGCCACTCCCAGAGGTGTGTTTCCCTTAGAGTCTGAACAGCTTATTTTAGCACTTCTTGTGGTGCTAATATGCTGTCATCACCTTTGTTTTAATTTTTATTTGCTTGAAAATGTCCTTTCCATTTCACTTTTGAAGTGTTCCTTTTAGAGCTGGGATGCTGAGCTAACAGCTAAGCTTTGCCTCCTACACGGCTTTCAAGTTGCTTAGTTATGTTTGGTCCCATGGGGCATATGGGTCTTGACCTATTCTGCATTTACTCTTCTGAGATGTTAATTATAATCAGTGCCTTTAAAATTATTCGAATTGCTATATGCCTATACAGCATGCAACTGATTTCCTTCTTCATTAATTGTAGCGAATTATCTATACATACTTTGTGAGTTTTTTATGAAATAATAACACAGATAAAAAATAACATTCATTCTTGTATTTTTAATTCTTGCATCTTTTTTGTTTGTTTCTTTCTGGTAGTGTTTAGAATATTCAGTACAGAACTGAAGAGGATCAATGATAATACCTCATTTCTGGTCCCAAGATAAAGTTTATAATTAGCCTATCATCTCATATAATGGTGTCTGGAGATACTTTGTATGTGTGCTTGACTGTTATTATTATTGTTAATTGTACTTCTACTAGAAACTAAATACGGATTTTATCATGGTTGCCTTTGATAGCTTGCCTGGTGGAGTACAAGGCAGTAGGGTGTGGTGAGTATTTATTAAATCTTCTCATCTAACCTTGCACTTATGAGGTGACTATAAGTCTACCCTTTATTCTTGTAACACTGAAGAATTTTTTAGTGTAGAAAGTAGAATTATTACAACACAATAAGGGATGAGTGTGGGCAATGGCCAACGGGCAGAACTCAGGTGAGAGTGCACAGTGGCTAAGGACCTCATGCCCTCCTGCATGTGGGGAAGTATCATGAGTGGGCCATGTCAGAAACATGGATGAGAACATGTGTCTTCCTCCAACATCAGAATCTTTTGAGTAGCAATAAATTCACATGGTATGACAATTTCTTTACATGTATTTAATTCAATGTGTGTGTGTGTGTGTGTGTGTGTGTGTGTGTGTGTGTATGTGTACACCCATGTATGTGGGTGTGCACCTATCACAATGTGCATGTGGAGGTCAGAGGACAACTTGCAGGAGTCAGTTCTCTCCTTCTCCAATGTGGGTTTTGGAGCTTGAACTCGGGTCATCACGCTTGATGGTGAGGATCTGCTGGAGAAGCCATCTCACCAGCAACTAGGTACAACACTTTCAGTGGCAGCAATTTGCCAAATATTTCTGCTTTCTGTGATAGTGCTGAGTAAAGGGGTACAAATGCTTTTATTCCAACTTTAATGACTAATATTAGTGCTCAGATTATATATTACATACCATATGATACATGTTTGCTCTCTATATGTATGTCTATATGTGGGCTGCAGAATGGCTGTAAAGGGTTAGAAGGCCACATCGGAGTTTCAGAGAGCCTGAGGAGTGGGGGTAGGGAGTAGGGTGAGGGGAGGGGAAACTGATAGAATTGCAAATAGAGTCAAAGATAATAAACTGAGCTGGAGGTCATGCTGGAGAGTAGCTATAACCTGGAAATTCCTCCAAAAAGCTAGAATTGATGGGGGCGGTGGATCTAGAGACCCAGGCTGAGAAATGCTGAGTGTGCACTGGGAATAGGGGTGGAGCCATCGTCGGCTTTCATGCCTTTGTGAGTCACCCCCTCCCAGATGTCATAAACTACACAAAAGCCAAATAGCATGTGCTATATTGGTTTTGTCAGTCCGGGTCAGGACCTTGAGACCCTGAGTGAGTGCGGATCTTTCGGGGGAGCAGGGAAAATTTAGTGCAACAGTAGCTCTGGATACTTCTGGCTGAAATAGGGTAAGAAAGGATTAAGGCCACCACTCTTGTTGACTTTTGGGTGGGTCTTGGTGGATAATCAAGGGGACCTAAGTAGGTGGAGTTAGACTTCCACAGGACTATCTGAGGATAGACCAACTATAAAAGAAAGGAGATAAAATTAAGACACTAGTTAAAAACACAAGACTAAGAGTCACTCCTAAGATTATAATAGTTATAAACCATTTACACCAAGTTCCAAGAAAAAAAGGCTCAAGTTCCAACCACACAGCTGTTCCCAAAGGGATGGTGCTGTTAGACATGCTTTGGATGTGAGTTTGTAGATCATGTAAAGATGAGACATTAGCTGAACTATCAGAAATACACACATAGCCCTTAACTTTGTTCAGATGGTCCATTAGTCCTACGGAAGGAATGAAGATGGAAGCTAGATGTTTGTACCAATGGAAAACACTGAATCCAGTAATATAACATTGGTGTTGTTCCGATGGTCCATTAGTCCTATGGATGGAATGAAGATGGAAGCTAGATGTTTGTACCAATGGAAAACACTGAATCCAGTAATATAACATTGGTGTTCCGATGGTCCATTAGTCCTATGGATGGAATGAAGATAGAAGCTAGATGTTTGTACCAATGGAAAACACTTTGAATCCAGCAATATAACGTTGGTGTTAGGTTCCATCAAGGGAGAGAAAATGAGGTTATTTGGAAGATGCTGAGATGATGAGTTGTCCTTTTTGGTAAGAGATTTATTAACACCACAAATAGTATGGTGGTGGTCTGAAGAGAGAGAAAGGCTTTATTCCCAACAAAGTGTACCTATTCTTAAAGGAATCCAGTGGGGGCAGGAGGTCCTACACCTGGAGATGTGCTGCACAATAAAGGCAGAAAGCGGGAGTTCAGGCAGTGTGATGGGGTCACAGAGATGTTGGATGGGGATACAGGGATTAGTTAAAATGTGACTGCCGTCAAACTACTTGAACCCTGTGTAGAAGGGTGAGTACATCTGCTTTTTGTGGCCAGCAACTGGAGGGGAGAGAGACTCTGGAGATGGTGGTGATGGTGGTGGTGTGTGTGTGTGACGCTTTTTGTAGCAGTGTGTGGAGGGTCTGAGATCTAACACTATGTCAGGATGCTCTAGATTTTATCTTGGGTATAAGAAAGCAGAAGTAAAGACTTTGCCAAGAGGAAAACTTTCATATACCTGTAGGAGCAGGAGTTTCAAGTCTCTTAGATGTGTGGTTTTCCCATTGGTCCATGGGGGTGCATTTCATGGGGAAGGGCTCCTCCCTGAGGTTTAACTCAGGTGTGATCAGTCAAGGTGGTAATTCCCCAACCTAGATGAATATAGGAAAAAATAAAAGCAAATGAAAAGGGCATTTCTAAGAGTTAATTGTTGGCCTGAGTGCTCTCCCTGTAAGCTCTAATTAACATCTATTCTCCAGGCTGGAAAAGAAATTGATCTTGTTTGCTTGATAGATTAGGCAATCTCAATAATTCATGCTCTTTGATAGCCCGTTGGGATTCATTGAACCTAGAGACCAACTAGGTGTAAGGAGCAAGCTTCATCATCTAGGAACAGATCTGATTATAGAAAAGAGTGCCCATAAAATTCCCCCAAAAGGCTTTGGCTGAATGAGGGCCTTGTGATGGTTAGTGTTAATTTTCAACTTGACCAGATCTGGATTAACCTAGGAGACAAGCCTCCAGGCACATCTCTGAAGGATTATTTAGTCTCTAGATATGCCTGTGAGGATTATGTTGATTAGGTTAATGGAGATGGAAGATCTACACTAAAAGTGGCCTCTGAGTGGTCACTTTCCCCTATAAAAAGGGGAAAGTGGGCTGAGCACAAGTGTTCACTCTCTACTTCCTGACTGTGGATGTGATGTGACCAGCTGCTTCAAGTCCCCGCCACAGGATAGACTGTACCCTTCCTTCCTTAAGTTGCTTTTGTAAGGGTGTTTTCTTACAGCAGCAGCAGAAGAAACGAAGACATGCCTATATGTACTATAAGGAGAGCTCGTTCGTAATCTTGGCCTCTAGGTTAGATGAATCTTCCAGAAAAACTTTTTATTGGATAAGTTTAGGGTCTGATCAGCACAGTCCATCTGTTCTGAAGATAGAGGTCACTGAGAGGAATGATGGAAATGTCTAATTTTCAGATATTTAGCTACAAAGTGATCTAGGAAATAAAACACATATCTTTGAAGAGCGCTTGGGAGGTCAATTGATGAATTATTTTAAATAATTAATTAATCTATTTATTTTTTGACAGGGTCTTTCTAGCCCCAGCCTAGCTAGAATTTGCTATGTAGACCAGGCTGTCCTCAGTCTCAGAGAGATTCGCCTGCCTCTGCCTCTGGAGTGCTGGGATTAAAGCCGTCGGCTGCCATGCTCCACATATGAATAATTTTAATAGCCAGCAGTAGAGTATTACAAAGTGACTGCCCAGGAGTTATAAAGCTTACAATAAAGGAATTTACTGACTAGGGTTTAAAGTCCTGCTTTGACTTCAGGCTGGAGAAAATATTGTTTCTGGTTAGGAAAAGTGTGAGCGTCCTTTAGTCTGACTATTGTTGATATGGCTGTGATTGTCCTACATGCGTGGCCCTTCGTGTTGGGGAAGAGATTCCTAGGGAGGTTTATATATTACTTTCCTCATTGCCATGAAAAAATACTTGATAAAAGCAACTTAAAGAAAGGAAGAGCTTATTTGTCTCACAGTTTGAGGGTGTAGTCTATCCTGGCAGGGCAGTCACAGTGACAGAAGACTGGAGTGATTGGCCACATTGCATCTCTAGTCAAAAAGCAGAGAGATGAATGCTGGTGATCAGCTCACTTCATCCCTTTTATTTAGTCTGACACCCCAGCCCATGGGAGGTTGCCCCCACATTCAGGATGTATTTTCCTGCCTTATTTAAAGCTTTCTGGAACCTCCCTCTTAGACACAGTCAGTGATGTGTTTCTATGATGATTCTAAACCCTTGATAATGATGATGAACCATCACAGTATGTAACCCCAGAACCACTGTTTGCCCCTTTGGAAGCTAACATAGCCATTATTGTGGGATTCTGAAGGGGGCTGAAGGTAATTTGGGTTCCCATTTTGTCAACAGGTCTCTGACCAATAAAGGGAGAGGACACTCAGGCATTACTAGAAAGGTCTGTGTAAGAGTCAGGTGAAATGAATGTTTGGTCATAAGAGGCCAATCGATAGTTATTACTCAATGAGAATAGGAGGCCAGTTTTCCAGAATCCAAAGTACAAACAGAATAGGAACAACTATCAGGGAGGAAAACCTGGGGTCCTTTCTGCAAGTTCGGGATGTTCATGAGGCTTCTTCTCATTTACGGTGGTGGCTGAGGTGGAGGTCACCTGGGTTGAGGATTTCCTCACTCTATGGACAACATTGATTTCTGATTGGGGGGGTGTCTTTCGATCACTGGTGCAGTAAGCCCTCTAGTATCCTACCTTGACACATTGACGTAAGGGGTCTTAGAATTGCTGGTATTGGCCAATTACATTTCTCAGGGGCCTGCTTGAGGACAGATGCTCCACCTGTAGGTTTTTATATAGCTTTCCAAAGGTTTTACTGCTAATTACCCCTTCCTATGCTCTCTCCTCTACTCTTCCTTCCCACCCCTACCTCATTAACCCTTCTTGCCCCATTAGTCCCCTCTTCCCCTTAATATCACCCATGTTCCATTATCCCACCTCCCTTGAAGTACTCTACCCTCTCCCATGGCCCCTTTCTAGTTTTCTGACTTCTAACAGGTACTCCAACTTAAACATACATATGTAAAGACTCAAAGCTAAGGTCTACACATGAGAGAGCATGTGTAATTTGTGTTTCTATGTCTGAGTTACCTTATTTTGAATGATCATTTTCAGCTCCCATCCATCTACCTGCAAATTTCAAAATTTCATTTTTCTTTATAGCTGAAGAGAATTCCATTGTGTATATGGTCCAAATTTTCATTATCCATTCATCAGATGATGAACACATAGGTTGTTTCCATTTCCTGGCTGTTGTGAATAGAGAAGCAGTGAACATGGGTTAACCAGCATCTCCGTATAGGCTGTTGAGTCCTTTGGGTATGTGCTGAGGATTGGGATAGCTGGGTCATAGGGTAGATCTATTTCTAGCACTGGGGGGAACTTCCACACTGATTTTCATACTGGCTACATAAGTTTTCACTTTCATCAATAGTAAGTGTCCCCTTTCCCCACATTGATGCCAGCAGTTGTTGTCCTTTGTTTTCTTATTCTTAGTCATTCTGACTGGAGTAAGATGAAATCTCAAGGAGGTTTAAAATTGCATTTCTCTAGTAACTTAAGAATGTTGAACATTTTAAAATAATTAAAAAAGAAATTCAAATAAAAAAAAGTATTTCTTAGTCATTTGTATTTTCTCTTGGTACCAAGTGTGGGTTATTTCCCTTTGAGTCATTGGTCAGTGGGATTCCATAGACCCCTAAAATACTACAGGGGTTTCCATTGCTCTTGGTTACCCTCCAGAACCTGATGGTACAATGCTGCTGAAGACATCATATACTTGAGTCAGAGGACATAGAAATCAACCTGGAAATTTCATCCTTATTCATTAGCTTTCATAGTGCTGGAAGGTGTCATGCATGGTACTGGGGGAGAAAAGTCATCAACAGTCTTACCCAGCTGTGAACCCTGTCAGCTATAATAATGACAAATCTCACAAGATATTCCCATTGGTACAACAGAGCTACAAATTTTTTGGGAGTAACAAGACATTTTCTTGTTGGGTTTAAAGACCAATCCACAATAGAGAACTCATGCCTGGTACTGTTAACTAGGCTAAGAACTTATGACTGGGTAGGTTATAGGCTCTGTGGGAAAACCTTCTAGTACTATTATGCTAAATGGGCATGGTATTAAATTGCCCCTGAAATGCTTAACTTTATATCCATAAATTGTGCATCTCTCAACTGTCTCAGAGAAGTTTCTGTTTGCACTAGGTGATGATTAATCCAGAGACTCACAACTAATTCAAAGTGGAGAATAAGAGACTTCAGAGTTCCCAGCCCTAAATAGACATCTAGAACACACTCTCCCCCTTCAAGGCTCAGAGATCATGATGAAGAAGGGCCAGAAAGACCGAAAGAGCCAGAATTAGAGGAAGACTAATATAAAACCATGTTTTGGGGACATGACAGGGATATTGCACACATGAGCTCACAGTGTGTGTGACTACATGCACAAGACCTGCACAAATCAAGCCAGCCAAAATTCCAGTATGGATGGGGCAGAGGCTCATGAAGATCTACCTTTAGCTGAGGAACTATTGGCAATTGATATGAGAGAGAGAGAGAGAGAGAGAGAGAGAGAGAGAGAGAGAGAGACTTTTCCCTAGAGATGCAGTTTTTGATAGGGTTCCCATGTATCACTGGATGGTCTTGCACCTATGCACATATTGCCTGCACTAAGCACTCAGAGAGTTTATAATAGTAAAAACACTAAATATGTATAACAAAGAGTGTACTGAAAGCTTCTAGAGAAAACACAGTACAAGCTGATTCTTCAATGCAAACTATAAAAGTCAGAAGAGGCTGGAGCAAAACATTCCAAGTTCTAACTGATCATAGATGCAAACCCAGAATATTGTATCTGGAAAAACTATTTATCATAGTCGAAGGGGAAAGAAAAGTCTTTCATATTACGAACAGCAGCCCATGCAAACGTCTCTAAAATTGACCACATACTGGGTCACAAAACAAATCTCAATAAATACAAAAAAAAATTGAAATAATTCCAAGCATTCTATCGGAACACAACGGAATAAAGCTTATAATCAACAGCAAGAAAAGCTCTAGTAGCTGCACAAACTCATGTGGATTAAACAATACACTCCTGAATAATAAATGAGTCAAAAAATTAAGAAAGAAAGAAAAGTATTTTTGGAACTAAATGAAATGATAATAAAACACAGCAAAACCTCTGGAGCCCTTTAAAAGCAGTTCTAAGAGCAAGTTTGTAGCTCTAAGTGCCTACATCAAAAATTCTGAAAGAGCACAAAAAATGACTTAAGGGTACAACCTAAGAATCTGGAAAAGCAAAAACAAACCAAACTTAAACCCAATGGAGGAGAGGAAATAACAAAAATCAGAGCATAAATCAATGAAATAAAAACAAAGAAAACAATACAAAGAATCAATGACTCTAAGAGCTTGGTCTTTGAAAGATAAACAAGATAGACAGACCCTAAGTCCAATAACCAAAAAGAAAAACCAAATCCAAATCAACAAAGTCAGAGATGAAAAGGGAAACATTAAAAGAGATACCAAAAGAATGCAGAACATTATAACAGAATACCTAAAAAACCTATACTCTATTAAATTGGAAAATATAAAAGAAATGGATGCATTTCTAAATTTAAAAGATCCACCAAAGTTAAACCAAGAACAAAAGATCAGCAATTTAAGTAGACCCAAAACAAAGTAGGGAATTGAAACAGTAATACAAAGCCTCCCAACTAAAAAACGTGCTGGTCCAGATGACTTCACAGCAGAATTGTACCACACCGTCAAAGAAAATCTACAACTAATACTGGTTAAATTATTCAAAAAGATAGAAATGGAGGGAGAACTCACAAATTCCTTCTATGAAGCCAGTATTACTCAAATACCAGAACGAGATAAAGACACAACTAAAAAAGGAAACTTTAGGCCCATATCCCTAATGAACATAGATGCAAATATTCTCAAGAAAATAATCTCAAATCACACACAAACACACATCAAAAAGATCATATATCATAATCAAGTTGCTTTTATTCCAGAGATGCGTGTGGTTCAGTATACATAAGTCAATAAACACAATAAATCATATAAATGGATTTAAAGACAAAGAAATTACATGATAATCTCATCGGATGCATAAAAAGCCTTTGTCAAAATCCAACATGCATTCATGATCAAAGTCCTATAGGGAATTGGACTGGAAGGAACATACCTCACCATAATTAAGGCCATATACAACAAATCCCCAGTCAGCATAATTCTAAATGAATAAAAACTTGAAGCATTCCTGTTAAAATCAGGAACCAGACAAGCCGTCCACTATCTCCACTCCTTTTCAGTGTAGTGCATGAATCTTTAGTATGAATGCACCCAATTTCAGCCACCTAATATTTGAGAAAGGTGCCAAGAACACATCTTGAGGAAAGATATCTTCAACAAACGGTGCTGGCAAAACAGGATTCCTATATGTAGAAGAATGAAATTAGACCCATATTTATCACCCTGCACAAAAATCACTCCAAATGGATCAAAGACCTCAATGTGAAACTGAAATGGTGAAGCCGGTGGAAGAATATATAGGCAGTACCTTACAACATACAGGTGCAGGAAAGGATTTTCTAAATTGGACTTTAGTCACTCAAGAATTAAGGTCAATAATTAACAAATCAGATCTTATTAAACTAAAATGTTTCTATACAACAAAGAGAATAATCAGTTGAATGAAGAGAAATCCTCCAGAGTGGGGGAAAATCTTCACCAGCTATCATCCAACACAGGATTAACATCTAGAACATACAAAGAACTCAAAACAAAGATTCAAGGAAACAAATGACCCAATTTTTTAAAAAGAGGCTATGGTCTGAACACAGAGCTCACAAAAGATTACAAACTGATGCAATCACTGTGGAAATCAGTGTGGAGCTCTCCCCAAAACCTAAAAATTACTCTACATGTGATTCATTTATTTCACTCCTTGGCATATACCCAAAGGACTCATCCTACTGCAGAGATACTTGTATAGCCATGTTTGCTGCTGCTCTTTTCACAGTAAGAAATGGAGGCAACCTAAATATCCCTTAGCTGATGAATGAATAATTAAAATGTGGCACATTTATACAATGAACTTCTACTAGGATGTAAACAAACATGAAATAATGAAATTTTCAGGTAAATGCATGGGACTAGAAGTTGTTATGCTAAGTGAAGTAACAGAGACTCAGAAAGAGAAGTGATATATGTTCTCTCTCATTTGTGGATGTTAGCTTCAAATCTTTGGATGTGATTATATATCCTGATATAACTGCAAGAGCTAGGAAAATGGAAAGGAGCCAGAATGGTACAGGGAAGAGGAGCTTAAGAGAAGGGATAGTAGTGGATAGATGATATCAAGTGGGAAATATGGAAAATGGGGGTAGTTTAACTGGGAAGAGAGGGAGGGAGAAAGGTTATACAGGAGGAGAGAGATAAATAATGTTTTAGGGGTGTAAAAAAAGTCTACTGAAAAATACACATACAAAATATGTATGAGTGCATGTGTATAGCTGAATGTTATATAACAAGAAACACAGTGCCAGACAGGAGAAACCCTCCGTTGATTTGTTGGTCAGGGTAGTCCAAGAGACTCCTAAAATAATACAAGTTATTGCCACAGTCCTTGATTGTTTCCCAGAACTTGAAAGTAAGACCGTATTGCTGAAGACAGGCGACAGGACTTGGAGCAGTCGAGCTGGAACTAGAAGTCTCCTCCCTGAAGACTATCTCCCCTAGCATCGGAGGATAATATTAGAGATGCCAAGGGAGAAAACCAATCAATGGTCATGCCCAGCTGTAAAGCTTATTAAACACAATGACTGGCCCAGCAAATATCTCTATTGGTGCAATAGTTACACTTTATTTGGAAGTTAATTAATGGCTGTCTAATTTGGCTGAAGGACTTCTCAATAAGAGAACTCATGTGTGGCACAGTAAACATAGCCAAGTACACATGGCTGGAGAGGTCACAGATCCTAGAGAAACACCTATTTTTGTCACCAACATAACTTTTATGAACTGTATTCAAAATATATATCCTTATATTTACAGACAAGTGTACTTCTCACCACTCACTAAAGAAACTTCTTGAAACAGATGGAGACTATTACAGAGTTTCAAAATTGGTCAAATGTAGCAAATAAGTGTCTGTGAGATGTCTAGCCCTAAGTGACACATCTACAAAGGAACCTCTATACCTAAGGCTCAGGGAACACAGGAGAACATGGAGAAGAAAGAATATTAATGCACCTCTAAACTCTCAGCAATGAAGCTTCCTCAGGCAATAGATGGTGATCAACCCAGAAAATACATCTGATCAAAGTAAAGAGAGTAAGAAACTGCAGAGTGCATGACCCCAGGTCGGACTTCTATCAAACCTCTGCCACTCAGGGCTCAGGGACCATTGCAGAAGAGAGGATGGAAAGACTGTAAGAGCCAGGGGTGATGGAAGACCACAAGGAAACAGTTTTTCAGACAGTTCATGTGAACTCAGAGCAATCTTGTCAGGATGAACAAGACCCATGAAAGTTCCAATTACACACAACCTAGCACAGAAGTATGTAAATGAGTAAGAAGCCCCAATCTTAGCTGCAGAACTATTGGTAAGTGATGACTACTGGGAAAGGGAGTTGGTTTTCTTTTAGGGCATGATACTAGATGGATTGACCAGACTCCAATGGATGGGCTCACCCTGAGGGACATTTAGGGACAAAAACTTGGCTCAATAGGACTTAGCATACATTACAGAATGCATATAAACTGGTGGGGGAATTATAGTGGGGTGCAGATAAGGGAGGGGACTTTAATTTAGTTAAGATGTATTACATGAAATCTGCAAAAAAATCAATAAAAACTACAAAAGAAAAATTTTTTAAAAGATGATTGGACATATAAAACCAAAGAGTACATGAGGTTGGGACAGAAAAGTGTTTGGGATAAGGAAAGAGTTGGAGGGGAAGGAATGGGGGATGGATTTGATCAAAGCATTATATTCATACATGAAATTCTGAAACAATTTTTAAAAAATATTTTATTATTTTAATTTAATGTGTATGAATATATTGCCTGCATGGAGATAAGTGCACCCATGTCATTCAGTGACCAAGAAGGTCAGAAGAGGGTGTCAGATCCTCTGGAACTCGAGTTAAGGACAGTTGTTAGCCACCATGTGGGTGCTGGGTCCTCTTCAAGAGCAGTCAGAGGTTTTAACCGCTGGGTCATCTCTCCAACTTCCACAATTTCTTTTAAAGCAGAAGAATGCAACATTTACATTTTGATATCACCTCCTTAATCTAATAGAGGAAATACCTTGACTTTATCACATGACAAGGGACACCCCTGAAAACATGACCTGGTTGCAGCCATTCCTCCTTTAACAAAAAGGCACCCAGAGGCTAGCATGGATGTAACAGAATACAGAAGCACAAAGAAGGAAACAGGCACTGCAGTGTTTACACCGAGAAGTGTAACTAGAAAGGATCAGGGACTCTATGGTTTCAACCCAAGGGAGGGGAGTCCACATGTCACCACACTACACATGAACAAAATACCATTACAACCAGGAGGAAACACCAAAAGATGCTACTGGGATCCTGCTTCAGCCTCTGCTAGACTCCTTTTCCTTGTGTAACCCAGTGAATGAATTCAGATGAGACATGGAACATAGTGTTGATGATAGAGCTTACTATAGAGTGATAAGGGATGAGAGTGGGCCATGACCACAGAGGCCATTACAGAGGGGACATACTTGTGGAATGAGAATGGACAGTGTGGACCTGCATGTCACTGAGGAGGTTTAGAGTGAAAATACAACATCCCTTCCTGAAACAAACACTATTCCCTCCCTCTGCTCCTTCCTTTGTGCCCCCTCCCTCCCTCCCTCCCTCCTTCCTTCCATTTCCTCCCTCCTTTTCTCTTTCCTTCTTTCTCTCTTCCCCCTTTATGCCCCCCCTTAGTGTTATTATTAGATTAAAATTTTAAATGTTTTTTAAAAGATTTCTTGTGTCTACATATGTGAATCAGATTTCTCTAGCATTTGGCTATCTTAAATATTTTCATCATTTTACTGTCAAGATCATGCCAAACTGAAATTGTTCTCTCTTTTTCTGTTCAATGGAAGAATCTGTGTAATACTGGTTAATTGTCAATGCTTGGGAGAATTTGCTGTGAAGTCATAGGCATCAAAACTTCTGCTTATTTCTTTATTTAGAGCTAAAGACTTTTATAAATTATATTCCTTTATTACATAAAATATATATTTTCTGTTTCTTATGTAGATTTTGGTATTTTTGTAGGAATCGTCCGTTTTATTTGAGTTTTCAAATTTATAACAATAAAGTTGTTTAAGCTGCCTTTAAAAAATGTCTTATTATAGGAAATATGCAGATGGTCACACTGGATATTTGCATGTAGAAAAATGAAGCTAGATCCCCATCTTTCACCATACATAAAACTCAACTCCAAATAGATCAAGGACCTTAACATGACACTTATGAATTAGTGGGAAGAGAAATAGGAAATACAGTGGAATTTGGAAGCACATGGAAGGACTGTTGAAAGCACAACATTAAGTCCAAAAAACGGACTTCATGGGACCTCCTGAAACTAAAATGCATCTGTATAGAAAAGGACACCATCATCAGAGCGAAGAGGCAAACAACAGAATGGGAAAAAAGTCTTTATCAGCCATCTCTCTGACAGACAGACAGCATTTAGAATATAAAAAGAACTAAAAAAATCCTAAGCATCAGAAAACAAACAACCCAATCAAAAATGGGGGCAAGGAGCTGAGCAGGGAGTTATTTAATGAGGAAACACAAATGACTGAGAAATACTTTTAAGATGTTGAACATCTTTAGTCATCAGGGAAATGCAAGTTAAAACTACTTTGAGATTTCATCTTACTCCACTGAGAATGGCCAGGATCCAATAAACAAATGAGAAATGCTGGGGAGGATGTGGAGAAAGGGAACTCTTATCCCTGCTTGTGGGTGTGTAGACTGGTGCAGCCACTATGGGAATCAGTGTGGAGATTTCTCAAAAAGCTTGAAATTGGTCTATCATGTGGCTCAGTCATCCTCTTATGGTCTTGTGCCTAAAAGACTCTATACGCTACTACAGAAATACCTGTTCATCCACGTTCATTGCTGCCCTTTGCATAATAGCCAGGATTTGAAAACAACCTAGATGTCCACCGACTGATGAGTGGATGATAAAAGTGTGGTACATATGCACAATGGAATATTATTTAGCTCTTAAATTAAACTATGAAAATCACAGGGAAGTGGACGGAGCTGAAAACAATCATCCTCTGTGAGGTGATGCAGACCCAGAAAGACCAACGTTGTATATTCTCTCTCATAGCTGGATGTGAGCTTTGAAATCTTACTTTTAATTTAATTACTCTATTTTAATTTTATATGTATGAGTGTGTTGCCTGCCTGTATGTAAATGCACACATGCCATTCAATATCCACTGAGACCAGAAGATAGTGTTGGATACCCTGGAAGTGGAGTTACTATCATTGTTAGCTGTCATATACTGTTGGGAACCAAGCTTGGGTTCAGTGCAAGAGCAGCCAGAGCTCTTAACTGCTGAGCCTTGTCTCCCTTCCCAAGCTTTGAATCCCTTCTTGGAAATGAAGGTTTCAATTTGAAAATAAAGAGAAGTCAGAAAATTAACAAGTGGTCGGGGAGGAGGCTTCTTGGGAAGGGATGTAGAATGCACTGATATAAAGGCAGAAAGTAGAAGAATAGAGTAGGTAGGGCTAAATGGGGTGGGGAATGGGTGGCCAGGGCAAAGGAGGGGGTATAGGGAGAGATAAGTAACACTAAAGCCTTTAGAAAAATGCAGTTGCTACCAGCAGCGGCCGCTCCTCCGTTCTCCTGGGTGCCACTCTTTTGTTCTCACCAGCATCAAGGCTGCTCCTCCGCTCACCCTGGGCTGAGGCCGCTCTTCTGCTCACCTGGTGCTGAGTCAGCTCTTTTGCTTGCCCTGTGCTGCCTCCTGTCGTCACTGCTTCTGCCTGGTCCTGGACCCCACAGCTGATGAGGAGACTGTGTCAGCAGAGCCGCATTCAGACACAGGAGACCAGGTTCAGTGACACAGGTCTCGTTTATTGCAGGAAGGCACAAGCTTATATAGGGGTAGTGGTCCAATCACAGCACAGCAAGTAGGATACCTTATTAGCATAACAGACTTAGTATCCTATTAGCATAACAGACTTAAACAGAATAGAGGGTAGGATGCCTCATTAGCATACTGGGCTTCAGATTACAAGGCCTGGATTCCTGGAAACCATGTGACCCTGACAGTTGCAATATCACCCTAGGCTCAAGCCTGTCTCCCACAGAAAAAGCCCCATGGAAGGTGTACCACTATAAAAGCTTGATAAAGTTGATACACATACATTATAAAAAGAGATTTAAAGGAATTATCTTATAACAGGGAACTTTGCCCCTACTAGACACCATAGGCTTGCAAAGTAAAAGCCAGTGCCAGAAGTGGATCCCCTCTTTTGAAGCTGTTGCCTAGGGGTCCCCTAGACCCTCAATACTGGCCATGCCCTGCTCTTGGTACCCACCAGAACTTCACAATTTTAAGCCTTAAAGGGAATTTTATCTCTTCACAAGTTATAATACTTCTGTTACTCCATTTATTTCACTTTAATTAAATTAATTAGAATTAATTAATTGTAGTTTAATTGTATTTAATTTTTTCAATTATTTTCAAGTGCTTGTTATTTCATCTTTGATTTATGGGTTAATTATAAATGTATTATCTAGTTTTAACATTTGGAGATTTGCCAATGACCTTTTTGTAATATATGCTTTAAGCTTAATTGTACTGTGTGCAAGGAACATACATTCCATGATTTTATTTCATTGAAATATCCTGACTTGTCCTATGATCCAACAAATAGTTAGCTTAGAAACTATTCTGGATGAAGATAGCAGTAATGTAATTTTCTGGTGCAGCATTCTATCAATTTTAAACCACTGAGATTCATTAATAATTTTGTTCTTGTATTTGAGAATTCTCATTTTTCCCTGCTTGTTGAACCAATTACTGAGAAAAATGTGGTAAAAAAATCTTCAAATTTGATTGCAAATTTGGGTATTACATTTCCAGATTCTGTTTTGAGGGTGGGGTAATAGATACATATTGATTTCTAATTTTACCTTCCTGAAATACCGAGTTTTCTATTGTAATTGTGCTTCTTGCTTTAAAGTCCATATTTCTTTGTATTTGTCTTATTTTCAAAAATGTTTTTGTAGAATGTCTCTTTTGATGCTTTTAGTTTCAGACTTACATATTCTTAAAATGTATTATGTAAGCAATATGTAATTTCTATGATTAAATTATTTTATTAGCTTTATTGAGGCACAACTTGCATATAATAATCTGCCTCTATTTCACAGGTACT
>NW_008336953.1:4798187-4807509 GCF_000622305.1 Nannospalax galili | reverse complement strand
CACACACACACACACACACACACACACACACACACACGAGTATCAAGATACAGAAAATTTCTGTTTCACAGACTTTTCTTATGTTACATTCCAGTGCATCTATCTCCTAGATGGCACAGACGCCGATATTCTGAATTTTCGTTTTATGGAATTTTCTCTAAGTGAAATCATATGATATGCTCTTTCCTGCGATGAGCTCTCTGTCACCCATAGCAATGATTGAGCAGTCTGTTCCTGCTGTAAGTCAGTGTTTTTTTTCTTTGTATCACTGGGTATTTCATTTTACCGGGGTGCTATTAACTAATGCATAAACCTGCTGTGAACTTTCTGCACAGCATCTTTGTGTGGAAGTATTTTCATCTATTGGGTAAATTACTATGCATGGAATGACTGGGTCCTCTGATGGGAGCATATTCAGCATTGTATGAAGCTGCCAGCTCTCTGAATGTACAGTGCCATCTTACACTCCCATCAGCCATCTGTACAGTTCCAGGGGCTCTGTGTCCCCATGAACACTTGGTTTGGTGTATTTTAAATAATTTGAAGAGCCTGTCCTAGAATAGGCATCTCATTGTGGTTATGTTTTTATTTACCAAGTCTATAATGATGTTGAATGTCTTTTTGTGTGTTTATTTGTGTGCATGTAGACAAAAGGCAAATAAACAAATGATGCCATTCAAACAGGTTTCTATCTCCCCTCCTATTGGCCAGACAGTCATGCCCTGGGTGCTGTTCCCTGAGAATGGCTTTCTGATTCCTGAGCATTCTTACACTCTGCTCTTCACTGCCAGTGTGACTTTTACATCTATATTGTCTAAAGGCAACAAAGTCATCTGAATGTATTATTTTAATTTTATCTCAAATAAGATGTAATAATCAAAGATCTTCTCTAACATTAAGGCAAAAATATGACAATTTTCAAGAGACCATAAAAAGTTATAGAAGAGTTGCCAACAGATTAAATGTTCAAAGTGTCCAACGAGTGATAATTGTTATGTCAAGTCTGATGCTGTAGAAGATGGAAGACAATCATCTTTATGACCAATGCACATGATGTTTATTCATGAGGAAAGCTTTTCTCAATGTATTGATCAGAGAATTATGTTTTTGAAGTAGATTTAAGTATATCTTGTTATGTATTTGTGTAAGTGTTGGCTTATTTGTGTATTTGTGTATACATATTTATATATAAAAGTTGTAAATAGTCTTTATTGTTTTTCAGTCCTTCTATTGTTCATTTTTCTTGTTTTTTATTTTATTTACATATTTATTTATTTATTATTTATTTTTTTGTACTGATTCAGTCACTCTGCTCTAGGATCAACCTCTTCTCCCGAATGTCCTGAGGTACTGTGCCTGGGTCCAGGTGTTCAAATCCTGTGCGGAGTCTTCAGTCACACTTGGTCCCCAGCTCATCCCAGCTTCCACATCCTTAGATATTCTGTCCTTACATTTTGATAGCTGGTTACCAGTAGCTCAGGCTGACAGGACAGCAGCCGAAGGACATTGTTCTTCCTCTGATAGATAAAAGTTCCATCCCTAATCCAGACCCTTTTCCCATGACAGAGGTGAAGGTTAGAGAGATTTAGAGCCAAATCCTTCCTAATCTGTGGATTAGGAGTAGGGCAGATGCTCTCCAAAGGAAGACAGGAGTGCAGGCTGTGAAAGGTGTGAGGTGTGCTGCACACAGGCAAGTGTCGGTCATATCTGTGCTTCTTTCTTTTTGTCAGTGGTGCTTGGAATGGAACTGGGGGCCTCATGCATGTCAAATGAGTTCTCTCTACTACTGAGCTACAACCCCAGCTTTTCCAATTACACTTTAATTTTTTAGGACACCTGTATATATCTTGCATATAAATAAATAAGGAAACTTGACCACATTAAATAGCTCCCTTTCTTTCTGTTCTAACAGTTTCTTCTAAACAGATCTCATGTTTTATGTCTTTGTGCCTCTTCCTCACAATACTCAGTTACTGACAGTGTAACTGTTAACTTAATTTGCTGAATCAAAGAAAGAATGTGACCCCTGAGGAACAGATCCTCAAATGACTTTAAGAGTAAAAACACATTGGTTTTTTTGGACCAACTGTATGGTCTTAAACACCCAAAAGGAAAGTATAACCAAAGAGTAGTTATCAGTATCTAGAAGCCTTTGAGAGGAAACTGATACTGAATCTAGCCACTTCAACAGCTATCAAAGTGCTTGAGAACAAATTCTGAGTCCATCACTCTCCAGTCCAGCCTTGGCAGACAAAAGAAAAATGAGGAAGAACACAATAGAGGGATGCTTTTGGAAGCTCTTGTCAAGAAATTCCAGTGGACTCTGATATGAACATTTGAAATTTGCCCTGTTCTGACTTTTTTCTAGTTCCCTGTCTAGAACTTGTAATGCTAATTACTCTTGCCTTTACTTCTCCTTCACATCTCCTATTCACCAGTCAAGGACTTTCTTTTCTCCCTACAGATAAGAGTTATGCAATTTGGGAGTCTTTTAGATAGACCCACTGAAGGGGTACCCCAATTGCCTCACCCTGCGTCCCTGTTCAGCATGGAAGAAGCCAAAGTGGTCTGTGACCCAATTCCCTATCTACAAGTTGGGTAACCTCTTCAGAGGATGGAGTGATAAGAATAGAAGGTAGGAATTGGTTAGGCAGTTAGGGTAAAAAGACCCAAAAGAAAAGCAGCAAGTTTCTTGGCTAAAAGTCAAAATGTCCTTGGGCCTTTTAGCGACATATTCCATTCCAAAGCCAGAAACATCAAAAGTATTTTGGAGTTCTTATCTAATCCTTAAAATATTTTAGGGTTACTTCTTCAGAGGGGGGGATGTTAGAGTAACAAAAAGCCCCATTTAACAACAAAAAGAAAGAAAGAAAGAGTACATGAAGTTTTCGGAAAAAAGTGATGGGGAGATATGAAATTCTCAATAAAAAATTTTTAAGTTAAGAAAAAGGATCTCTTTACAAAATTTTTAATAACATTGGCCACAAGATGTCCTCCCAGTTCTAGAAGATAGTTTTATACCAACACAGACATTTTCTCACTTTATTTGATTTACTTTGAAAATGTTAACCAGATAACATTTAATGAGATCTTTGTTCCAAATCTGGTTTTTAAATGTTATGCCCTTAAGAAACCAGATATTAAATGTTCAGAGTAGAAACATCTTCAAGCTACAGTTAAAGGAATATTCCCACATGTTAAAGGTGCAGGTATCTTTTTAAAGGCCTAAATTGAATGCTGGTGTTCCTGAACTGTGGGTGTCCTTGTGGCCAGCCTGAATTCTTAGATAGTGAGAAAACACCACCATTTCAATGTGATATTTACAACAATAATATTTGCTTTAAAGGCCAACTGAAAGAGAAGACTCTACAAAAAAGGAATAAAAATGCACTTACTTTTGTTATAAATATGTGCTCTGAAGAATGCTGAGTCTAGACTGGAGGTTGAGTCTGCTCAGCCTTTCTATACACATCTAAACTGAAGCTGTGTTTGGGCATCAGCTATAACTGGTTCTCTTCCAAGCACCATCCATGCACTTGAATTGCCACAGGTAGTCTAAATAAAATACATAGTCATCCCTTAGTATCCATGAGAGGTTGATTCTAGGACCTTCCTACTCTTTCAGATACTCAAATCTGAAGATGCTCAAGTTTTTAAAAAACAAAAGTTGTATTATTTTTGTGTAATCTACATATCATTTGCATATTACTTATATCATTTGCAGATTACTTATAATAGCTAGCACAAGACAAATACTATGTTGCTGTAGTAAAGTGATTTCTTCTGGGCATGACCCATTAACAGACACCACTAAGCATGCTTCCTTGGCCCTATAATAATAGGTACAAAATAAACTAAAATGATAAAGCAATAGCTAGGTTTACGATGATGATAGTGAGGTGATGAATATTCCCCTCACGGAAATGTAGGAGCCTCCCTGGATTCAGTCCCTTCTCCTTCCACCCCACTCTCCAGCTGCATTTGTTAAGGACATGGAAGAGGAAAGTTGACTGGAGGTCTGGACTCCAGTGACGCAGCTTCATAAGTTGTCATCCGTGCAGGCATGGGACTTTTGAGGCACCCATGTTTCTGTAAAATAGCCCTTAATTCATACTGATATAAGAAACCCCACTAAACTCGTTGGCTTAGCAAGTTGGACTTGGGTAGAATCCTTTCTTTGGTCTTTTGGTGAATGTGGGTGAATAAACATTTCTTTATATCTCAAAAATCATGTAATATAATATAAATATTTGTTATATTGCTTAGGAAATGATGTTAAGAAAAAGCCCGTGCACATCTAACACAAATGTGCAATAAGAACAGTACACAGCTCTGAACATTTTAAAATTTATTTTTATTCTATGCATCTGAGTGCTATGCCTGCATGTGTGTAAGTGTATCCGTTTCATGCAGTGTTCACAGAGGACAGAGGAGGGCATCAGATCCCCTGGAACTGGAGTTATGAACAGTTCTTGGCCACCATATGGGTGCTGGGATACAAACCCTGCAAGAGCTGCCAGTGCTCCTAACCACCAACTCTCCAGTCCCCCAAACATATCGGTTGCTTAGATCCTTGGATGGAATCTGTGATGCACAGTACTGTCCTTTGTGGCTTCCAGTCATTCCTCTGTGGAAGGAATTAAGAAAATAGCCTCCGAAACCATCAGATACCCGGATGGAGGAGCAGCCATGGCACCCGAGGACTGCAAGGGCTGTGGGCTTTATGAAGACAAGATTCCCTTTCTACTTTCTTTTCTTTTACAAAATTGCTTTTAACTTTTAATTTTTATTACAGAACGTATGCCCTACAATTAAAAGATATTCTATTAAAAGTGTTGGAAGACTGGATAACATTTAGAACTTGGGACTCCAGGCCCAATTCTAGTCTTCACAAAAGACAAGAAAAATCACCTTACAATTACTTCTGCTATAAAATACACTGGCTGGAGACAGGGACTAATTACTGATTCAGTTACATTTAAGAGTCGTGTGTGTGTGTGTGTGTGTGTGTGTGTGTGTGTGTGTGTGTGTACACCACACATAATCTACATTTCTTGTTATTTACTTTTTCAAAAACAGAGCACTTAGTAGACTTTGTACTTGGAACTGGGTCTAGACTCTATGAGAGAGAACAAAAGAGGTTAAGATATGGTTTGTGTTGATGAGTAGGGACCAAGGTGCCAGTCAGAAGTTGGCTGAGTCTTCAAGAGTTCTTTGTGATCACAAAGTGTCACAGACTAGGTGGGTTGAGAGTATATAAACTGACTTCCTCATGGTCGTGGGGGCCAGAAGCCTGAGGTGAACGTGGTGCTTTGTGAGGCCCTTCTCTCTGTACAGCTTTGCTTCTTTCTGCTTTTTCACACGGCCTTCTCTACCTGTTATAAGGACACCAATTATCTTCAATCGGACCCCATCCTAACAACCTCATTTTACCGTATTGAGCTCTTTAAAGACCCTGTTTCCAAATACCATCATATCCTGTGGTACTGGAGATTAGGGAGTCAGCACATGAATTTCGAAAGTCAAGAATCAATCTGTAATGCAGATTTGAGCCAAGACGAGGAGACAACAGGTGGAGAAAATCAGATGCAGATGTTTGCAGAAGAAAAGGCTCAAGAGGGGGCTTGTAAGTTGGGCAAAAGTTTCATGTGTCTGTAATTAGGAGGAGAGACACTGTATAGAAATAGTAAGAAGGCTCTGGGACACCTCCAAGGCACCGCTGTGTGATTCACTATTTACTTTCAAGGTTTGGGGGGTTCGTCTTTCATCCATCTTCCATTTGTCACACCCAATGCTTGGTCCCCACATCTTTTTCCATCCCTGACTTAAACTCTATCTTTAACCTTCTGTCTGTAGAGACAACCAGTCAAAATGAAGGGTAGATGCAGTTTTCCCATTGTGCGTCCTTGGGGACAGCAAACTCTGACACAGAGGAGGATGGTATTGTCCTAAACCCTCTCAGCCTTAATTTCCTCATCTATGAAAAGAGAAGCTAGCCAGGATGATTCTAAGATGCTATTATTTTGTGAGATTGGAAACTCAAATCTACTTAGGAAGCTAGAGAAAATTACTTAATTTATGCTTCCTAGGGAAATATTAAATTTTAGTCATGGTTACATAACAGCTAATCAAATGAGGGTGAATATCAATAAAAGAAAAACAATTTGCAGAACAATCAATTGACATACTGTCTTTATGTTATTATTTTAACATTAATCACTTCCTTAAGGCCGTTACTGCCTGTATTTGGGATGTTAAAACACAGACTACAAACAGGATGACTTAAATGGCAGGAATTTACTGTCTCGCTGTTCAGGGGATCAAAACATGCCAAGGTTGGCTTCTTAGGAGGATGCCAGGAAAGAACCTGACCCAGCCATCTCTCCTGCCTTCTGGCAGTCCCATGACTATGGCAGCCTGGTTAATATTCCTGAGGTGTTCAGCCTGTGGCCCTGGTTGTGTCCAAATTTCCCTTTTTTAAGGTTGCAAGTTATACTGGATAGTGTGATCTTACCTTTAGTATTATACCTGCAAGGACCTTATTTCCAAATTAAATCACCTTCTGAGGTAGTACAGGTTGGGACCTCCATATATGAATTTGGTAGGGGACATACCTCTAACCCATCACACTGTCAGCTGGTAGATTTTAGAATTAGTGTTGACATTTAACTCTTTTACCTCATGTACCTGTAGATGATGTTTATTGAAGAGGCATGCTATTGACCTTCTCAGATTATCTATTCCATAACAGCAGGAATTTTCAGGCAGCCAAGATGTATTGCAGAGGGACTGCTTTGATTCTAAGAGCTGAGGAGTTGTGGCAGAATTAAGGATGGGTGGTTATCAGCCTTTTAGTGCCCTGACAGGTGTCAGGTGTCAGCCAGGGACCACATATGCCATGATGGTTCTAAAATTTGGCCATGGCCCTAGGTTATGTGGGAGGCAAGATAATAGCCTCTAAAGTTGTCCTCATCTTAATTCTGGAGCCTCTGAATAATCTCCTGTACACGACAAAAGGGATTGTGGAGAAGAAATTAAGATAAGGGTCTTGGGGGGGCACACTGGATCATCTGGGTGGGACCAGTATGACACAAGGGTCCCTACAAGTGAAAGAGGAGGCAGAAGTGTTAGTGTGAGAAATGTGGCTGATGACAGAGACTGGGATCACTGATGAGGCTGTGAACCAAAGGATATGGGCTGCCTCAAGAAGCTGGTGAAAAAGAAAGCAAAGCTCCTCCCCGGCACTTCCAGAAGGAAGGTGGTTCTGTAGACAACTTGAACTTAGCCCCATGAAAACCAGTTAGAACTTCTTGATTGTAGAATTTTAAAATAAACTAATGATATTTTAAACCATTTCGTAGCTATTTGTTACAGCAGCCACAAGAGACTAGTACACAGTTCTAGTCACGTGGATGATGAATCCCATGTCTCAAATTGTATAATTTGTAAACCCTGAATAAGGGCTGGGACCCAGGCAGACCCTTGCCACCAGCTGAGGCCCCAGAAACACTCAGCTTAGCTCACGATGTGCTATGAAGGGCTTTTATTTTCGGTTCAGTGAATGCTTAGAAAAAGCATGTGATTAATGTGACATAATTGTCTGATCTTTCAAGTCATCTAATTAATCAAACCAGAGCAGACTGGCCTGTGATCTTCTTGATCTGATTAAAGAGCTAAATCGATTGATTAATTTAGTAAATTAATTCATAATGATCCATTAATAGCTCCCAGTGACGAAATGAATTAGCTCATTTAGAAAATGTTTTATCAGACTTTTTCTTCTTCTATTTCAAAACATTAAGATAGAAGGTTAGGGAAAAAACAGTCAGGGGTCTTCATGTTGTTTTGTTGTGGGATACTGGGGAGGGGTGACAATTTGGGGAGAATCCCAAGATAGCATCAGGAGAAAGGAGGAGACGGTTACCATTGATTAGTAGAAAAAGAAACAGGTGAGTCAGGTGGCCATGCTTCCCTGTCATGTGCAATGTATTTTAAGTTTAAGGCTGGGGCTGCTGGTGCAGGTTTGTAATCCCAGCACTTAAGAGGCTGAGGCAAGAGGATTGTGAGTTCTGGGCCAGGCTTGGCTACAAAGTGAGACTCTATCTCAAACGAATAAAAGAAAAATGTATTTCAGATCTTAAATTTTTCCAAGTACCCATAATCCTCAGAAAAAAAATCTGCACTGCAAGACTTTTGGCAAGATTGTTTCTGAGCCAATCAGAAGCCTGGACTGTCTAAAGCAAAACTTTGGTGAGACCTTTTGATTCTGTATGTTTCTGGGCTTCACATGAAAGTGAAGGGAATGGTGGCTTTCCCTACACATAACTGTGATGTGGGGGTGGCAGCCACTAAGGCCCTGGCTGCCCCCCGATCCTGCCCTGAAGTTTCAATCCAGCCAAACAGGAACGGAGAAACAAGGTCTTCAAAGTCTAGTTTTCCCACATCCGGTGCCACAGATTTGCTGAGAAGGGGGCAGATCTAGATTGAGTGGTGTTGTGAGGCAGCATGGAGATGGTGGGTCTCCTAGGGTCTCCCCAACACCAGCCCAAGGTATTGACTAGTATTTCCAAATGCCCAAGGGCTCTTGGAGTGAGTGAGATCAGGGCAGGACTTGTAAGAACAAAGCACCTGCATAGCTTGCTTGGTTCGATGCTCCAAACACCCGGATTCCAATGCACTGTCTAAGCTCTCAGTGGATTAAGATGCAACCACAGGGAAAATTGGTGGCGCAGTGTTTTCCTTGACTGAGATCAAGTTTTGGCAGTACAGCAGTATGCAAGCTTGCAATCAAACTCACAGTTGTCTGTCTCCTGCAGCTAATAAGAATGCATGTTCTATTGAAGGCTGGTAAATGTGTGTCCCTGGTCTGCCTCTGAACAGCCTGTGTGGCTGAGCAGATCACTTGACTCCCTTGTATTAGTTTTATTCATATGAAAACTGATTCTAATACTTCTTACCTTGTAGAGTCAGTCAGTTAATACACTTGAAGCATTAAGTAAATATTTGTAACTACACCAGCAGGGAACACTTGCACTTGAAAAGCCTGTGGTCAACACATGGCATATTAGGATTTATTAGCTTATGAGGAACAAAGTTCATTAAGTCCCTGAATTTTCTTAGTCAGAAGACAAACATGAAACCATGAGTAAGCAGATTTTGGGACTGGCGAGGTACAGCAGGTGAAAGTGCTTGCAGCTCTTCCAGAAGCTCAGGTCCCAGCACTGGCATTCGGCTGCTTACAATGTCTGTAACTTGAGCTCCAGGGGACCTGACACCCTTTTCTGGCTTACGTGGCCACCTGCATACACACACACACATACAC